>NC_137971.1:90212654-90641020 GCF_963924665.1 Micromys minutus | reverse complement strand
CTGGCTGTCTGGCTGTGTCTATGTCAATATCTGTGTCTGTGTCTATATCCAGGTTTGGAAATAAATAAGAATCATTTTTCTCTCTTATTAATTTTATAAGTTTCAGAGATGACTTCGTGGAAATACTGGGTTTTCTACAGTGTTCTTTTCCTCCTTTACTGTTTCTCTGCCAAAAGTAACATCATCTATCACCACAGTAAGATTTGCAGTATTAGTGTTAAGCCATCATTCCTCTGAGCAGCTAGCCTCCTGGGACATGTTCAGGGGTGAGTGCTCCCTGGTGATGTACGGATAACTGATCATTGGTACCCAGAAACAGAAAAAAGTCTTCCCTCAGACATGTGGGAATTTTCTATGGTGTGTCTAGGTCCTCATTGGAAGAAAGCTCTCCCCAGAGAATTAGAGGCCTTTTTTTAATTCCAGGGCTCTGGTTCTTGATAACTTGGTTCCATACAGGTTTCAGTCTATGGCATCCAGTTCTTCACAAATGACTTCTCAGATGTTGGTCAGAGGTGGGTAAGTTTCAGTAATGCTGATAGAAGGGTCTCTAAATATTAACTCAGCTCAAGCAAGTCAGATAGTGAGTGTAGACTCTGCTGATAGATGTCAAGGTGCACTTTGGGGAGTTAATATGACAATTACTCAAATTCACTGCTCAAATTCAGACACCAATCCCCACAGTTACAACAAAACAAAGCAGTTTCAGTACATACAGAAGTGTTGTGCAGTCAAGAGCATGTGAACAAGAATAGTATATTGTACACATAAGAGAAATATTCATGGAAAAAGGTCAGATGGCATAGGTAGCATCTTTTGTTTCTTAGACATTTCCATGTGTCATTTTAGATGAAGCCAAATAAACAATTGGTCATGATGGCAGAAAAAAGTAATTTGATGACCAAAATAGAAGGCTGAGTAATTTTAGTGGCAAATTCAAACTTACTTTAAAATGTACCAACTTAGTTTAAAAGTTTAACAAAACTTTACAATTCTCCAGAGGTAGTATTTCAGAAAATACAATTCACATAATAAGTACAGTCTGAAGTTTTTTTAAAAAATCCTTAAATGTCACCTCTTTCCCCAAAAAACAATCTGAAGTATTATTCTTCTTGGTGAAAAGTAAAATTTAAAGAACTCTTTGGCCTATTAAGTGCTGAGATAATGACTAGGGATGAATACAAAGGGAAATCTAATGAAGAGTCAGTGGGTGTGAAAGCTACTGGTACTGAGTTTGATATGCTCAGAACCAAGGGGAGAGAAAGACTGGGATAATCCAAAGCAGGAGGGAACAATTCACAAAATGGCTAATTGTAACATGTGTTTTGAAATAATCCCATAATACATTAGGAAAGGAAATGGGTTATAATATGGGCACATGTCAATCTAAATAAGATATATCATGATGTTGCCAAAGCAATTTTTAAAAACTATATTATAGACACCCAAGTAGAATACATTGTACTCAAAGGAGCATCAAAACAACACGACCCACAGCACTTCTCTAGAGACCTCACCATCTATACTGAACAAGCCCAGTCAATGTGTAGCTACTAGCTGTGACCCAGAGTCTAGCACAATATTCACCCTCTTTGTTTAATAGCTAAGTAACAGATTAATTTGTTCACACACATTACCGCATCACATTACAAGTGATGACTTAAACCAGAAACAAGGCAACAGATGAATTCAGTTTTTGGAGTCAGCTACCTAATAACGAAACATCACCACATACTATATCTGAAACACTAGACACAGCAGCAACACAATGGAAGCCAGCCGTTGCTGCAGCATCAGTAATTGTTCCGTCTGTAAAAGATCATAAAAGATCATTATGTAAAATCATAATCATTTGAAATAAATGTGTGAGTGTCTAGTGCTGCTTATGTTATGATTGTAGTATTAAGGCAAGATCTTACATTTCTAAGAAGGAGCATTGTTTTATGGAATTGTATAATCGTCTCCAGTTGATTCTTAATTTCTGAATTTCATTCTATAGTTTAATTCTAAACCACGGTCTATCTAATCTACCCCCTCTTTACTCCATTCTCACATACAACAATTTCTCTACTGATTTGCAAGAAATCTATCATTCCCCTCAATAACTTGTTGAGCTATCTTTTCCTAATTCCAGTCCAGTTATATGTTATATGTTGTACACTGTACATGCACACACACACACACATAAACACACACACAGTGCGATGGAAAGAGGGAGGGACTCCATATTAGTTATATAGGTTATATTCTAATTAGTTAGTGTAATTGTAACTAAATAGTTGCTAAATTGATGTATATAAATCCTTCCTTAAAGAGTGAGAGATAAAAGACAGAAGTACATATTTGTTGCAAATTTAAAATTTTTGTATGTGGTTTTCTATAAATATGAGGCCAATTTTTCAAAGTTAAGGTATTTTCTATTCCTTCTATAGGTCTCATGTGCTGTATTATGGACTTAAAGAATGGCTTTTCTGCTTCTGAAAGAATTACACAACATACTATGAAAGAAGCTAGAGTCTCTCAGTGGAAGCCAAAAAAGTGTAAGAAATGCATCTGTGATCAGTTCATGCTAACATGCTTCATTCCAACAAGACACAGTTCCACCCTTCCTCCTTCTTCCTGATAGGGATTCCAGGGCTGGAAGATTTGCACCTGTGGATTGGCTTTCCCTTCTTTGCAGCATATCTCATAGCTTTCTTGGGGAACATCATCATCTTATTTGTGATCCAAACTGAACGTAGCCTTCACCAACCTATGTTCTATTTCTTGGCCATGTTGGCGTGCACTGACTTGGGTTTATCCACAGCCACCATCCCCAAGATGCTGGGCATTTTCTGGTTCAATCTCAGGGAGATTACATTTGGAGCCTGTATCACTCAGATGTATACCATCCACATATGCACTGGCCTGGAATCTGTGGTGCTGACAGTTATGGCCATTGATCGCTATATTGCTATATGCAACCCATTGAGGTACAGTATGATCCTCACCAACAAGGTAATTGCTATTCTGGGTGTAATCATTATAGTCAGGACTTTGGTGTTTGTGACTCCATTTATATTTCTCATCTTTAGGTTACCTTTTTGTGGTATCCGGATTGTCCCACACACCTACTGTGAACACATGGGTTTGGCAAAGCTTGCATGTGCTAATATCAGGGTCAATGTTATTTATGGATTGGTTGCTTTCTCAGTGGGATTCATTGACCTATCTGTTATTGGATTTTCCTACATCCGGATTCTTCAAGCAGTCTTCTGTCTTCCATCCTGGGATGCTCGGCTTAAGGCACTTAGCACATGTGGCTCCCATGTGAGTGTCATGTTGGCCTTTTACCTGCCAGCTCTCTTCTCATTCATGACACACCGCTTTGGCCACAATATCCCTCATTACATCCACATACTTCTAGCCAATCTGTATGTGGTCGTTCCTCCTGCCCTGAATCCTGTAATCTATGGAGTCAGAACAAAACAGATAAGGGAACGAGTACTAAGAATGCTTAACCCTAAGATGCACTGAAATTTAGTTCCAAGATCTTCCATAACAGTCCAATCAGAAGATGATGATGTCCAATCAGACATGAACATTAGAAACACATTCTGTTAAATTTTCACAAGACAGCAAGTGAATAATAAATTCTAGAAAAAAAACAAATTACTCGCTTCCCCTCACTATCACCATAAAACTCAATCCCATAACGTAACCCTCCAAGGTTCACAAGTTACTATACACCATCCAAAGTTATTACATGAAGATTTCAAATTCGTATCTCTATTCCAACCTATAGGAGGTACAACAAAACCCCTTTTTAAACCCATGCCACCACAAAATTCCTAGAGGGAGAAAAAAGGATTGGAAAACATTTGTGCCCACTAACTACCTTGAGTAGCATCTTCCCACACAAAGATCTTATCCAGTCTCATGTCAGAGCCAAAGTTATAGTGATAAAAATGGCATGGAATATTATCTAAACCAATAATACAGTGGTAAAAGATGAACTAAATGTCATAAAACATATATTCATTTAACCTCAAATCTGACCTTTTCTGAAAGTTTGACCTGAAAACTATAATAAAAGTTTTTGAAGTTAGGTGTGACTACTTGAAATCCAAGTTCCTGTGAAGCTACAACAGGAGGACGGGAACACGTCTGGGCCCATCTTAAGCTACACTAGATAAGTATGTTCCAGATCAGTCTGGGCTACATAATGAACTTTTGGCTCACAAAAAAAAAAAAAAAAAAAAAAAAATCTAAGGAAAGAAAACTACAAACAAACCAACATAACATAGAAAACTCTTTTTAAGCTTAAATAGTTCTGTCAACAAAATGTTTTTAAAAATGTATTTGATTCTATGAACTCAAAAACACAATGAAAATATTTGAATCCTATTAAGCTTTAAAACATTTGTATCTTGCATACTTAACACAGTATGTCTGCTTTTCTTGGTGTATGTAGATTTATCCTTTCAATCATATTTTTGTTTATTCTTTGAAATTTTTATGCATATGTGCAATGTAACTTAATCATATTTATCCTTTATCCTTGCCCTCCAATATGTCTCTTTTCTAGCTTCGTTTCTTTTTCTTTTTTAAATGTAACACATTGAGTCCAATTAATGCTCCCCCATGTTGATATGGAGTCATTTTCTAGGATGTGGCAGTCTACCAATGGCTTCACTCCAAAGAAAAGTGACTCTCCCCTCCCAAATAATAATGATTTGACAATAGTACTTCAGCTAGAAGTAGGACTTCAGCAGCTCCTCCCATATCTTTGGTTTTGTTGTTGGTGTTGGTGGTGGTGGTGGTGGTGGTGGTGGGTTTTTTTTTTTTTAATGGCTTGATCTTGAGCATGTTCTGTGCATGTAGGAGGTCATATGTGCAGCACCTGTATCACATGCAGAAGAGATTTCATCACACTTTTCCTTATCCTCCAGCTCTTACACTCTTTCTGTGATGTTCTGAGATGTTTGGGAACAGGGGAAAATTGCAGGCTAACATAGATATACAACTCATACTTAAAGGGACTCTGGCCAGCTCAAGCAGGTCTTTCCCTTCTCTCCCATTCTCTCTGCCTTGCTAAAAACTATTAGATTCACTCCTGAGCATATACCCCAAAGATGCTCCAACATCTGACAAGAACACATGCTCCACCATGTTCATAGCAGCCTTAATTATAATAGCCAGAAGCTGGAATGAATCCAGATGTTCTCAAACATAGGAATGAATACAGAAAATGTGGTTCATTTACACAATGAAGTACTACTCAGCTATTAAAAACAATGACTTTAAGAAATTCCTAGGCAAATGGATGGAGCTAGAGACTATCATCCTGAGTGAGGTAACCCAGTCACAAATGAACACACATGGTATGCAGTCACTAATAATTGGATACTATTCCCAGAAAGTTCTGAATACCCAAGACACAATTTACAAACTTTATGAAGCTCAAAAAAAGGAAGGCCAAAATGTGGAATCCTCAGTCCTTCTTAGAATGGAGAACAAAACATTCACAGAAGGAGGTACAGGATCAAGTGGAAGAGCAGGAATTGAAGAGGGGCTGTCTCACCTGGGGATCCACCCCATGTGCAACTACTGGGCCCAAGCACTATTACTGATGCTAGGAGGTGCTTGCTGGCAGGAACCAGATAGGGGTACATCCTAAGAATGGCTCTGCCAGAGTCATGCAGCTGAGGGTGCTGGGGAGACGATGAAGGAACTAAAGAAGGTTATGGCCTCATGGGAAGAACAACATTGTAAACCAATCAAATCCTCCATAGCTCCCATGGACTAGAACACCAACCATTGATCATGCATTGAGAGGCCCATGGCTCCAGTTGCATATGTAGATGACAGCAGTGTGGGAAGAGGCCTTTGGTCCAGTGAGGGCATGTTTTACCAATGTAGGGGAAGTAAAGGCACTGAGATGGAGAGGGTGATTGGGAGTGCACCTTCATGAAGACGAGTAGAGGGGAGGGAGGATGGGAGCAGGGTGGGTGAAGGGGATAATGTTTCAAATGTAAATACAGAGAGTATCTAATTAAAACTTTTTAAAATACCTCTTAGATTACCTAACCCTGAAAATATTTGAGGCCTCAGGGAGTGGGGAGACCTAGGGGCCATCCTCTTCGAGAGAGAGGGGAGGAGGAATGGGATGGCAAAATGTGGGAGAACCAAATGGAAGAAGATAGCAACTAGACTATAAAAAATTAAAAGTAATTTTAAAAAAATATTACATTCCAAAAGTTAGCCGATAAGGCCTATTCAAGTTTTTGATCATTATCTTCTCCTGAGACTGACTAACAAGATCCAAATAACAAAATATTGAAGTCCAGAAAGCAAGAACCCCTTTTGCCTCACCTGTGTAACATGCCCAATCAAAATTAAACACTTCATTCTCACATGGTATTTCTCATTTTACCTTTATTTTTTTAATTTTTAAGCATTTTTTTAAGGTTTGATATTCTGCATTATAATCTTACTAGTTACAATGAGCAAAAAGTACATGCAAAACAGGATGTACCCCGGAATTAGTCAACATTTTCTTAGTGAGTAAGGATTGAGCATAATGTTTTTTTTTTTTTTTTCCTTGAAATTCACACAGTTTGTGAGTTGTTTCTGGGGCAGTCCCAGACTCTGGGGTTAGCATCTCACTATCAGTGACTGCATATTATGTCTGTTCTTTTGTGACTGGGTTATCTCACTCAGGATGATATTCTCTAGATGCAACCATTTTCTTCAGAATTTGGTTAAGTCATTGTTTCTGGTGGCTGAATAGTACTCTATTGTGTAAATGTACCACAATTTTTGTATCCATTCATCTACTGAAGGACATCTGGGTTCTTTCCAGCTTCTGGCTATTATAAATAGAGCTACAATGAACATTGTGGTGCATGTATCTTTGTTGTATATTGGAGTGTCTCTGGGGTATATACCCAAAAGTGGAATAGCTGGATCTTCAGGTAGTACTATGTCCAATTTTCTGAG
Organism: Micromys minutus; assembly: GCF_963924665.1. NCBI lineage: Eukaryota > Metazoa > Chordata > Mammalia > Rodentia > Muridae > Micromys > Micromys minutus. The sequence goes on along the minus strand of NC_137971.1, from coordinate 90,634,042 downwards.
GAATCCCCAGACTGATTTCCAGAGTGGTTGTATCAGTTTACAACCCCACCAACAGTGGAGAAGAGTTTCTCTTTCTCCATAACCTCGCCAGCATCTGCTGTCATCTGAGTTTTGGATCTTGGCCAATCTGACTGGTGTGAGGTGGAATCTCAGGGTTGTTTTGATTTGCATTTCCCTGATGGCTAAGGATGTCCAGCACTTCCTTGGGTGTTTCACAGCCATTCGATATTCCTCAGCTGAGAACATTTTGTTTAGCTCTGTACCCCATTTTTAATAGGGTTGTTTGATTCTCTGGTGTCTAGCTTTTTGAGTTCTTTGTATACCTTGGATATTAGGCCTCTATCTGATGTGAAGTTGGTAAATATCTTTTCCCATTCTGTTGGCTGCTGTTTTGTTTTCTTGACAATATCCTTAGCCTTACAGAAACTTTGCAATCTCATTAAGTCCCACTTGTTAATCTTTGACCTTAGAGCTTGAGCCATTGGCGTTTTGTTAAGAAAATTTTCTCCTGTGCCTATGTGTTCTAAGGTTTTCCATTCTTTCTCGTCTAATAGTTTCAGTGTATCTGGTTAAATGTGAAGATCCTTGATCCACTTACACTTGAGCTTTGTACAAGGAGATAAGAAAGGGTCTGTTCCCATTCTTCTGCATGCTGAGTGACAGTTGGATCACCACCATTTGTTGAATAGGCTGTCCTTTTTCCATTGAATGTTTACAGCTCCTTTGTCAAAAATCAGGTGACCATATATTTGAGGGCTCATTTCTGGATCTTTTATTCTATTCCATTGATCCACGTGCCTATTTCTGTACCAGTACCATGCAGTTTTCAGCATAATTGCCTTGCAATATAGCTTGAGGTCAAGGATAGTGATTCCCGCAGATGTTTTCTTGTTGTTGAGGATAGATTTTGCTATTCTAGGTCTTTTGTTATTGAAGATGATATTGCACATTGCTCTTTCCAACTCAATGAAGAACTGGGTTGGAATTTTGATGGGGATTGCACTGAATCTGTAGATTGCTTTTGGTAGGATGGCCATTTTTAAAATGTTGATCCTTCCAATCCATGAGCATGGAAGATCTTTCCATTTTCTGAGATCTTCCTCGATTTCCTTCTTTAGAGGTTTGAAGTTCTTGTCATACAGGTCCTTCACTTGCTCAGTTAGAGTCACACCAAAATATTTCATAGTTTTTTGTAACTTGTTTATCAGCTGTAGGAGTTCCCTGGTGGAATTAGTGGGGTCACTTAAGTACACTATTATGTCATCTGCAAATAGTGATGTTTTTACTCCTGTCTTTTGGATTTGTATCTCTTTGATTTTCTTTTGCTGTCTAATTGCTCAGGTTAGGACTTCCAGTATTATGTTGAATAGGTAGGGGGAGAGTGGGCAGCCTTGTCCAGTCCCTGATTTTAGTGGGATTGCTTCAAGTTTTCCACAGTTATGTTTGGTGTTGGCTGCTAGTTTGCTATATATTGCTTTTATTATGTTTAGGTATAGGCCTTGGATTCCTTATCTTTCCAAGACTTTTAACATGAGGGGTGTTGAATTTTGTCAAGCGCTTTCTCAGCATCTAGTGAGATGACCATATGGTTTTTTTCTTTGAGTTTGTTTATATGGTGGATTACATTGATGGATTTCCGTATGTTAAACCATCCCTGCATCCCAGGGATGAAGCATACTTGGTCATTGTGAATGATTTTTTTGATGTGTTCTTGGATTCGATTTGCAAGGATTTTGTTGAGTATTTTTCATCAATGTTCATAAGTGAGATTGGTCTGAGGTTCTCTTTCCTTGTAGGGTCTCTGTGTTCTTTAGGAATGAGAGTTATTGTAGCCTCAAAAAAATGAGTTAGGTAGTGTTCCATCTGATTCTATTTTTTGGAATAGTTTGGAGAGTATTGGTATTATGTCGTCAATAAATGTCTGAAAAAATTCTGCACTAAACCTATCTGGACCTGAGCTTTTTTTGGTTGAAAGGCTTTTGATGACTGCCTCTATTTCTTTAGGTGTTATGGGATTATTTAGATGGTTTACCTGGTCCCGATTTAACTTTAGTAACTTGTATCTGTCTAGGAATTCTTTCATTTCCTCCAGATTTTCCAGTTTTGTTGAGTATAGGCTTTTGTAGTATGATCTGATGATTTCTTGAATTTCTTCAGTTTCAGTTGTTATTTCTCCACTTTCCTTTCTTGTTTTGTTAATTTGGATACTCTCTCTTTGCACTCTAATTGTCTGGCTAAGGGTTTATCAATCTTGTTGATTTTCTCAAAGAACCAGCTCTTGGTTTTGTTGATTCTTTCAATGTTTCTTTTTGTTTCTATTTGGTCATTTCTGCCCTAAGTTTGATTATTTCTTGCCCTCTACTCCTCTTGGGTGTATCTGCTTCCTTTTGTTCTAGAGCTTTCAACTTTGCTGTCAAGTTGCTGATGTATGCTCTCTCCAGTTTCTTTTTGGAAGCACTCAGAGCTATGAGTTTTTCTCTCAGTACTGCTTTCATTGCATCCCATAGGTTTGGGTATGTTGTGTTTTCGTTTTCATTGAATTCTAGAAAATCCTTGATTTCTTTCTTTATTTCTTCCTTGACCCTGCTATCGTTTAACAGAGCATTGTTTAGTTTCCATGTGTATGTGGGCTTTTGGTTGTCTTTGTTGTTTTTAAAGACCAGCCTTAGACCATGGTGATCTGAGAGGATGAATGGGAGTATTTCAATCTTCTTATATCTATTGAGGCTCGTTTTGTGACCAATTATGTGGTCAATTTTTGAGAAGGTGCCATGAGGTGCTGAGAAGAAGGTGTATTCTTTTTTTTAGGATGATATGTTCTATAGATATCTATTAATTCCAGTTGGTTTATAACCTCTGCTAGTTTTAGAGTATCCTTGTTCAGTTTTTGTTTCTCTGATCTGTCCATTGGTGAGAGTGGGGTATTAAGTTCTCCCACCATTATTGTGTGGGGCGCAATGTATTTTTTGAGCTTTAGTAGGGTTTCTTTTATGAATGTGGGTGCTTTTGTATTTGGAGCATATATTGTAAGGATTGAGAGTTCCCCGGCTACTCGCAGCACAGTCTCAGCAGGCCTGTAGTTGTTGGTTGAAATCTGGTGTCTGCCTGCCTAGAGGACAGTTCTGCATCTTCTGAATCATATTTTTATTTGCTATAAGACTGAACTGCTGCCCAAGAAGATCAATCTCACCCCAAAAGAACTATTGTTGAACAGGTCCACTTCCTCCCTATCTTAATAACTTTTCTCTTTCACTACCTTTGCTGGGTGTTGGACTAGAGGAGAGATTGAAACCTTATTAAAAGTAGGTTGCAAAAATTTTATACCTACAAGTAAGAATTGTTTACACAAACTTGAGACAGGAGATTCTTGACATTGCAATACCATATCCAGATTGAAACAAGATATGAGGGCAAAGAAATCAGTACGTGAATAACACAGAGATAAACTTTACACACTGCACAAAAACATTATGCATGCAAGTATGCATGAGACACAATGTTATCTTATGCTGGAAATGATGGGCTCCAGACAAGTATATGTGGTGCTTTGAGAAACCCCAGGTAACAGCAGCCAGCCTTCATATTGGCCAAATTATTATGTCCATTTGCACCAAGCTACAGAATAAGAACATGGGATTGAGGCCCCATTAGAACATATTTGAGTTTTCTTGCTGCCAGAGATTGTACATCTCAAAGGTGTTGAGCATCACTAAGTTTAATGAAGATGAATTTTAAGATGTGGTATCTGAGAAACGGCTCATCGCTGGTGGCAGAGGGATCAAATATGTGTCTAATTGTACTGTCCTGGACAAGTGGTCAGCCCTGATTTCTCAAGGGCACCCAGAATGATCTCCTATACTTAGTCAAATTGTGTTCAGTAAGAAATTGCACATATACTCAAAAAAGAAGAAAAAAAGAAAGAAAGTCAGAAAGACAGAAAAAAGAGAGAGAAAAAGAATGAAAGAAAGACAGAGAAGAAAGAAAGAAAGAAAGAAAGAAAGAAAGAAAGAAAGAAAGAAAGAAAGGAAAGAAGGAAGGAAGATATGGATGATAGGAATATATGATCATTTGGAAAATAAATGTAATATTTAATTCATATTTATTTTCTAATATTTATTGAATATTTTATTTATTTACATTTCAAACTTTAATCCTCTTTCTGGTTTCCCCTCTGAAAACACCTTATTCCAACTTCCCTTTCGCCTGTTTCTATGAGGGTGCTCTACCACACACCTCACACTCCTGCCTCACTGCCCTAGCATTCCCCTAAGCAAACTACATTCTTAAGGAGTGTAAAGTCAAAGTCTAATCTGATAGGCTTCAGGGTACAGTAAAGAAGAAACAGAAGAGACTAAGTCTGTTGTCCAACCATGACCATCCAACTGCATGTATTATATTATGCATGGAGTTTGCAGACACCACTGAAGTAAAGAAAATATAAAATGTGGATAACAATAAGCCATATAAACAGATATGCTGCTTTGAAAGAGTTCCCAGTCTGGTAAACAGAGAGGAAGACAGGATTACAGGAGAAGCTCATCAGTGGACTATCTGGTATTTAAACATTTAGAAAGACTAAAACTGCTACACTTGATAGACCAGAGCTTTGGAAAAGAAAGGAATGCGTGGAGAAGAAAATATAAGTCTGCAGAGAACCTACCTCCAGTAAATGTATCATTTGAGGAAATTGTATGAGCTAAAAGAAGATAGGGAAGTAACCAAGGATTATGCCTGAGAGAACAAAATTTTGTTAGCCATCCACTACAGTCAGAAAGGAATACAATTCTCTGGATACTTGGGAGGTATTCAATAGTCTTTCCTCAATGATAAATTAAAAGTAGTCACAGAGTAAAATTGATTGTAGGTCTTTCATTACAAATCTTAAAAACAAAGCCCTTAACCCCTAAAAGAACATCATTCTCCAATAACTTACTTGCATTTCATAATGTATCCTAGGAATGCTAATAAAAATTACATTTATAAGATTTGGCAACCAAAAAAATGTCCCAAAATATCTGATAAACCAGGCAGTGGTAGCACAAGTCTTAAATCACTGCACTTGGGAGGCAGAGGGGGGCTCATCTCTGAGTCCATTGCTAACATGGTCTACAGAGCAAGTTCTAGGGCAGCCAGGGTTATACAGAGAAATAGAGTATCAAAAAATAGTTTAATATAATAACTAAAAAAAAATCAGATACAGAAATAATTAGAAAATATAAGCCAAAGTAGAATGGTTAGTTGAATTTAGCAATGATGTTGGAATTAGCAGATAAGGAGATTGAAATCATTGCTGGAATTTTACCACATATATTCAAAAGAATTAAAATATAGGCAATATTGGAAGAGTATGGTTACCTTCCATAGATGAGAAGTATAGTATCTGAAATGACAAATGAAATTCAGGGCATATTAAGCACTGAATAAAAAGAATAGCCATTTATTTTATTAAATTTGAATATTTTTGCTGTGTAGTGAGCAGCTTAGTCTAAAACCTTCCTGGTGATTTTTTTCTTTTTTAACTATTTCTCTTACATTTTTATGATAACAGTTCCATTAAAAGAGTTGTGATAGTTTAACTTTGAATCATGACGTTTAGGGCAGTTGAACTATGATAGGCACATACAGGAAGCTCAGACAATCTGAGCTTTTGGAATCCATGGAAGGCACCAGGTGAACATGTGCACCTACAGATGTGTCCCAAGGCCTTCCTCCAGGAGATTGACTTAAGCCCTGCAGGACAGACAGCCAACATAAAAATGAATACCAGGGAAAATTCCTTTCCAAAAAAGAAACAGATTTACTTTTTCTGCCTGGCTGCTTATCCCTCCCCAAGGGATCTTTTGAGCTAGAAAGAAGATAAATTGAGAGCATAGCAGTGGGTACAGTCCCTGGGGCTCTGGCTATATAACTACCCTGGCTACTTCTGAACTAGCCAGAACTCTAGCATCTATGGATCCAGAACCCATGTTTCAAGTTCTTGGTAAGTAATTCTGAGGAGAGGGAGCCAAAGGGTGTTTACACACCAGGATTTCACCACAGGATCAGAGACCCACTTGTGGTTTCCTTTGCTGAGTCAGTACTATGGGAAGATTAGAGATGATCTGTCTGGAAAAGAAGCAAATGTGAGGAGCTGATTCTTGTGATCTCTGTCTGTCTCTTTATCTTTATTGTCATCTCTGTCTCTGTCACTGTCTCTCTGTCTCTGCCTGTCTCCCCCCCACCACAACTTTCTATCTCTCCTTTTCTTCTGCTAGATTCCTAATAGAGTGAGTAATGGAAAAACTAAACGTACAAGCATTATGTGGGACCCGGATAGTATTCATATATAAATAGAGAAATTCAGAGGTCTAGGGGAAGAATATATTTTTAAGTGAATTATTGAGTAGGAAATAATTTAGGTAGCCATAACATCATAGGTAGGGACAAAAGTTGTAATAGGAAATTGAGGGAAAGATAATTTAGCAAATTTTAGAAAAAGTTTAAATTGCCGAAAGCAATAGCTCCAAAATTAGAAAATTATGTCCAAGGAAGTCATGAGTTATCTCCTGTTCTACTCAATAATGCCTAAAGTAACATCTGAATAAATTGCTCACATTCTTTTATGAACTTCAAGAACCCAGGGGAAAAGAACAATACTGTCACTTCTTAGAATAGTGTTTCTCTAGTGCTGATCTCTAACCTAGTCAGCCTAGAGACTTTTTTTTTTTTTTTTTGGTTTTAGACTTAAATTTCCTAGGATTCCTCACCATGCCCCTGGCTAGAACCAGAGACATTAGGAGCCAGTGTCAGCCTTAATAGTGTCACTGGCAAACTCTAGTCGCAAACAAAATCTAAGAGATACAACAGAAGTGTTCTGAGGTACTTCTTATGCTGCATAGGTGTCCCGCGCAACCGTCTCGCCTGCAAGAACGACGCGGCACACAAAATAGAATCCTTCTGCGGTAAACTTTATTGCTCTGGAAAACCAGTACTTGCTTCACGTGACGAAAAGGACGGAGAAAACCAAGAAATCCAAGGAGACGAACAGGACGAACAAGCTCCACGAGACGGCCGAAAACCAACGGGAGAAAGAGAGGAAGAAGAGAGGAAGAGGAGAGAGGAAGAGAGGAAGAGAGAGAGGAGCTATCCAGCCCGTCCCCTATAAAGGGATCAGTCCTTGCCTTGGACGCGGAGCCCCCTGATTGGTTGAAACTCAGCAGGCCCTATGACGCCACGGAAGAGGCGGAACTCATGAAGCGGAAGTTACCCAGCCTGCGCGCACATGGCTTGTTTACTGCTAACTCCAGCCAGATATCAGCGCCATCTTGTAATGGCGAATGCGTGGGAATGTGTGGGCGGCGCCCCACACATAGGCAAGCCCATATTTATTGAGTGGGAATTCTAACAAGACAGTGTAGAAAAAGTAGAAGGAAAAATGTAAGTATGAATGAGAGGGAAAGATATAAAACAATCATATGCCACCCAGACATTATATCTGATGATGAAAATAGTCACATTTAAGCTCTGTGAGGCACAAAGCATACTTCTGTCTCTGGGCTTTTCCACACCCCTCAATGCTTCAATCACAAGATGGGAGCTTCCAGATATAAACTCAAAATTCTTCCTGTTTTCAATATGAAAGGCCTCCAATATTTTCAGAAATACCTCATGATCCACAAGGTGGAGGGGGTTCATGGTCACAGGGGCTATGCTTTGTAAGAAAATAAATGAAAATTTTCCCAAGAAATTAGTCTGAAAGTGAGGAAGAAATAACTGTAAAATCTTAAAGATTCATATAGTGTTAATAATAATCGTTTTATTAGATTGAAGTTGTATGTGTTGTAGATAAAAGAAAAGCTAATGGGAATTAGGTCAGTTGTCACATATTATGGACTGAGCAGGTATTTGATTTTTACCTGAAATTCACAAGAAGATGTATTGAAATATAAAAGAACAGGTGGAGTTTATGATGCCCAGGTGACAGAGGACGCTCCTCAGTTACAGTCTCAGACTAGATGGTACCTTCTGTAGGGTGAGGCCAACCTACATTAAGCACAGTTCTGAACTGATGAAAAGAGAAGCTGAGATGAGATTGAAGTTGAGGTTATGGAGTTGTGAAATGGAAAAAGATTATACAGAGATAGATAGATTAATAGATGATAGATAGATATAGATAGATAGAGAAGATAGATAGATGGGTAGATGATAGATAGATAGATAGATAGATAGATAGATAGATAGATAGATAGATGGGATTAAACTATTGAAAAGATACCAGCTCTTGCTCAGGTAAATTATGTTTTTATTCTTTAATCTTTTTTTTACAATCCAGTCCACCCTCTGACTGTTTCACATCCCACGAGTTCTCTCCCCATCCATACCTCCAAGAGGAAGCCCCCACCCTTCACCACCACCCTGACTGACCCCTCACTTCTGGGACCTCAAGTCTTTTGAGTGTTAGGTGCATATTCTCTCATTAACTCAAGACCTGGCAGTCCTCTGCTATAAATGTGTTGGGAGCCTCACATCAGCTAGTGTATGCTGCCTGGCTGGTGGCTCAGTGTCAAAGAGATCTCAGGGATCCAGGTTAGTTGAGACTGCTGGCCTTCCTATAAGATCACCCTCCTCAGCTTCTTTCAGCTTTTCCCTAATTCAACCACAGAGGTCACCAGCTTCTGTCCATTGGTTAGGTGTAAATATCTACATCTGACTGTTTCAGCTGTTTCTTGGGCCTCTCAGAGTGCAGCCATGCTAGGCTCCTGTCTGCAAGTATACCATAACATCAGTAATAGTGTCAGACCTTAGAGCCTCCCTTTGAGATAGATCCCAATTTGGATCTCTGAACTTCCCTTCCCTCAGTCTCTTCTCTATTTTTGACCCTACAGTTCTTTTAGACATGAACATTTATGGGTCAGAGTTTTTCACTGTGGATGGCAACCCCATCTCTCCACTTGATGCCTGTCCTTCTACTGGAGGGGGACTCTACATCTCCCCATTGTTGGGCATCCCATCTGAGATTCTTTCATTTGAGTCCTGAGAGAGTCTCATCTGCCAGGTCTCTGGTACATTCTAGAATGTCCCCCCTACCTCCTACCTCCCAGGGTTGCCAGTTTCCATTCTTTCTGCTGCTCTCAGGGCTTTAGTCCTCTTCCCACTCCACCAATACCTGATCAAAAGATAAACTGTTTAAGTGGTCAACATACCTAACCTTCACCCAGAATATTGTGACCCATGAGTGAAACTATTACATTAATTTTGTATTTGCCAGGATTGCTAATAATATACTTATTGCTAATATATTGTTATTAATATAGTCATTATTATTAGCAAGGTTTTAAAAATGGGAGCTTTATGATTTTTTTTCTCTGTATACCAATACGCCTTGTTAGTGAATTCTTTTAGCAGACCTGCTGAAGAAACGATGGTCAGGAAGAGTGAACAGAGGCACCTGGGAGCTGCTGTCATTGCTGTGAGGGCAGTCTGGGAGGAGCTAGGAGAGAACTAGAGTTGTCATTTGGGGAGTAGAAGAGGCATCACTAGACACAAATATACACTATGAAGCTCTTGAGAAATGTGTTTGATCAGTGTGAAAATATCACAGAGCTCTGGCTCCCCAGTTTCACTAAAACTTTGACTGTACTGTACCCCAACCTCAAACCTGTTTTTTCCTAACCCATGCCAATTTTTAAACTATTAACTATATAATAATTTAAACCTTATTTGTTTATAAGGGTGTCTCTCTATCTGTAGCCCAGGCTAGCCTTGAATTGGGAAACCCTTCCTACCTCAGCCTCCCAAGTGGGAGCTACAAATGTGTACCATTACACCTAGCCCTGGCTTAAGTTTCTATTATCAGAGAATCACTTACAACTTATCAGACACTGCTATATCTTAGACAGGCTTAGGTGCAAGGAGTTGATTTGGGAGATCCTGGAATACTGCAACTTGCCAAGCTACAACGGGGATTTGAGATGCTCACAGTCCAGGGGCAGGGGATGCACATTGAAATATGTGAAGACTGTGAAGGCAATGTTTCATATTATTTACATTTTTCTCCCATTTCTCCCCAGTGTGAGATTACTCTTTCTTGGAAAACAGCTATACTCACCAATGTGCTGCCCACTCACTCTGTGTGCCTATGCTCACTCATTTGGTATCACCATAATCTCACTGAGTAAACACAGTGTCATCACAAGTGAAGATACTTTCATTTTCAATTTTGTGACCTTGGGATAAGGCTAAAAAACTTCTATGGGAAAATCCAACGTGAGAAGAGATTTACAGCAATGTGGAGGAGAGAAATATGTACATGGATCATTCAAGACAGAAATGAATAAGAACAGGGATGAAAGGCTTGAACACGTGAACTTCATCTTTCCGACATCACTGCAGTAATGATCACCACATGTGCTCCTTCATCTTGTTTAACGACACTCACTTCTCGCCTAGCATTGAGGTCACTCACTTTCCTCTGATCCAGAGCTTAGGACTCCTAAAAGCTGGATAAGTAAAGAAGTAGAGCAGAGACCACCTGTTTTATGAGATACATCCTCATAAAATAAAAATAATTTTTGGAGGCAAAAAGCATTGACTCTTTTCATTTTAGAGCATGTAAAATATATAATTAAAGCAAAGTAAATACAACTGAAAGGCTAGAATGCTATGGGAACTAGAGAGTTCTTTTTGTGCCGAGCTGTGCACATTATTTTGTTACACTATAGTAGTCAATTTGGATAATAGCGTATGTGAGTTTTTCAGAGAAAATATATGAAAAATGTAAATTTTGACCTGCATGTAAAGATAATATTCTAATAATTATTCTCAGTTTTAGTTTCTTTAAAGATATACTAATTCTGTCAAAGATAAATTTAAATCAACAGATGAACAGTTCTCCACATAGGTTAAAGTGATAGTAGCACCCCAGAAACAAGGCACCAGAGATGAAGAGATGCAATCAGTTGACTTGGATAACCTGCTATAATTGTATATAACTACAGCCACTGGCTCTTCGTTCATATATTCAGAGTCAGAACCTAGTTATCTAAATCCGAATTTTACAGTTTGCTAAAAGAAAGTTGTAGGGCCATATGACAAAATATGACAACCCACAGGAATGACACCATCTCTACTGGAGTGTCAGACTTCCTCCTAAATTGTTTTGTCAGGTCTCCCAGCTGGCAGCTCTGGCTGTCCCTGCCACTCAGCCTTCTCTTCCTCCTGGCCATGGGGGCTAATGCTATTCTTCTGATCACCATCCGGATGGAGGCCTCTCTGCACGAGCCCATGTACTACCTGCTCAGCCTCCTCTCCATGCTGGACATCATACTCTGCCTCACTGTCATCCCCAAGGTACTAGCCATCTTCTGGTTTGATCTCAGGTCCATAGGCTTTTCTGCCTGCTTCCTCCAGATGTATATCATGAACAGCTTTCTTGCTATGGAATCTTGCACGTTTATGATCATGGCCTTTGATCGCTATATAGCCATCTGTCACCCACTGAGATATCCATCCATTATCACTGACCAATTTGTTTTTAAGGCTGCCACATTCATTCTGGTCAGGAATGTCCTCATTCCTTTGCCTATCCCCATTCTCTCTGCACAACTCCATTACTGTGGAAGAAATGTCATTGAAAACTGCATCTGCGCCAACATGTCTGTCTCCAGACTCTCTTGTAATGATGTAACTGTCAATCGTATTTATCAGTTTGCTGGAGGATGGACACTGCTGGGATCAGACCTAATCCTCATCTTCCTCTCCTATACCCTAATACTAAGAGCTGTGCTGAGACTCAAGGCAGAGGGCGCTGTGGCGAAAGCTCTGAGCACATGTGGCTCTCACTTCATCCTTATCCTGTTCTTTAGCACTATCCTTTTGGTCTTTGTGCTCACACATGTAGCTAAGAGGAAGGTCTCTTCTGATGTGCCAATCTTGCTCAATGTCCTCCATCATGTTATCCCTGCTGCCCTTAATCCCATTGTTTATGGGGTGAGAACCCAGGAGATCAAGCAAGGAATCAAGAGATTACTGAAGAAGGGGTGGTAACCAGGCCAACAGCATCTCTGCATTTGTAACACACAGTGATTTATTATGTTAATAGAAAATGGCTGAAACACTAACTCACAATATTCTAATGAGGAAAGTAAGTACTAACTCTAAAAACTATTCCTGGCTTTACCTTCCTCTAAAAGTACTCAATACCTGCCCCCCCACACACACACACAAATTCCCTGTCCCTTCCAGGTGTAGTGGTACCTGACTTTAATCCCAGCATTTAGCAGGCACAGGGAGGTGGATCTCTGAGTTCAAAGTAGGCCTGGTCTACAAAGAGATCTTGAGGAAAGCCAGAGCTGCACAGTGAAACCCTCTTTTGAAAAAAACAAGTCAAACAAAACATGCCATATTTCTGTGACTCTTAATTTTCTACTAATAACTGATATCCTGTATAAAGTAGGAGAATCCAAAAAGAGTAAACACTATACAAGAAAATAACCTCCAGCTGCTCCTATATTGATCATCTCTGCACATTTATTTTTTTTGTGAATGTAGATATTAGCCTGAACTGAAACTGAGTTTCCTCTATAAAATTAATCTAATTGTACAATGAGTTTGTGAACAGAGCACAGCATTTGAATGGTCAGCTATGAATAATGTAAAGTTGCTGGAGCCAGAAGCAAATCTACTTTGTTTATGTCCTCACAGGCCAGTATCTTTCTAGATCTTCCATGTCTTTGCAAACAAACCTTCTTTGTCATTAGCCAAAACTCTCAAGACAGAGCTCTTGGAAAAACTGACATCTAACATGGTACATTTTATTAGATTTAGCATAAGTCATCACTTCCAGCTTCTTCCCTCATGAATTCACACTGCTGTTGTACTTGGAACTTTCTTCCAGGGATTTCAAATATCATGTGAGCTGTGTATAGGTTCTGTACATGTGTACTAATATGTCAGGAAATACTCTATCATGCAATGTGAATACAAAAACATCCATTATCAGCTGGGCAAATTTTTTCATTCAACTTTTTTATTCAGAATTCCTATTAGAGATTAAAAGTACAAAGATGTATGGATTTTTTGAAAAGGTTAGATGATATTTAGGCAAAATAAAAACCAATCTAGATCTCAGGAATATTGGACTATTGTTAATCTGGATCCAAGGAATCTTGAGAGGTTGATTTTCCTTCTTTCTACAAAGAAATAGCTAGAAAAAATAAATTACTTATGCATGAAAGCAGTAACTTGAAAAAAAAATAAACTAATTTGTTTGAGCTTTAAGACCTTCAGTCTAGTCTGTGCACAACTACAAAGATCATGTGCAGCTAAAAACGAACAATGTGTGTCACTCAGTTTCAGGATCTTTAACTGATGCATGAGGTATTAAAGCAGCTATTGCAACTTGAACATGTAGTCTTGAGAGTCTACAAAGTGACTGACCCTCCCAAAACAGATCATTTACACTGAAGAGCTCCTTCATATTTCTGCTTTAACCTAAACATAGACAACTCCCATGTTGTTTCCTCGATGACAGTTGAAAGAGAAAATGGAAGAATTTCCAAAACTCACAAATCAAAATTCAAGAGAGCCTAAAGAGTGTTTGTACACCTACATCTGTAAATGTGCTTTTATTTCCTCAGATGAAAGTAAAAGTTAGTGCCACACTTAAGCTGGGTAGATCCATGGCTTGGACTAAGCCCAGAACATTTCTATCTCTGTTCGAACTATCCCTAGGCCAAGACCTGGAAGCTTCTAGTCTCAATACCATCTAATCTTCCAAGCTTCTCAGTGATTTAATCTAGCTCCTCTCAGTTTCTGCCTGAATTGTTCTGCTAGGCCTCATACTAACTTTGGCAATGTGTCCTAATCTTCTTGCTCCTTCTCATTCTCTGGCTCCTGCCTTCAGCTGTGTCTAACTTGTTCTCTCTGCAACCTATCTCTGTAAAACTATCCCAGTAAAACTGCAATATAACCCCCTTTCTCTCTTTCTGCTCTGCTCTGAAGTAGCATCTCTTTCTGTGCTGTTCTCATATGACTTGAGTGTATCATGACTCATTCTGTCAGATCTTTCTCTGATTTATCACTTTGTCCCTCAATTGCATGTCACATTTAAACATGTTGTTTTCTTCTACAAACCACCCACACTTTCATTGTAGGGATTAAATATGTGTACTAAGTGCATGTCTGTATTTCTGCCAGGTCATACTTTAATCCAGAGTGTGTCTGTATTCCAGCCAAATCACAAAAGACCTACAAAGCCCTACATGTTCTTTGGATATGATCCCTTGCCCGAGCAGCCATGTTGCAGAATTAAAACTCCTCTACAGATATCATTTATAGTCCAATTTGCACCCAGCTACTGAAAACTACTGTATGTTTCTGCTTGAGTGAAAGGTTCAATAGATATTAGTGAATTATTTCAGGTTCTCTTTGATAAAAGCTTTGGTGGTGTGCTTTTCATGATGGCCATTGTGACTAGAGTCAGAGGAATCTGAAACAATTCTAGTTTTGCTCTAAGTTAAGCTAACGTTGCTTTCATTGTATATTGAGTGATAGTATGTTCAATTAAGACATTCTAATATTAATATTTTCAAGATTTATATTTTTGCTATTTGTAGTAGCCTATGTAATAATAGAGAGCATATTATAGGAAAATAATTTTGATCCAATTTTGAGTTCAGTTATGACTTATGATTGAAGACACAAAAGCACTTATGTTTCCAAGAAGATGCTAACTCTGTTATCCCAGTGATTCTGAAGACCACAGAAAAATTGAATATTGATTTGTTTTGTTATTATACAGGATATAAACAAAACAAAAAAAATGACAAAAGACCAGTGGCTATACTTTATATAATCAATGAGATATATTAAATCAGAAGTGACTCAGATTTAGGGAATCATAAATCATAAAAAGCAAAAAGACAACAAATACTGGCATGAATCTGGTGAAAGAGAAGCCTCATACATTGTTGATGAAAGGGTCAACTAGTGCAGCTATTATGGAAATCAATCTGGAGGGTTCACCAAAAAAAAAAAAAAAATCTTAGAAATAGAGCTGCAGTATGCAGCTAAACTCAAGTAACCAATAAGTTACTACATAGTCATACATCCATTTCTATCACGGCTCTCATCACAAGTTAGTAAGTCTTGTGTAATTGTGAAGACTGCAGGAGAAAATTCAATATTTATTTGTTTTGTTAACATATTGAATGTGAAAAATACACTAAGCTATACATTATACAGACAATTAATTAATTGGGTATTTCATACCAGGAAAAGTGACCAAGACTTAGTGAATATTCTTGACTGTAGACCTCCATGCATGTTCATTTGGGGATTAGAAAGCAGGAATATTTTGATTTGGGGTTTAAAATGGAATTTGTCTTGAATGAAATTGACATAATTCCTAGTCTAGCAACATGATTATCTAAACACATAATGAGTCCTTAGGATTGCTGAGACAAATGCTTGTCTAATGAGGACTATATTATTAGCCCAGAAGAAAATATCTATTCATTTTATTGATTCTCTACAAATCTTATGACTCAAAACTTCAATTTTTACTCACTCCCTTGATCCAGACTGTTTCTCAATCATTTTTAACCAAGGATATTGAGAGAAGCCCCTTCGTTTTTCTCAATCCTACTCCTAGGTCCCCTGACCTTTCCTAAGTGTTCCTTCATCCCTATCCTATAAATTATGATGCTTAATTAAAATGTAAAGACTGAAAACATGCATATGATGAAAAATTCAGATTTAATGGCTGCATTATTAACACATCATAATCAAATACAGTCAGAATGAAAAATACAATGTATCCATAAAGGGTGATTTACTCTATATTCATCATGAAAAGTGGAAGTAAATATTTAATAGTAATTCTGAAATTGTAAATTAAAGATGAATGTAGCAACATACACATATTTTGTGATTGTAGTATCCACATCAAACAAATAATAAAATATTGCTTGATTTTTTTTAAATTTATTTATTTTATAAAATATCATTATAGCTCACAAAATTTGTGACATAATAATATATAATGAATACCCAATTTTTTCTGTTTTTTCTTTTTCTTTTTTTTTCTTTTTCTTTTTTTTTTCTAAGAAGGACTGAGGCTTCAACATTTTATCCTTCCTTCTTTTTGAGCTTCTTAAGGTCTGTGAATTTTTTCTTGGGTATTTAGAGTTTTCTGGGGCTAGTATCCAATTATTGGTGACTGCATACCATGTGTGTTCTTTTGTGACTGCGTTATCTCACTTAGGATGATAGTCTCTAGATACATCCATTTGCCTAGGAATTTCATAAAGTCGTTGTTTCTAATAGCTGCGTAGTAGTCCATTATGTAAATGTACCACAATTTCTGTATCCATTCCTTTTACATAAGGACATCTGGGTTCTTTCCAGCTTCTGGCTACTATAAATGAGGCTTCTATAAACATGGTGGAGCATGTGTCCTTATTATATGTTGGAGGATCATTGGGGTATATGCCCAAAAGTGGAATAGCTGGATCTTCAGGTAGTACTATGTCCAATCTTGGCTCATGTATCTCTCAGAACTAGTGTTTGAATAGCTTGACTATCCCCTGCTTGATTTCCTGGGTTCGTACTCCATACACAATGGGATTGAGGGCAGGAGGGATGAGATGATGCAGCACATTGAGAAGAATTGGAACCTCTGACGGTATCCTTTTTCCTGCCTTGTTTGTGAAGATAAAGACTAGCAACAGTGTATAGAAGAAAAGTATAAGGATAAGATGTGAACCACAAGTACTCAAGGCCTTGGTGACTGCGCCTCCAGACTGCTGACACATAACAACCCTCAAGATGAAGCAATAAGACAGCAAGATGAGCACCAGATCAGAACCTAGGAGGCACCAAACACTCACAAATTGATAGAGCTTATTTAGGCGAATGTCCCCACAAGAAAGTTTTGCTACAGAAATATTGGCACATATGCAGTTCTCCACTACATTGCTGGCACAGTAATTGAGTCTAGCAGCCAGAACTGGAGTGGGCAGTGTAGCTAGAAGATTGCGGGCAACAATGAAAATGGCTGCATTAATGACAAACTGTTCTGTGATGATGGATGGGTAGCGCAGGGGATGGCAGATCGCCACATAGCGATCATAGGCCATGACCAGAAAGGTAGAGGATTCCATAGGAAGAAAGGTATTCATGATGAACATCTGCAGGAAGCAGCCCACAAAGCTGATGGGTTTCATGTTGAACCAGAAGATAAGCAGGACCTGCCAGAATTATCATTCTCAGAAACAGTGCATTCATTATCAATCCAAAACATCCAGCCATAGGAAATTCATAAGGTATATGATTAAAACCACCCACATCTTTAATTCACTGGGATAGCATCCTAATTTGAAATACTTTCTATGCCCATATTAATATACAGCACTGGTTCCCAACCTGCCTAATCCTGTGGCCATTTAATACAGTTCCTCCTGTAGTGGTGACACCCAATCATAAAATTATTTTCATTGCTATTAGAGAACTATAATTTTTCTACTGTTATAAATTGTAATATAAATATCCAACATACAAAATATCTGATATGCAACCCTTGTGAAAGGAACATTCAAACCTCTATAGATGTCATGACCCACTAGTTGATCTACAGACTCTAGTCTATACCTTTTCTCTAAATCTAGAAATCAAGACTTGGGGGAAAGCGTTTGTTCATATCTTATTATCAACTGAGTTCCTTGGTTCAGAACCAATTCCAGTGAGTTTGTCTGCCATCTAAGGATGCATGTGCCACAGAAAGATCAAAGACAAATGTCCAGTTCTTACATTAGAATATCTCTAATTCCTTAGTACTTTGAGAAATGTTCCCCAAAATTTTTCCTCTTAAAGTATATGATATACAAATTCAATTAAATTTCAGTGACTGTATTCTAGATCCCTTGGATATAGGAGTAGGAAATTTTAGTCAAGAAGAGTATCTCTTGAACTGAGGAGACATTCCAATTTTAAAATATCACAGACAGTAGAAAACAAGTTATCGGTTGGGAGGTCATTAAAGCTTCAAAAAGTAAACATTGACAGAGTCCTGTTTGAAGACCAAGTTGCATATCTGGTAGGAGCAGGAGGTTTGGGGGGACTAATCTTGGGATGTGACAGAAAGAAAGAAAGAAAGAAAGAAAGAAAGAAAGAAAGAAAGAGAGAGAGAGAGAGAGAGAGAGAGAGAGAGAGGGAGGGAGGGAGGGAGGGAGGGAGGGAGGGAGGGAGGGAGGGAGGGAGGAGGGAGGGAGGGAGGAGGGAGGGAGGGAGGGAGGGAGGGAAAGAGAGAGAAAGAAAGAAAGAAAGAAGAAAGAAAGAAAGAAAGAAAGAAAGAAAGAAAGAAAGAAAGAAAGAAAGAAAGAAAGAAAGAAAAAAAGAAAGAAAGAAGCAATAAAAAGAGACACAGCTTGGAGCTGAGAGGGATCTGGTTTAACTCAACATTTTTTTCTTCAGGAATGAGAGGATACACACAAAGAAAAAACTAGCTAGCTGAAGGTGGAAAGTAAGTTTCCTGAGAGGGTCTGACCTTGGGGATGACTGTGAGGCAGAGGATGACATCAAGCACAGAGAGGATGGCCAGCAGATAGTACATGGGCTCATGCAGCGATACTTCCTGATGGATTGTGAATAATAACACAAAGTTGGCTGCAAGAGCCAAAACCAGGAGGGGAGCCAAGACAATAGAGAGCCAGTGCTGTGTGTCCTGCATCCCTGGAAAGCAGATCATCAGAAATTCTGTCACCTGAATCCCTGTGTTGTTGGGTGTTGATGCCATGATGGCAGGTAGGGCTGAAAATACCTGAAAAGAAACAGGCAAGTATTCAAAGGTTTCACTGTTTCATCAACAAGATTAATGCATTCCATTTCCATTCTACTTGGACCACACACCTTCCTGATGACATCATTTCAATTAGCACCCATGATTTTATATGAAAATAATAATTCCTTCATATAAGATCTCAGCCCAGATAGACTTCGCTGCTTGCACTCAGATGCAGCTGTACTTAGAGGGTGTGTTTTGCTTTCTGTAAATCACTCTGAGTTTCATGTGTAGCATTCCTTTACCTTAGAGTGAGTTCTTTTGTTCCCAGAATTAACTGCTACCTGTCCCATCCTTATTTGCACCAATATTATCAATTCTTGGAAAATTGGTTTCTTGCTTATCACTTGAAACCTCTCTCTTTTATTTCTTGTGTTCTTAAAATAATCAGGCATGTTGCTAATAAAATATTGAGCAAACTTTGCTACACACACTTAACATTTGTTTTGTGAGATATTATGGGCAGAATCTCATCTTTGTATTATATCACAGAGAAACATACTAGCCAGTTGGTTGAAAATAGGCATTAAAGAACCCCAATGGTCACCTGATTTTTGACAAAGGAGCAGTAAACATTCAATGGAAAAAGGACAGCCTATTCAACAAATGGTGCTGGTCCAACTGGCACTCAGCATGCAAAAGAATAAAAATAGACCTGTTCTTATCTCCTTGTACAAAGCTCAAGTGTAAGTGGATCAAAGATCTCCACATTAAACCAGATACACTGAAACTATTAGATGAGAAAGTAGGGAAAACCTT
Source organism: Micromys minutus (assembly GCF_963924665.1). Taxonomy (NCBI): domain Eukaryota; kingdom Metazoa; phylum Chordata; class Mammalia; order Rodentia; family Muridae; genus Micromys; species Micromys minutus. The sequence continues at coordinate 90,614,466 of NC_137971.1, read as the reverse complement.
AGAACACATAAGTACAGGAGAAAATTTCCTGAACAAAACACCAATGGCTCAAGCTCTAAGGTCAAAGATTAACAAATGGGACTTAATGAGATTGAAAAGTTTCTGTAAGGCTAAAGACATCGTCAAGAAAACAAAACGGCAACCAACAGAATGGGAAAAGATCTTTACCAACACCACATCAGATAGAGGCCTAATATCCAAGGTATACAAGGAACTCAAAAAGCTAGACACCAGAGAATCAAATAACCCTATTAAAAAATGGGGTACAGAGCTAAACAAAACGTTTTCAGTTGAGGAACACCGAATGGCCGAGAAACATCTGAAAAAGTGCTCCACATCCTTAGCAATCAGGGAAATGCAAATCAAAACAACCCTGAGATTCCACCTCACACCAGTCAGATTGGCCAAGATCCAAAACTCAGATGACAGCAGATGCTGGCGAGGCTGCGGAGAAAGAGGAACACTTCTCCACTGTTGGTGGGGTTGCAAGCTAATACAACCACTCTGGAAATCTGTCTGGCGATACCTCAGAAAATTGGATATAGTACTACCTGAAGACCCAGCTATTTCACTTCTGGGCATATACCCCAGAGACACTTTAATACACAACAAAGATATATGCACCACAATGTTCATAGCGGCTCTATTTATAATATCCAGAAGCTGGAAGGAACCCAGATGTCTTTCAGAAGATGAATGGATACAAAAATTGTGGTACATATACACAATGGAATACTACTCAGCCACCAGAAACAATGACTTAACCAAATTCTTAAGAAAATGGCTGCATCTAGAGAATATCATCCTGAGTGAGATAACCCAATCACAAAAGAACAGACATAATATGCAGTCACTGATAGTGGGATGCTAACCCCAGAGGCTTGCACTCCCCCAGAAACAACTCACAGACTGTATGAAGTCCAAGAAATAAAGAAAACAAAAAAAATACATATATTTACAAACAAGAAGACTTTGACTATTTCCATGTTGCGTTTTGTTTTGCATGTACTTTACGCTTATTGTAACTATTAGGTTTTCAATGCATACTGTCAAGTCCCTGAAAAAAATCAAGTACTGACTAAAAAAAAATATATTCACATGGTTTTATGTGAAAAATTATTTTAATGTCTGAAAAAACAGTACTGACAAAAAAGTATAATTTTAAGCAAAAAATGTTTAAAATCTGTACATTTATGTTTGTTTTGTAAAATAAAGTCGTTTAAAAAAAAAAAGAACCCCAATGCAGATGTAGAGACCTGATTGACCATTGAAACTACCATATATTTGACAAAATACCATATTATTTATTATCTCAACAGTTACCCTACTAAAAGCTATAACTTGATTAAAACTAAGAAAAAATGTGAATGAAGCAGAGAGTAAAAACTTCATTTAAGAGTGATACATACTCAGTACTATGACACTAAGACACAAGCTGGGACTAAAGTAGAAGCCTCTTCCTTACTAGATACCTTTCATAGTATCTGAATTTGCTATGTAGACTGCTGTGGGGGTGGGGAGCATCCAGTCAGTATAGTACTAACCTGACAAACAAGATTTGACCATTTATACAATAGTATTATTACTATTATGGGATAACTCACCATTCTCTGCATTTGCGGTCCACAGTAGATAATCCATACATGACATTAAACTCACTGGAAAGGCCATGACAGGGAGGCCATAGGATGAGGCAGGGACTTTATTCTATTGTTTTAATAAACTAATGTAGCATCAAATTACCTTCTTAAATACATACTTATAACAATTGACAGTTACAACTATCACATTTTTTATATTATGTTATTGGATTTTCTCTGTATTTACATTTCAAATGTTATCCTGCCCCCCACTCCCATTACCCTTCCCCCTCCACGTACTTCCATGAAGGTGCTCCTTTTCCCATTCACCCTCTCTACTTTAGTGCCTTGGCATTCCCCTACACTGGGAAAACACACCTTCACTGGATCAAAGACCTCTTCTCCCATTGATGTCAGACAATGCTATCCTCTGCTACATATGCAACTAGAGCCATGGGTCTTTCCATGTGTGCCCACTGGTTTGTATTTTAGTTCATGGGAGTTGTAGGTGGTTTGGATGATAATGTTGTTCTTCCATGAGGTTGAAATTTCTTTCAGCTCCCTCGGGCTTTTCTCTAGCTCTTTCATTGGGGTCCCTGTTTTCAGTCCGATGGTTAGCTGCAATCATCCTCAACTGTATCTGTATGACTCTTAAAGAGCCTCAAAAGAGGCATCCCTATTTGTTTCCTGCCAGTAAGAACTTCTTGACATCAGAAATAGTGCTTGAGTTTGGTGGCTGCATATGGGATGGATCCTCATGTGAGGCAGTCTCTGAGTGATCTTTTTCTTCAATCCCTGCTCCTCTATTTGGCCTTGTATTTTTCTCCTACGAGTATTTTGTTTTCCCTTCTGAGAAGAACTAGGCATCCACATTCTGACCTTCTTTTCCTTTGAGTTTCATAAGGTGTGTGAATTGTTTCTTGGGTATACAAAGCTTTCACACTTAATTAAAAAAAAAAAAAAAAAAAGCCCTTCTTTCTTTTTATTTTCTTTCTTTTATTAAAATTTTTTTAATTTAAATTTCATATGTTATCCCCTTCCCTGACTCCTCCCACCCAGAAACCCCCTATTCTTTTCCCCTCCCCCTGCTTCTATGAGGGTGCTCCCATATACAGCCAAACCCTCCCACTTCTCCACCCTGACATTTCACTACACTGGTGCTTCAAGCATTGACAGGACCTAGGGCTTCTCCCATTCATGCCCAAGGCCATCCTCTGCTACATATGCAACTGTAGCCATGGGTCCACCCATGTGTACTTTTTGGTTCCTGATTTAGTCCCTGGGAACTCTGTGGGGTCTGGTTGATTGATATTGTTGTTCTTCTGGGGTTGCAACCCCCTTCGGTTCCTTCAGTTCTTTCTCTAACTACCAGCACTGACTGCTCTTCCAGAAGTCCAGTCCTATTGACTAGCAAGTCCTAAATCCTAGCAAGCACATGGTAGCTCACAACCATCTGCAATGAGATCTGATGCCCTCCTCTGGTGTGTCTGAAGACAGCTACAGTGCACTTATATATAATAAACCAATAAATCTTTTAAAAAATTAAAGCCCTTCTTTCTTTCTAATGAACTGATAGAAGAATGGTCCACAGAATAAATGACAGTTAGCTACTACTCAGTCCTAAACAAACTTTGATAACATTCCCTCCAAGACTGAGAGAGCACTGTTCACGAAGGTGAAAAAAGTACAACTATGAACCAGAACATAAAAGAAAGGGGCTAAAACATGTCTTATGGTCAACAAAGAACCACTGCAAACACAACTCTTATGAACTACAGAGGGAACCCTAGATTTGCATAAGAAGGAGCCCATCAACAACCAGGCATGGATAGAGGAGAACCTAGGGGACCTTGTCACTAACTGCTGAGTCACTTACTCTGAATAAATTCAAAGAAAGGGGGAGTAATTGCCTTCAGCTGTGTACCTGCCAGTGGCTGTGTTAGGTTCCAATAGACAGCCACAGTTCCACAGTCACACAGATGGCCCTAATTAAATATGTCACACAACAAAATCAAAAGTCATTAATCTGGAAAATAAACAAGTAGGGAGGAGAGGGGCTTGCTCTGTGGAAAGTTGGATAAAAGAGGATGGAAAGGGTATTGCCATCAGGTGTGGGAGAAGATGGAGGAGATGTCCAGAGGGTAAAGAAATTGAATGGAGGTGTGTAGCAGTGGGGGATGGGGAGTTGAGGATAGCAACTAGAAAGTCCCAGATGCCAGGAATGCAGGAGGCTCCCAGGACCCATTAGCTGAAATACTCAACAAAGGGGATAAAAAACCTGGAGACCATATCCAGAGGTAAAGCACAGCCTCGTTTCGATGGATGGGATCACCCACCCTTCTCAAAAATATTAACCCAGGATTGCTAATATCTAAAGAACATTCAGGGGAAAAGAGTGGAGCAGAGACTAAAGAAAAGGCCATCTAGAGACTGCCCCACCTAGGGATCTATCCCAACTCCAGGCACCAAACCAAGATACTATTGTTGATGCCAAGAAGCACTTGCTGGCAGAAGCCTGATATAGCTGTCCTAAGAGGCTCTGTCAGAGCCTGGCCAATACAGATACCGATGCTTGCAGCCAACCATTGGACATAGCACAGGGACCCCAATGGAAGAGTTAAGAGAAGACTGGAGGAGCTGAAGGGGATTGCAACCCCATAGAAGAACAAAAATATCAACTGTCTAGAGCAGACAGCCCAGAGCTCCCAGGGATTAAATCACTAACCAGAGAGTACAAACAAAGGGAACCATGACTCTAGATTATGTAGCAAAGGATGGCATTTTCTGGCATCAATGGGAGCTGAAACTCTTGGTCCTGTGAAGGCACAATGCCCCAGCATACAGGAATGCTAGGGAAGTGAGGCAGGAGTGTGTGGGTGGGTGGTGGGGCACCCTCATAAAAGGAGGGAAAAGGGGAGATGGATTAAAGAGTTTGCGGAGGGGAAACCAGGAAGGGGAATATCATTTGAAATATAAATAAATAAAATAACCAATAAAAAGAAAAAGTAGCATTTTATACAATTAAAAATAAAATTTTAGGACTACAGTTTCTTTAGTTGCTAATAAAATGCACTTAGCATTTAATGGTGATAATGATTTATGGTGTAAGCTTAGAAGTACAAATCTAGCAAAGAAAGAAAATAAGAAGTATAATGACGTCAAATAATCAAGCAACTATCTTGTAAAAATAATAATAATTGGTGGTGAAAAAAGCATAAAGTAATTGAAGAGAGGAAATAAATATAAAAACATATGTGCACCAACAATGTTGTGTATTTGGTAAGGACCAAAAATATCTCTGAATTTCTTGTAAAAAATATGAAATAATATATAGAATATAAGACCTCCAGTGTAAGAAATAACTAAAGGAATATCACTATTCCGTTTATTTTTTATGAGAGGTGGAGTTGTTAAGCCATGCTTTCCTCTCGAGAGGCAAACTCACCTCTTGTATTTTGACTTGGGGAATGCCATTAGAGATGTCTATCGTATTGGATGCAAACATATTTCCAGTCAAACTTTAAAGACATATTTTAAACACATACAGCAGGTTTCCAGTGGAAGCTTTCTGATCTGTTTTAGATCTATTTTCTTCTATTCCTACTATCTTTCTTCAAAGTTACATAGGATAAACCATTCTGATCTCTGGCCTCTCTCCTCCTTCTCCTTCTCCTTCACTTCTTTCTCTTCCTTCTTATCCTTCTTCTCCTCCTTCCCGCCCACCACCTTCTTCAGAATAATAGATTTCTTTTCCATAGAAATGAACTTTCTGAGAATCTATACTTCTCAGCCACATTTCCTTTTTCCTTTTTTTTAAGTTCTGCTCACATATATTACATTTTGACCTCAGTTTCCTCTCCCTTCCCTCCTCCAAGTCTCTCCCATTCACTATCCTTCTCCCAGAGATACACACACACCATCTTCCCTCAGAAAAGAGAAGACCTTCCAGGGACATCAGCCAAACATGGCATAGCAAGTTACAATAAGACCATGCACATACTATTACATCAAGTTAGCCCACTTTCCTAGGAGGATCAAATCTATAAAAACAAAAGATAATACGAGGGTTTTTTTGTTTGTTTGTTTGTTTTTGTCAGTGACGAAGAACATAAACATGTCCTAGAAGTTCAGAACAACCACACCCTGGCTGCTCAAGTTCTCCTGACACAAATTATCCTCATGGTCATCATACACACTCACAAGAATATAATAACATCCTGAAATAAATGAAAAGTCAAAGGACAAACTTCTGATCAAATAAACTTGGTTTTCTGATGCACAGTTCCTGGAGTACTTACTAAGTTTTCGTTGGAGAGCAGATGGGACTATCCCATGGTTTGGAGACAATGTATGGCTACTCGACTTCTCAATGACACTGTGATTGTGGCTTTGGGATCTGGATGCTTTTAATAAACTGTTATATGTGTAACAGCCATTCTCCTGAGGCTGGAAAGGCACAGGTTTTGAATGTTGCTCCCATGGGATCCCGCCTCTCTGAAGATCTGATGTAAATTCATCAATGAATAGTAATAAAGTGATTTTTTGCTTTATAGTCATGCATAGGCTCCCTGGAGATGACTGGGTGTTATGTAAGCTGAAGTGTACTGCTTCCAGTGGGGAGGGATATTACTCAGGAGCAGAGATAATGCATGGTTTTAAAATTATCCCATTGTTTAATTATGTGTATGTGGGGAGAGTTATATTCACAAGAGTAAGGTGCCCATAGAGGCAAGAAGAGAGCATGGCATTCCCTGGACCTATAATTCCAATGAGCTAAAAGCTACCTGACTTGGGTGCTGGAACTAAACCCACGTTCTCGGTAAGAACAGTGTATGCCTTTAACTGCTGAGCCATCCTTCCAGCCACAGTGACCATGGAAATCCAAGAAAAAACTTACATTGAGAGTCTGTCTCTCACCTGTCAAAATAACCTTCACCAAGGAAAAAAAATGGGAAACGGTGTTGATAATGACCCTGCTGATAGTAATATAAGCCACTTCTGCCATGGAAATTGACACTGTAGTGCTTCAAAGAATTAAAATTAGATTATATGACTGACCTCTACCACTTCTAGGTCTATATGTGTAGGAGAAGGCATGATTCGGTGGTTTGCTTGGTACATAACATGAGAAGGGGTTTTCTGGAGCTAAGGTAGCTGAGGTGGGATTAGGACAATCTGTTGTTAGGGTTCATATACAACTTTTGAGAAGAGGGAGGAATTGACTTCCTTAGTGGGTTAATTTTCCATAAGTAAGGAGTCCTCTTCTCTGTTCATAGCTGTAATAGTAAGTGAATTTCACATGGAAGTGATCTGTAAACAGGAATTATGTGGCTTATGTTTAATGGAGACATGGATAGAATTAGTAACTTGGGCTGCTGAACAGTAAAGGAATTACCCCAGAGAATTAAAATTTGATACATGTGTGAGCTCCTCACCATCATAGCAAGTGTCCTTTCTCAAACAATTGGCTACTTCTGCTGCTTCCCCGGAAGTTCATTCACTCTGGTCCCATGAGCCTTCCACATGGGGATGCCAGGTATTTGGGGAGCATCTACCAAACAGGTAAATGGAGAGATCAGAAATCAGAAGCAGAGCAGTTCAGCTTTACTATGGATGCTTTTCTGCTCTGTGCTGCCTCTAAGAAAGTGTTGTGCTGAGACCCGAGATATGAGTTGTAGCAGACACAACTGGTCTGTAGAAGACACAGAGTGACAGAAACATGAGATATTCAGTAGGCGATGTCCTGAGTACTTAGTGTGTGTGGATCAGCAGAAACCAAGGACAGAAGCAATTTAATCCAGGACTGAGATTCCATGGAGCAGGTATCAGTCAAGATAAGATGAAGATGTAGGAGAATTAAATATGATTTTTGGTGGAGATAAGAATATATGCAGTTACTCATCCAAGATAAAGCATATTGTAGAAGATGTGGCTGAATTATTGGGTGGGAATAATTGAATAAAGGGGTTTCTTTTAAATGAGTTGCTTTTTCCCTACAAGCCTCTGGGGGGGCACAGAAAAATGTTTGCAGAAGTCTTGGTCTGGAGATTGTGGAGGCACTTGAAGAGTTACACTAGAAGCAGATGAATCACTCTAGAATATCAAAGGATTTATGTGTTGTAGGATATATTTATGTCTACAAAAGTACACCTATATTCATATTTCTCCAAGTGAATTCTTACTCAATAAATAATTTACAGCTAAAATACGATTCTCTAACTTCTCATTTTCTGATGTTCAAAACCAATATCCACACAATTGTCCATAACAGCAATATTGTCTTCCTTTGTATTGCAGAATACAAAATAATACTTAAGTATAATAATAAATGCTTTGGGTGATAAGGTTCTCTAGTGCTCTAATTCATAAGGTATTGTAGCTACAAAAGCTTAACTATTTGCCTTTATTTATACTAGCACAAATCTAAATACTTTCCTGGGGGAGGAGTCTCTGCAAGCACCATAGACAGCAGAGTCAAGCCACATTAGGTAAGAAGGAAGTCAGGCTCAACATGACTCAGCAGACAGTGGCTTGAGCCTTTGTGATTCTGACAGTAGGCACTTTATTTTAGGCACATTTCAGTACATTACTGTTTGGAGAAAGTTATTTAACACAATCTCCTGTGCACCATTAAGCTTAGGGCATAATTATACTGAGACTCTTCTCAAAGAACACATCACTTCTTCCATGAAGATGGGTTCTACAGATAAATTGCAAGTGTCATCTTAAGAGATTGAAGAGGATCTGGTGTGGTCTGGACCTACAGGTAGCACCAAGGTCACCTTGGCCTGTAATCATCTCTGGTCCTGTTTAATCAGTCAGGAGAGGCCCTGGCCATTCAGATAGCACAGAGCTCACAAGGCTATTAACCCTATCCATCCCCAACCCTCTGTGGGGAAAACAGGTTTTATATCTCTTTCTTTGAAGAGACAACCCTGAGTTTAATATTTCTGGTTTCTTGCTTGCTTGTCTGTGAGCACAGGAACTTTGTGCCTTAAACACCAATGGAGAAGGAGAGGCTGTACATTTAAATACAAAGAGGGAGAGAGAAATGGGGCTTAAAGCACTTTCCAAAAGCAGCCTAAACTTAGTGGAATAGGAGAAACAAGGGAGATGCCTCAGTAGGTAAGGGTACTGACAATATGAGCCTAACAACATGAATTCTGTTCTCAGAACCCATGTGAAATTAAAAGGAATGAATGGACTCCACATAGTTGTTCAGTCTACACACATTCATAATGGCACAGATACACACACACACACACACACACACACACACACACACACACACACACACACACCTTAGTTTCTCTATCACCTGTGTCCAACAAAAGTACTTCTGATAAAAATCACAAAATACCCAAATATCTCTCAAATACATTTGACATCAAGGTTGGGCAGCTCACATGGAAGAAAGCTTTGATGCTTACAATGGGAGTTCTGTAGTGAGACATCTGTTCTCTGCACATGGAAGTATTTTACTTCCCATAAATGGGAGGCCCTGGTACTTTAAAACTTGAGATAATGACTAGAGTCATTAAGAAGGAGGTGAAGAATTTGTTCAGCCTTCCACAATTTCAAAGAGGTAGTGACAGATGCTCATCCTCCTGATGATATCAGAAACAGTTTCTTGTAAATTGTTCTTTAGTCCTGCTGACTCAAGAGGAATTCCACTGTGTCTCTGTTGCCAGCAGCAAGGTGCAAAGAAGTCAATAGGCCTTGTGTTGGGCACTGATCTCTGCATTTGGTTAAAGAAAGAAAAAGCCCACCCTGGTGTTATTCCAGTTACAAGCACTGTGTCGTGTATTCAGTCATCTACAGTCACTGAATGAGCATCGGCCCCCTGAACCGCCAGTTCAGGAACACCACTTAAATGTCCTCTGTGGGCTGCTCGGTGAAGAGGGGTATCATCTTCATCTCTCTTGTTCACATCAGCAGCCTTCTCAGATAGTAGTCTCTGCCTGTAGCAAGCTGATTGTTTTTTCAGCATCCCAAAAAAGTAATTTTCTTGGATTTTTCTCCAATTTTTTTCTTGCAATTAATATCACTCTCCATTGTTTTCCTCTTGCTCAAAATCTTCATCAGAATCACCTACCCAGAGATTCTAAACACCCTTGGGAATCAGATGTCCATGGGTTTCCAACAATTCAAGCTGATTAAACTCTTCAGAAAAGTTCAAAGAGTTTTCTGGGTCTGGTTTTTCATCATCTGTAACTTTTTCCTGTTTCCATTTTTACTCTTCTTCTAAGTAAAAGCATTTAAGTACTAGAGAGCCAACTTTAAAGAGATGAGTTATGTGTGCATTGCTTGATCCTTTCCAATCCTCAAGGTGGTTGACCTCTCACAGTTCCTTACACTGCTGCTCAGGACACATATCTCACAAGCACACTTTAAAAACTGTACTTGAATTCACTAATGTGCTTGTCTGTGGTAGAAAAGATTATATTATAATATGGACTCCTATCCTATTATACTTATACATACAGGCATACATATACTTACATATGCTTCAATATGATATATGACATGATATGAGGGATATACATGTGTATGTCTCTGTGTGTGTATTCTTCTCTCATTCTATTGCATTCCAAGTTTTATCAATCTATCCTGGAAGCGCTTTTGTTAATCTAATTTTCCAGTAGAATAAACCAATACTGACCTAAAACTAAAATATTGAAACTAAAAAGATATTGGAATAAGCTTATCAAAAATGATCAGAAAACAATTTTAGAAGGGGAAAAAGCAATGTACCTGTTGTAGAGATACCAAGTTTCTACATGTTGGACGGAGCATAATTAAAATCACTGACTTTTACCAAACATCACAGAAAGCATTTTTACATGACCTCAAAGAAATGTTGCAAGCAAATGGAGGAATTAAAAATATGTAGGTCCATGCGTATAACTTAGTGTTAATGTGCTGCCTAGCATATGTAATTCTGTGGACAAGGCAAGAAAGGAGTCAAGTAAGGAGGGGAGGGGGAAAGAGGGGGATGAGAGGAGGAGAGAAGAGGGGAGAAGTGGGAAAGAACAAAATGAAGGAGGAGTGAGGGAAGAGTATTTACGGTAGGAATAAAAAGAGAGATTTATCTCCTAAATGACTAATTTGAGGTTGCTGTTCACTGGTGTGTGTGAACATGTGTGTGCTGGTGCATGCAGGTGAAAATACCCATGAATGCTTGTGTGGAGGCTAAAGATTGACATCAGGATGTTTTTCCTTATTCACTTCTTTACCTTACTTTGCTGAGGCAGAGACTCTCTCAATGAACCTCAGGTTGTTCACCAATTCCCACTAGAATGGCTGACCAAAGAGATCTGGCCCTCCTGCCTCTGCCCTGTGTGCAGGGATTAGAAGCATCTGCAGCCATGCCAGCTTCGTATACATGTTCTGGGGGTGTGTGCACGATTAATATTTTACCAATTTAAGTTTGATGCAGGATTATAAAATCAAATGAGTTTTGTAATGTTTATTTATCCTTTGCTTGTGTATAATGTCATTTCAAAATAAATTTTTCATTCAATAAAAAAAATAAATATGAAAATTGTTAGTAATATCTGCCAAGGAGTTGTCCATAGCAGGAAGCAGAAACGAGCAACATTAAGGAAGAATCAAGAGATTTGCCATATAAAAGCACACACACAAGCAATTGAAGAAACTAGAAAGTTCTTAAACTATTAAAGCTACATTTATTCATTATATGACAAATATAGTTATGACTTTACAAGTTAGTCTCACATAGATTAAGCCATGGACACTTCCAAATAACTCCAAAATACAAAACCCTCAGGGTTTGGATGCAATCAAAAGCTCATTTCCCAGTACTTATTCTTTTAACTGTGGCTGACTATACCATCTCCTACTGCTAAGCTTCATTCTGTCAGATCCTATTTTAACATGATTACTTAACAATTCAAAGTTACATACATGCAGTGACAGTTTCAAGGGACTTAGACACATACAAGATGCCTTTAAAAACAAAATGCTTATTATGTCATGTTTCTGAATACCATTATCTGTTACTTTACTTCTTACAACCTCCTAAGCAGGTTCTGAATTCCCTGTTTAATCTCCCTGGTCCTTACCCCATAAACAATGGGATTCAGAGCTGGGGGGATGAGGTGATGCAGGATGTTGAGCAGGATGGGGACATTCGGGGGAATCCTCTCCCTGGCCAGGTTAGTGATGACCAGCACCAGCAAAACTGTGCTGAAGAAGAGGATGAGGATGAAGTGGGAACCACATGTGCTCAGGGCCTTGGCCACAGCTCCCTCCGCTTTGATCCTGAGCACAGCCTTCAGAATGAAAGAATAAGATAGGACTATTAGAATGAGGTCAGAGCCCAGCAGGGTCCAACCTATGACAAACTGGTAGAGTTTATTAAATGTGATGTCATCACAGGAGAGTTTAGATACAGACAAGTTAGTGCAGATGCAGTTCTTGATAATTCTTGCACAGTATCTCAGTTGGGAAGAAAGTATGGGAATAGGCATAGTAAGAAGCCCATTTCTGGCTGCTACAAAGATGGCAGCCCTTACTACAAACTGGTCAGTAATAATGGTCGGGTACTGCAGAGGCTTGCAGATGGCCACATAGCGGTCATAGGCCATCACCATGAAGGTGCAGGACTCCATCGTCAGGAAACTGTTCATGACAAACATCTGGAGGAAGCAGGCAGAGAAGCCAATAGATCTATCATCAAACCAGAAGATGGCCAGGACCTTAGGTATGACGGTGAGGCAGAGCACAATGTCCAGCAGGGACAGGAGGCTGAGCAGGTAGTACATGGGCTCGTGCAGAGAGGCCTCCATCCTGATGGTGATGAGAAGGGTGGCATTGGCCCCCATGGCCAGGAGGAAGAGGAGGCTGAGGGGCAGGGACAGCCAATGCTGCCAGGTCTGGTAGTTGGGGAAGCAGATGAGGACGAATTCAGGGACCAGGATAGAGGAAGTGTTGCTTTGTGCTTCTACATATTGCCTTCTGATCATGACTGACACCAGAAAATCTTGGGACAAGAACAGAGATAAATCATCAGTACACTATGACTATCCACAAGGAGGTGGTATATAATAATTATTAAAAAGTATTAAGAGGGTCCAGAGTTGGCACTGTGGGTAAAGACACTTGCTGACAAGCCTAATGGCCTGAGTTCAACCCTTTGACCTACGTGGTGGAAGAAGTGAACTGACTCCCACAGGTTATGCTTTGTCCTCCACACATATGCCATGGTATACATGGAACACATATGATAAATAAATAATTTGGCATCATAAGAGGTAATCTGGCATTGTCCTAGGTGCCCATTCATTCTGTTTAAAAGTCACAAAGAATTATTTCCTAGTTTTATTTTGATAATTCTTGTTTATGCTGTTTTTATTTCTTTATAACAAATTTGATGAATAGATTATATTAGCATCCTTCTTAAAATAGAATGTCATTATTTAATTTTACAGAGGAAAAATCAAGGGCATAGGTAAGTAAAGCTATTATTTTCTGAATCATATTAAATAACAACATAAAGTTTTCATCTTTGAATTATGTGTTTTTCTGTCACAGAAACAAAATACCTAGGCCTTAATGTTAACAGATCATTAAGACTTCACTTGACTATCTGTCTTTTCTTTTTTTTCCAAGAGAAGATACCACAGGAAAATCAGTAGCCAGACCCAAGGTCATTACCAGTATGTATCTGATGACTTCACTGGGGATACAGCCTGCCTTTATTTGAACAGGAAAAAATAATCTTGATGACATTAAAAAGTAGACTCGGTGATAAAATATAATGAAAACATCATCTAATACACTCCATACTGTATCAGAGTGTGATGAGAACAAGAGATTTTAGGAACCAGCAACTTTTGGATATAATCAACTGACTTCCATGAATTCTCTATGAGTCATAAAGCAGCTACTCTACTGGGTTCATAAGTGGTAGCTGACTTATGAAACATATAATGAACTAAAGCGTTATATGATTTCCATACCAGGGCTATTCTCTGAGCCTTGGTGGATATGCCACAGTGAAACTATGCTTTTAATGCTCTAAGAAAGCCCACACTTGGCAATTGTTAACTCAGAAATGAGAGTGGTCCTGGTGCGGGTTGAGGTCTCTTATAGCCAGTTTCTCTCTCTCATCTGAAAGAACAGAAGTGACTTTCTCAAAGGCAAGAAGTAAGTGTGAGTAGTCAAAGGCCTTTTGGATGTAGAAAGAAACTAATTTACTCTCCTGTGCTTACCTACTATGTTATCACCCCACAAAGGCTTCCCAGCACCATAAAGTCTAGAGTGAAAATATAATACAAACCAAATGCTATTGGATACAGAGTGAGACAGTATTGCTAAATATGTGTCCTTTCATTTTGATTAATATATATAGGTAATCTCGATGTTAATTCAGTGACATCTGTTACTTTTAGGTGGCATATGGTAACTTATTTTGTATGGTTCCATTCAAAATTATGGTTTTGCTTTCTTTTTCTAAATAGTCCCCCTTTTGAGATTTCTTTGTGAATAGATCTTCTTTGCTTCAAAATTAAAACTCACAAAAGACAGGGATAATTCATTGTCCCAACACAACTCACTATAAAGGCATCTTCCAAAAACTAGCTCTCTAGCAAACAACTCAGTTACCTCCACACAGCCCACACCCTCCTCCTCTCACACCTTATTTAAAGCATGGAATTTATATCTATGTTTTATTAATAAACATAGTTACCATTTACTAGAAAATGACAAGTTTTTTACATATCATTAAATGGGGCAGAAGGCACATTATTTTTTGTGTAAGAAATACCTGTAAACTAATACTAATTAGTGTTAATAAAGAAAGTGAATATCAAGAGGATAAAAATTGAATTTTTAAGAATACAGCTTCACATACAAATCCAAATAAAAACAGATCTATCCTTTCCTATAAGACAGACTACACAAACTTACCTTAACTGGATGATATCTTAAAGAAATAAATGTCCATATGTAAAATTTCCAACTGATTCTTTCCCCTAGAACAAGAAAACAAGGATAAAGAATTGTATCCATATCCTGGCTAGAATCTTCCAAGGAATTTGGTTGCTTACACAATGGAAAAGATGGCCCCAATCCAGCCCAAGAGTCAAGAGAGCACTAATACACAAGGTAGAGTGAGAACCCAGAAGGGTAACTAAGGAGGCAGGATAACTGGCCCTCAGCCATCTGAAACCTGTGCAGCAGACTTTCTTATGCAGGACAAATTGTAATTGTTGACATAAAATTACTGAGATTTTCTTAGTTTCTGGTTCCTATAGACAATGATGAAAGTATGGTTATATTGCAAGAATCTTTAACCTAATGATACCTTTTCTTCAAAATTTGAGTAGGGTACAATTCACACCCAAGAAATGGAGGGCCCAACAGAAAGTAGGGGTAGAACCTAAAATTTTAATATTAGGCTTTCAGTAATCCTACTGGGAGGAGTCCTTCTTCCTGCCTGCATTAGACACCCATGTCACTTCCTACACCACCATCTGCCTCAAATATTCTTGATTCTAATCCATTTGTCAACAGCTCCCACAATTGCTATTTGTTACAGTTGGTTGCACTGTTTAAACCATTCTCACAAAGATGCTGAAGGGAATTTTCATGCCCTAAGCTCCACCCAGTCCCTTCTCTTCTGGCTGCCCACAGGGGCTAAAGTCACTTTAGGTATCTGAACTGGGAGCATACAGCTTATTCCTCATGGAGTTCAGTAAGAAAACACAGAACACAAACACAATATGGAAACCATGCTGGAAAAGAAAATTAAGTAAAATAAAATTATATAGGGCATTTTAAACAGAGATAGGAAGATGATAGACAAACAGACAGACATACAGAGACATACATTTAAAAGCAAATATTTCCAGACATAAGATTTTAACTACTTCTAGGTGAAGCACACTCTTAGAAAACATTTTTAGGCAGCTGTATAATTCAGGGACTTCTTGATTTTTTTGATAAAGTTGCATAGCAATGAATAATTTTAAACTAAAAATTGTTCAAAATTTAAAATATATTCAACTGGAGCTGAGGAGAGGGTTCAGTGGATAAAGTGTTTGCTAAACAAGCACCAGGACCTGAGTTTGGATTCCCAAAAACCATATAAGAGCCAAGTCTGAGGGTATACATCTGTAATCCCAGCTCTTAAAAGTTGGAGACAGGTGGATGCTGGTGGCTTACTCCTCAGACAATACACCCAAAATGGTGAGTTCTGGGATTAGTGAGAAGCCTGTAACAAAAACTGAAGGAAAGAACAATAGTGGAAGACAATTCTTTCTTGTCTATCTCTTTCTTCATGCCAGTACCCTTAGTCTACCTACGCACACTTCCACATTTAACTGATACTTTTGCTCACTTGTTCTCATCAAGGAATATTTTCTGAGTCACCCACTCCTAGAAGGTCTTCCTGTTTTGGAGCTAACATAGTTTAGATTTAAACTATAAAACTTTAATTGTTAATAATATTTATGTTACACTCTAATTGATATATATCACCCCAGGTTAGTTGTATCATATAATTTGTTTTATAACACTTTTAGGAGTATCTGGAATAGTAGATAAAACAGATGTTCATTGATTTATGATGGTGCGGCAGCCAATAAACTCCTTGTAAATGTTGTTAGTCACAAATGTTATTTATACACCTACCCCACTGAACACATTTGCTTACTAGCAAAATATACTGTAGATGTCAGTTGCTTACTCTCGTGAATACACGGTTACCTGGAAACCACACTTTAGTGACACTATTCAGCACTTACAAGAGCATGCTTTCACATGCACTAACTTTGAAAAGATCAAAATTCAAAACTCTATGGCTCGGGATGAATGCATATGTCATTTCTGTACCATTGTAAGGCTGGAAAATAGAAATCTGAAGTCTATGCTGTGATGAATTGACAGGCGTGGTCTCCCATTAACATGAATTAATAGTTGTTGACTAGAGGAGAGAATGTACTGGGAAAAGGGCATTGTTCTCCAGGGAATGGTAAATGGCTATGATGATGGGACTGGTATTCATGAAGATTCACAGTTGGAGGCAGTCACCATTTACTTGGGTCATCTTTAGGAACAGACTCTTGCAGTGTAAATCCAAATGAAGAGAGCCCATTGTGTGGTAGACATGGTAGCAATAAATGTCAGTTGTAATAGAGTCGTGGTGGACAGAGAAACTTATATTGTAATCCAAATCAGATATTTGGTCAATCCAATAGGACCCCATAAACAGAGATGAGTGTCTAGTAGAGTGTAAAATTTGGATAAAATGGAATATATTTTTGTATTCTTAAATCACTCATCCTTGGAGATGTTCTGAATTTAGAAAGAAAAAAACAACAAAATTAGGGAAGTATTTTCTAACAACAGGGGAATGGCTAGAGTAAGCTTCCAAGATTATGCTTCTAGCATGTGAAATCAGAGCACCAATTAAATGCAGTCTTTAGCTGGGGCCTGAGAACAGTTTGTGTGAATAATAAGTGTAAAGACCAGAGCACGATGAGGTTCATGGCTCATAGAACACGTATTTCCCAGTGACGTTCATGGGCTGTTCAGACTTAGGAGTCACAGTCATCCCTGCACAGAGCCCAGCCACACAGTTCTGAGCAAGTGTCAGCACTTACCACACTGCAATCCACCCACCCATTCTTCACTCTCCAGTCTGAAGGCTGACTCAGTCTTTGACCAGATTGTGGCATGTCTTCCAGGACCTGCCAGGTGATATCAATTTCCTTTCCAAGAGCCTGTTCACAGTCATAGTCCTTCCTTTCAGGAGCCATCACAGGACTTTCATAACTTTCACAGCCAGCACCAATATGAAACACAGGACTTGGGCTGTGGAAATGAGGTCAGATCTGGAATTTCATGTTGGGAAAAGCATGCTGAGAGCTGATTTTCAAAGCCCTTGATGATGATTCTTTTGCAGCTTGGTTGGTAGAGTTACAATTCTGCAAAGCCCACCAGTTTAAAACATCTTGTTTGTTTGCTTATGTATATGTTTGCACATGTGCATTTGTGTGTGTGTGTGTGTTTGTGTGGTATGTATGTATTTACACAAACATGTGCATAATTTTGTGGATGTGCACACATGTGTACATGGATGCTCCAGCATGTAGAAGCCAGAGGCAGATGGCAGGTGTTTATCTGTCTCTCTCCACCTCATGCTTCTTGAGAACGGGTTTCTCACTGACCCTGAGCTCACTGACTCAGACTGGCCAGTGAGCTAGCTCATCTGCTGTCTCTGCCCCACAGGGCCTGCACTGCAGACATTTGACTAACTGAGCTTTCTCTCCAGCCCAGCTTCTCTCAGTGGTTTTAGATACTGTTCCCCTGAGTCAGAAGGTTTGTTATTTCCAGGTCTGGCCTGAGCACTAACAAGAAGAATTAAGCACACTGACACAGAGATCACAGAGGAACTTCAAGGTCAGCCTGAGATTCTCCCAGGTCTTTCTGCATGGTCTCATTTTCTCCTCCTCATAACACACTAACGCAAGAGGATGCTACTAATGGTGTCGACAACTTCGGAAGCATTAGCTTCACAGGCCATGAGTGATGTGTTTAATTTTCTCTTTAACATTCAGAGATTGCTATGCATTCCTTCTGAGCACCAAGTCTCCCCATCATCACCCCAAAGCTAGAGCAGAGTCACTGAGGAGTCTGGAGTAGTGCCTGGAAGCTCTGGGCATGGGAGAAAGTCTTAGTAGAATCTCCCCAGGTTTTGTAGGATTCCCCCTTTTTAATTACTGTCCTTGCTGTTGAGTTTTGTCTTCTTTATAGCTGACACAAACTTAAAATTCAAAGAGTCTATTCTTGAGTGCAGCTCAGACACCAGAAAGACAGTGTCCTGCTTATTGTATTAAATTCGCTGAAATGTGTGAGCTGAAGCCACGCCTCTGGGTGCTTTGTGTCTTCCTCTTATACAAGAGCATTAACATGGAGCCACTATTCCTCCACCTCTGCCTGTGTTCTTGTATTTTGCTTTCTGGAAGTTTCATGGGATCCAGGCTACTGTTGAGGAGACTAAAGACAATCAGGTCACAGTCAAGAAAGAAGCCTTCCTGCCCATTAAAGGCAGTCGAAGAAGTCTTTTCAAGTGATCATCAAATCCCTTCTTTTCTGTACACATCTAGAACCCTGACTTGTCTCTTACAGCTGAGATTCAGCAGAGCCCCTCACCAATGAAGCACACAGAGTGGGTGGGAACATCAATGCTCAATTGTCACCTCTCAGTAGATACTCTCTATTTATTATGATGTCCCAAAGTCCAGCCTCTGCTTCATCAACTTCCCACAATTTCAGGTTCTTTAGACCTTTATCTTTCTCATTTACTTATTATGTAATTTCAACAGTTGGGCATGTGTTTCTTTACCCAGCCATAGACAGGATCAGTTAGATTCCAGGTATGCCTCATCATGCTCTGGGAAGTCTCCCCTAAGTAAGACAGCATGCCCACTCTTCCGGGATTGAGTGGTCTTACAGTACAAAGTAATCAGTGCAGAGGCACAGCAGTGAAAGGATTATGATTGAGAAGAAAAGGGGGCATGTCAGGCTGCCCTACAGAGCTCAAGAACCACTTGAGAAAAGACAGATGGCTTGGGCTGAATCTGCATGGCTGTGAGGGAATTACAGCCTAGTCCCTTTTGCCTTCCACTTCCTGCTCAGAGAGTTAGATGCTTTTCTCTCTTCAGGCTCCTGGAGACAAACACTTTCCTGGTTTTTGTAAGGTTCGCAGAAGACCACTTAGTAATACAAACAGCTTCTGGCTTTTATTCTGGACACACGAGCCACCAAGCACAAAGAGGGAGCTAGCTGATGCTGAACAAGTGTATCATTACCCTCCAGCCCCAATATAAAAATTATAGACACACTTCCTAGATGCATAATGGTACTTTTGCTTTTCTGCTTTAAAAATGAAGAAGCAGGCTTGCATCAAAAGAGGATAGCTAAGAAAGAGAATAAACTGTCTCTTTGTGTAGAGCATTAAGTACTGATGGGTGAATTTTTTGTACTTGGACAAATTAGCATGGTGCGCTCAACAGAACACCACTATTCCTTTAAGATTAGAGAAGAAAAGCAAAACCTAGGAGATGTGTTCTCATAGGCAGTTGGTATCATGTAGTTATCATTATAAAAAGTCTCAAGGCATTGTTATACTCATTACTGATTTATGAAAAAGCCACTCAGAGTGTTCTATTGATGTACAGTCTCAAAGATTTCTGTTATACCAGAGTTTTTATCAGCTTGTGTCTGACCCCCTGCTGAGATCAATACTATTTCAGAGTATACCTCTCTCAATACAGAAGTCTACAAATGTATCATACCAAATTTCAGGTTCTTTAGACCTTTATCTTTCTTATTTATTTATTATGTAATTTCAACAGTTGGGCATGTGTTTCTTTACCCAGCCATAGACAGGACCAGTTAGATTCCAGGTATGCTCCCAGAAGCGAACAGCTCATGGCAACTTGCTCCTTTTTTGGGTGCCAGTGCCAAGCCTGTGTCTATATCTTCAGTCTATGTAAATACTGGCGTGCCTCTGCATTGGCAAGGCCGTAGGTGTACATGATCTGTTCTCACGTGAACTAGTTCAAGGAAGGAGCTGAATTAGAACGTTATGAAAGTTCTGCTATCAAGCCTCCTAAGGAACTGGCAGCCACTCAGGTGTTTGCCCATACCCATCCTAACCGCGCATCTCCTCTTTCTGGTGAATAGTCACACTATGTGCCCACCTATGGTTTGATAACAAAAAATGGGCTTTGACCCTAGGACATCCTCCCCTCCCCGTGTTCTTCAGGAGAGGAAAAAGGCCAAATGGAGAGCTAAGAGAATTCTCTAAATAGTTAAAAGATACTTCCAGACTTTGCCCTACTTGTCTGGCGTGGTAGCCTTATGAGAAGTTTCCCATACACAGTGCTGGGGCAATTGTGGAAGGCTCTTCCTCTTCCAGTGTGATAAGTCACCTCTACTGACCCCAGCCCCCTGGGAGCCCTGTACTGTTGTACCTGTACCTGGTTCAACTAGTCCTGACCCTCAGTGCACACCCAGGTGCTTCCAAGACTAAACTCTGAATGAAACTACCTCAGATGGGTGGAGGACTCATAGGCCTGAACTGAGTGGGGTCCTTGTGGGTCCCACATAGAGAACACAAGTCGATTTGCTTTATACCCTGAGGGAGTGAATTTCTGAACTTGCCTCTCCATCTAATCCTTACTCCCTTAACTAGAAGTTGGAAAACAGCTTTTCCAGGTTCCGATGACTGGCCTCCGTGTTGTTGGCCCTTGGACCCACATTCCCCATTCCTGTGGTGTTACCACATCCTCATCCCAGCATTCTAGAAACTCTCCCTACATCCTGCTTCCCAGTGCTTTTGTTACCATGATGTCATACCTCTTTCTCAAAGCTAAAATTGCTTCCTTGGGACTGGGGAACTATAACCTCTCCTGGAGGGTCTGAGAGGGGAAGGAAGTTCAGCTATGCCTGCCTCCATTCCACCAAACATCCATATCCGCTGTCACCTGAGGGGAGTTTCAAGCCACAAGTAACCAGGGTATCAAAAAAGATGCCCAAGGGGTCCTGTGGTATTTATCTCAATCAAGTCACTGGTTGTAGGCCAGGCAGCAAGTGATTGACCAGGGAACAACAGGAATGGGCATCCAAAACTTCAACGCAAAAATAAAACCATCAGCTTGTATCCTCCAAAGATGGCATCTTCAAGTTCAAATGCCAGCCAGTAGCAACAACAACAAAACAGTGAGTGCTTGAAATACAATTAAAAAAAAAAAACTGTCGTGCAAGTCTGTAATTTATTTCACATTATAGTCACCAAAGTGCTTTACGTATAGGAATGACATGGTAGTAGCAAAATTTTAGAAAGATCCTGTGTCTTCAAGATGGAGAAGTGATTAAGACACTTCAGAAACACAAGTATAGTAGAAATCTATGTTTCAGGTGAGAGAAACATGGAGTACATGCTTGGGCAGTAATACTTGGGGCTGAGAATAAAATAACAGCTGTGGGCTGCTCAAGGTAAAGCCAGTGGGGAGTGTTGAAAAGACAAAGGCATCGGTTGTAAAAATTAGTAAAGATGGTTTTCAATTTGGATACATAGATAAGGGTTTATTCACACAAATATTGATATAACACAGACACAATGTGGGTTGTCTGGGAAGGCTGGGTAAACCACCAGCTTTGAATGTTAACTGTGTGGGCTCAAGGATGCAGAGAAATGGAATTGCGCCTCTCAGAGATACTTTAGCACTAAAGATAAACTTGGAATGAAAAGAAACATATTAACCAGTTAAAACCATGCAATGACAAGTCACATAGGAAAAGAGGAAGGAGGAGATCCTGAACCCTGGAACTGACATGTAATGAGGGGGAGAAGATGTGGGGTGCAGACTACCCAGAAATAACCACTGAGTGCTGTGTCATGAGGCTGCAGGAAAAGTGTCAAGGTGACAGGTGCCTTAGCCTTCAGCGCTACCTACAGTCAGCATTGTGATTTCAGGCTGACAGTTTTGAAACGAGTCACTGAGCGACAGAGTGTCTCTAAAGGAAACTGTTCAGTGTTTACTCTTCTCCCCCGTGTCAGCTAGACTCGGTCTAGTTCAGATGTGGAAGGCTCATCTGTAAACATTTGTGTCCAGAACGGATTTCCTTCCTTAAATCTCACTTTATTCCCTTGTTTTGCAGCTTGAGTCATTTTGTTCTTCTGATGAGCATTATAGGTCTGCCATGTAACTTAGCTATATCAGTTCTTAGCAATAAAACCTAAGATTCCCTCACCCCTTCTAACTCCTTCCATATTGCCCCCGCTTCCTCCCAAACTTGTTGTTTTTTTTCTTTTTGAGATTCTAATGTAATTACAACATTTCTCCGGTCCCTTTCTTACCCACAAACACTCCCATATACTTTTGCATGCTCTTCGAATCCACAGCATACTTTTTCATACATGCCTATGTTCCTAAATATAATGTGCCCAGCCTGTATAATGTTATATATGCTTTCAGAGCTGACAGTTTAGCACTGGACAACCAATTGGCATGTTCATCCTTGGAAAAAAAAAACACCTCCCCCACTCCCTTTCCTCGGTTGCCTATAGTTCCTTGTGTAGGGCCAAGGCCTCACTGGTTTTTAGCCATCCATTTTGGCATGTCCACTGGTGCCATGAATAGGAGGAAAACTGCAAAATAGTGAAAGACATTTTATCATGAGAAACAAATCCTGGAGTTTTTGTGGTAGAAAACTTCAGGTACACTTTATCAAGCATTGTAGTAGAACAAAAGACAAATCACCTCATTTGTACTTAGAATTGGTCATAAAGAGACACAACTGGTGTCAAAATCAGATGAAAAGTTCTAAATCTGGGACTTGATTTCTGCTTTTGCACAAAACCCATGTTTAGATCCCAGCACTTATATGAAACCTAACAACTATAATTCTGCATTCCAGACCCAAAACCATCTTCTGGCTTTCATAGACATCATGAAGCCTGACAGGAAAAACAATTAGATACATAAGATAAGCAATATTTCAATTTAAAAGTATGATCTCTTCCAATCTAATATGGTATAAAGTGAGACTACTCTGGGCTATGGGAGGATATAAGAAGACATGGGAGGGGGTAAGAGGGAGGAGAAAGAAATAGAGATGGGGGGAGAGGAAGGGGAGAGAGGTTGATCTGGGAAGCCACTGAAAGGCACATTTTCCAAAAATGAAAAACATTGAGGTGCTCAGAATAAAGAGCTCCACCTCAAGAACCACACACGTCAGATCACTGTCAATGTTTTGCCCAAAGTATCACTTCATGGCAAAAAAAAAAAAAAAAAAAAAAAAAAAAAAAACTGGGCAGGGCTCTGCCACGCTGAGTCAGACAGGAAAGGATAAGGACTCTGGGTCCTTTAAAAATCCTACAGGTCTCTTCCTGCGTGTCATGTAAGCTTGTATCCATCTTCTTCAAAGTAATGTTTCCTTTAAGACAGCAGTAAAAAAAAGGATTTGAAAGGGAATATTTCTTATACTGCCTAAGAAAAATCAGAGTGAAAATCATGTAGTGTTTAAACTTTTGATTTCTTTTCGATATAAAAATGATTTCCCATTTTCTAATTATTTCTTATGAGTTCTAAAGGTGGCTGGGTACCTCTTACAACCTCCTAAGCAGGTTCTGGATTCCCTGCTTAATCTCCCTGGTCCTTACCCCATAAACAATGGGATTCAGAGCTGGGGGGATGAGGTGATGCAGGATGTTGAGCAGGATGGGGACATCCGGGGGAATCCTCTCCCTGGCCAGGTTAGTGATGACCAGCACCAGCAAAACTGTGCTGAAGAAAAGGATGAGGATGAAGTGGGAACCACATGTGCTCAGGGCCTTGGCCACAGCTCCCTCCGCTTTGATCCTGAGCACAACATGGAAGATAAAAGAGTAGGAAAGTACAATGAGGATGAGGTCAGAGCCCAGCAAGGTCCAACCTGCTATAAGCTGATATAGCTTATTGAAGGTAATGTCATCACAGGAGAGCTTGGACACTGACAGGTTGGTGCAGATGCAGTTTTTGATGATGTTCTGGGCACAGTATTTTAGTCTGGCAGAAAGGATAGGAACAGGGAGAGAAATAAGAGCATTACGGCTTATAATGAAGATGGCAGCCCTAACCACAAACTGGTCAGTAATAATGGTCGGGTACTGCAGAGGCTTGCAGATGGCCACATAGCGGTCATAGGCCATCACCATGAAGGTGCAGGACTCCATCGTCAGGAAACTGTTCATGACAAACATCTGGAGGAAGCAGGCAGAGAAGCCAATAGATCTATCATCAAACCAGAAGATGGCCAGGACCTTAGGTATGACGGTGAGGCAGAGCACAATGTCCAGCAGGGACAGGAGGCTGAGCAGGTAGTACATGGGCTCGTGCAGAGAGGCCTCCATCCTGATGGTGATGAGAAGGGTGGCATTGGCCCCCATGGCCAGGAGGAAGAGGAGGCTGAGGGGCAGGGACAGCCAATGCTGCCAGGTCTGGTAGTTGGGGAAGCAGATGAGGACGAATTCAAAAATGGAAGCTTCAGAGTTGTTGTTGGATAATGCCATAGAAAATATTCCAATCAAGCCAGAAATCCAAAACTCACATAATGAAGGCAGTGAAATCACACAGAAAAGATATGTTCTCGATAGAGTTGACCTCAAGTTTTCATACTGACTACCTGTCCCAGTAAAGTTTTAAAATCATTATGATCATTAAGTTATCAAAGAGCACTGTACTGAATACTTGATATTCATTAATTCATTCCCTTTTTTGAAAAGACTCTTCCTAAATGGCTTGGAAGATGACTATCAGTGAAAGCCAGTTGAAATCATCCTTCACTTCCACAAACAAGGACATGGGAAAGCACATCAGTGCACACACACATACGCCACACATCTAACATGCATGCATTTTAAAGATATATTTTTTAAAAAAGATTAAGCATTCGGTATTCTAGCCATCCCTATTTTTCAATGTCATTTGATCAAGATAATGTGGGACAAACTAAAGAAACATAAAGCATGTTTTCTACATCAACACAATAACTAAGTTGACTCTCCGTTTTAGTTTTTATAGCACTAAGAATTAAACTTTCTAAGAAATTCATCATAAGTGTTAGGTAAATAAGCCTACAAAAGAAGCCCTTTACCTAGTAAGCAAATTCACCAATTCTTCCTTATACATGGGAGCCAATCATCCCAGGATTCTAAAATTTCTAGTTTCTAAATTCTAAAATTTAACATTCTAAAATTTCATCCATTGGGGTTTTAGTTGTTTCTTTTTAAAGGTGACTCAGGAACTAGTCTGTATCAATATGTTCTGTTTCTGTTTCTGTGCCTGTACTAAAGAGACCTGTGTCAGAATTTAGCACCTTGCAAGTGCATCTAACTCTTCCCTCACACAACATTTTTCAGCTGTGTCCAATTCATTGAAGATTATACACAGATTGGAGGAATGGCTTATATATTATATAGTCTTCTGTAAAATGTATAAACAATCCCCAAAATCCTGTCAGATCTCAGAAGTGCCCACTTGGCAGCATCACCAGCACTGGCTACAGCCTTAAATCTTTTCCAGTGATGCTTCCCGACACTGGGGATATTTAAATACTTTCTCTCGCTTGTATAATCTACCACCTTTGCCTCTGCTGGACAACTATGAAATCCATCACAGGTAAGTGCAAATCTAATGTTTTTAGTTAAGTAAACTAAGTTAAAACAAGCTCACCTGCCGATTGCTAGAATATCTGTCCTGTTGATTTCTAAAACACCTGTCCTATTGATTTCTGGAATACTTGTCCTGTTAATTCCCAGAAAATCTGTCCTGTTGATTTCTAGAACTCAGACTCTGCTTTCATACTCAAAATAAAATCATTTCAAGGAAAATTTGTAACCTAGGGATGCTCTGATTGAGAATTTTTCACAAGAAAAAGATAAAACCTTTTCTTACAATGTAAAGTTCACATATATTCCTAAGTTTAAATCCCAACAACTACATGGTGACTCACAACCATCTGTAATTGGATCTGATGCCCTCTTCTGGTGTGTCTGAAGACAGCTACAGTGTACTTATATATAATAAATAAATAAATATTTTAAAAAATATTAAATTCATAAATGCCTATTAAATAAATGGTTCTCCTGTAAATGTCATGTGACAACTGAGACAAAGACTGTGCCTGCATGATTTTGCAATTAAATGAATTAATAACAAGTGAAAAGCTATTTTCAGATTTTATTTAATTACAGTAATAAGAGTAAGAAATGAAACATGATTGCTCAGTTTCAGTGGAGACTTCAATCTAGTTTAGGTCTTGCTACACATAAACAGCAAACACTGGACACCTACTAAGACCTCCTAGGCATGTTCTTTCCCACCTGAACTCTATGCTGGTCCATCTTCCCACCCCAAACCAAAATTAATTATGGACTGCCTCGCCCAATGACCAGCAGACATGATAAAAGTGTGTGCCTAATAGACTTTGAAGTCAATAGGAGTAAAATATAGAGCTGAAACCACTGGGATTTTGTTATTATGAAAGAAAAATATAACCCATTTGGAGTGTAAAATTATACCCTCCTGATTGTCCAGTAATAAGAAGAGGGAGGCAGGGTCATGTGTCTAGAGTTATATTGTTCTCACATGCCTGCCCTCTAAGACTAATGCACAACTTAACAAACACTGCCTTACCTTTAGTACTCTTAATCTCCAGTGATCTTATGAAGTTTTTTCACCATAGATATTTCCAATGTTTATTACAATATAGTTATAAAATAAATTCAATTCTTTTAACATAAGCATGTTTCTGTGATTCACTATCATTGAAAACTTGGACTTTGATAGGTGTGTGCATGTTCGTGTGAGTGTGTGTGTGTGTGTGTGTGTGTGTGTACAGTTGTTTTTGTTCCTCTAGAGGTCAATCTAAAAGTGAACATGGATACTATAGAGAATCATGCCATATTTTGAAAGAGAAGACATGAACTATAGGTGTGACTTTACCATTTTCAGAATTCCATATAATGTATGGACCAACAAACAGTAATCAATTGTCTGGAAATGAGTACAGGTAAGATTAAGATTACGGGGTCAGAAATATCAACACCTGAATTGGGCAAGGTCCCACTCAGTGGAGCATAGATGACACCTCTCACTGTGCCTTCTCTTGATAGAGCTGATTGGGTTCACCAGCCACAGATGACCAGCCTTAAGTTTTAAAGAAATCACTTAGGTCAGTGTACCGTGTACCAGGATCTAGGTTTCTTGGCAGGGTCAGCACAGAGACTCTAGTTCATATTGAAGCTCCTTTGTGTACCAACCTCCTAGACTCCCACTCACTCCTCAGTGTCTCCTTCATGTAGATTCCCTGGCTCACCTGAGACTCACCAACTTCAGAAGTACCGGCCACTGCTCCTGGCTATTTGCTACAACACAGTATTATAGATGCTCCTCTGTGTATCTTTGTTCCCTGTTGGCCATGGAGTTAATACTCTTATTAGGTAACATAAAGTGGCCCTGCGGTTCATTTTCCAAGAGAGATAAACTACAAAATACATTGCAAGTTTTGGAATGGGTCACAAAGACTTGAAGAGTCTAAATGCAGGGGGAAAAATGTTAAGGTAAAAAAAAAATGTGCCGGAAAAAGAGATAAATCTATTATACAGACCCACTTTGTGTGTAGAATCTAAATCCACTGAATTCGTGGAAATGGACAATAGAGTAGTAATTAGAGTGGGAGAATTAGAGAGATGAAGGTTGAGGATCCAAAGGCTTAGTGAAGAAAGATGGGAAAGCCCCAGAGCTCAATGGACAGCACCTAGATTAAGAACTTTTCACATTTTCATTAGCAACGCCTCCTTTGTTTCTCCTCCCTTCATTTTGTCTTTCTGTTTTTCTTCATTGCTTTATTTCCTTCTTTTTTGTTTTTGAGATAGTGCCATACTCTTTCTTCAGTCTCCTGAAAATTATAAAAATGAATCTGTTCCACCAGCTAAGTGTTTCAACACACACACACACACACACACACACACACACACACACACACGAAGTCCTGGAAATTGTATGAAATGATAGGTAATAAATTATCTGAAAGTTAGTACTCAGTTCACTGTGCATCACATTGAAAACGTCATATCATACACCCATGTAAAATATATGCTCCCCTTTGTCATGCTCAGGTTTAAACTCAGGGCCGCATGGGTGCTAGGCAAGTGTTCTGCCACTGAACAGCACTCTCAGTCCTAAAATACATAGTTTCACTTAAAGATTTTCAAGAGACATGAAAGGGTTAGAAGGAGGGAGGATAACAAGAAAGGAAAACTAATTGTAGTTTAAGATAGTTGATGTTTTCATAGATAAAATTGAATAAAAATAAAAATGCTCATTTATACATGTGAAACAAATTGAAACACAGATAATTTAAATCCTCTTTCCAATTCAAAAATCAGACAGAAGCATAGCCAAGGTATGGGAACTCAGATCCAAGTCTCAATGTGACAACCATGAATGTAGGGTAGCTTTTTCAAGAGAGCACTTGAGCAGCGGTTGATCCATTATTCTGTACAGAAGAGAAAGAACAAAATCTAGTATTCATTACAACTGGTTTATTTACCCAGTGATGTATGCAAGTCATATGGCTAAGAACTTAAAGTTAATGAAATCACATAAGGAAGTATTTAGTCTACCTGTTAAGGATGTGGAAGAGATGTAGAGAAAGTTGGTCTAATGATCTCAGAAATGTATTCTAGTTGATTGTGGTTGGTTATGGAACTACAGGGTTCCTTGGACCTCTTAAGTCAATAGTATATGACAAAGTCAGTCAAAAAGAATATTCCCTCAGCAACTATAAGGAGAGAAGACAAGTGGACCAAAGAATATTCCTCTCTTGGCTAATGTACATGCATTTAACATTTGTTCTTACAGAAGTGAACATAAGCCAGACACAGTATGGCTCATGCCTTTAGTCCCAGCACTTAGGAGACAGAGGCAGGCAGATCTCTGTGAGTTCAAGGCTAGACTGGTCTACAGAGCAAGTTTCAGTACAGACAGGGCTACATCAAGAGACCTAAATTTGAGGCTCCTATGGAGTAATTAGGATTGAAGGAGCTGAAGGTTGGCGACCCCTTAGGAAGACAAAGCAGTCTCAACTAACCCAGACCCTGGGAGCTCCCAAGTCCACCAACTAGGGAACATACATGGGCTGGTCTGATCTACTCCCTACCCCCACCAGACCCCTAGCAGGCACATACGCGCGCGCACACACACACACACACACACACACACACACACACTATATATATATATATATATATATATATATATATATATATATATATATATATATATATATATATAAAATCAGTGGGAAAGGGTTGCCTAATATATGCATATGATAGTCAAAAGCGTATTTCTTAAAATTAAGTGTTGCAGAAAAACAATTCATCTCCAAATTGATTTCATTTACACCAGAATTAACTACTTGTTTTAGCAGATGTCAAAGTTTCCAAAATAAACAGAGTTCTTCTACAGATTTGTGTTTCAGCTGGAGACTTGATGCCTCAGGGAAGGGGATGCAGGGAGGTGGGAAGAGGGCCCTTTCAGAGGTAAATGGATAGAAGCCAACATTTGAAATACAAATAAATAAAATAACTAATTAAGAACAGAAGCTTCTAGCTAAAGAAAATCAAATGGATTTATCAATAAGATTAATCAATAAACATGTTTTTTTTTTAAAAAAGAGAGATCCCAACTCAAAAAAATAATAAATAAACAAACAAATATGTTTGTAGATAAGTGTAAATTTAGGGAAACACTCAGCTCCTGAAATAGGGTATACTGTTCTTATTCCTTTCTAAACATCTTAGTTTCCTTTCCTGTGACTATAACAGAAGGAAAAAGAAAGGTTTTGTTTGGTTCACAATTCCAGATTACTGTTCATCAATGTGAGGGAGTCAAGGTAGGAACTTGAAGTGACTTTTCATATTACTTCCATAGCTAAGAATGGGGAATAATGAATTAACACAAGCATGAGTGACCAGCTGCCTTTTTCCACTTTTATACCTAATCCATTCCCAATCCCTTCCTAGGGAATGCCACAGCAGGGGGTAGAACTTCCCACTTCAATTAATATAATCAAGATAATCTCCCACAGACATGCCTAAAGGTCAAGCTCATCTAGGCAGTGCCTCACTGAGACTTTCTTTCCAGATAATGCTAGATTGTGTCAAATTACCTATTAAAATTGATCATGAAATCTCCAAGTACAATCAGCTTCTAGTAATTAACTATGACATCATCCAAGTACAATTAGTTTCTAGTATCCATAAGGGAATGGTTCCAGTTCCAGTATCCCATTGATACTGTAGATGTGATGTTCAAGTCTTTTGTATAAGTGTCATCTTATTTGTATAGACTGTGGTAAATCTTCTTGTATATTTTATGTTGTCTGAGAGTATGTATAGCAACAAACAAAATATAAATTTTATATAAATAATTATATTGTTTGAAGTATAAGACAAAATATATATGAATTGAATATGAATACAAGCTTTATTGATCTAATTAGATAGCAATGGTTTGTGGCAGAACCTGAGAATGCAAAGAGCCTATAGTGAACACAGTAGTTTTTATGAAAAGTCTACCAAGGACTTCCATTCCCTGGTATACTGATGTACCTAGTTGTCTTCTCTGACTGTGTCCTAAAGCCATAAGAATTCTGTATAAACTCAAAATGCTAAATAGAAAACTGCAGTGGTGTGTGTGTGTGTGTGTGTGTGTGTGTGTGTGTGTGTGTGTGTGTGTGTAAAATACCAGGCTTTTGATAGCATCAGAAAACACTGTCAAGGCAGATTTGAGGAATATGTCAGTCAGATCTTAGCCTAATGACCAAGTTAGGAAAGAGCTGAGGTTCCTGCCCCTTCTCACTTATTTGTTCTGTAGGCATAGCTTACAAATTTGTCCTTTTTTGCCTTCTCAACTATAGGATGGAATATTAAAAATGAGAAAAGGAGTAAGCAATGCAGCTTTGACAGTCTCTAAGGAGTATAAAAATGATTCTCTTGGTGTACTTAAGAAAGTACATGAAATTAGAAAACAAGCAGACCAGACCTTGGACTGCAGATCTCAAAAGGACCTAGAGTGTGGAAGAGTGTAAGCAGCCCAAAAAGAATCAAACCTAGACCGGAGGGCTGAGTTGGTAAACAAACCCTTCCCTCTTTGTCTGAATGGTAGTTCCTTCTCCATACAGAAGCTTTTAATTTCAAGAGGTCCCATTTTAATTGATTATCCTAGTGCCTGCAGTAAAAGTGTTTATTCTCTTGAAAAAGTCTTCTCCAGTGCCAGATGTTTAAGGTTATTCTTTACTTCTAGCAAGTTTGGTGTGCCTGGTTTTCTGTTGAAGTCTTTGATTGAGTGGGAGTTGAGTTTTGTTCAGGGCAATCAGTAGGGATCTCTTTGCATTCCTCTATATGTAGACCTCTGGTTTGACGAGCACCATTTGCTCAAAATGCTATGTTTTTTTACTGTGCATTTCTGGCTTCTTTGTCAAAAGTAAGGTGCCCATGGATGTGTTGATTTATGTCAGAGTCCTCAATTTTATTCCATTGATCAATGTGTCTGTTTTATGTCAACTCCACATGGTTTTTTATTACTATAGCTTTGTAGTATAGCTCAAAATCAGGAATGGTGATACCTCCAGCTGTTCTTTCATTAGTTGTTATTGTTTTAGATACCCTGGGCTTTTTGGTTTTTTCATCTGCAGGTTAGAATTGTCCTTTCAAAATCTGTGAGAATTTTGTTGGAATTTTGAGGTAGATTACATTTAATATGTAGATTACTTTTGGTAGGATGGCCATCTTTACTATGTTAATCCTACTAAATTGTAGGAGATATTTCCATTTTCTGATGTCTTCTTTAATGACTTGAAGGTTCTACAATACAAGTCTTTTATTTACTTGGTTAGAATTAACACCAAGACAATTTATATTATTTGAGGCTACTATAAAAGGGTCGGTTTCCCTAATTTCTTTCTTAGTTCATTTGCATATACATGGCATACTGATTTGTATGAGTTAATTTTGTATCCTGTCACATTGCTGAAAGTCATTGTCAATTGTAGAAGTCCTCTGGTAGAATTTTTAATTCCATCTTATCATCTGAAAATAATGACAATTTCAGTTTTTTCCTTTCCAATACGTATACCCTGATCTCCTTCAGTTGCCTTACAGCTCTAGCTAGAACTTCAAATACTATATTGAATAGATATGGAGAACGTGGATAGCCTTGTCTTGTTCCTGATTTCAGTGGAATTACTTTGAGTTTCTCTCCATTTAAGTTGATGTTGGTTATAGGGTTGCTACTAACTTTCTTGATTAAGTTGAGGTATATCCTTTGTATCACTAATCTCTCCAAGATTTTTATCATAAAGGGGTGTTAGATTTTGTTAAATGTTTTTCTGCACCTAATAAATGATCGGGTAGGGTTTTTCCTTTCAATTTGGTTACATTTTATTGATTTTTCATTTATTGAACCATCCCTGTACCTCTGGAATGAAGTCTCTTTGAACATTGTGGATGATCTTTTTAATATATTCTTGGATTCCATTTGCAAGTATTTTATTAAGTATTTTTGCATCTATTGTTCATATAACAAATTGATCTATAAATCTCTTTATTTGTTGGGTCTGTATATGATTTTGATATCAGGGTACCTGTGGTCTCAAAAAAATGAATTGGCAATGTTCTGCCTGTCATTATTTTATGGACTAATTTGAAGTTTATTGATATTAACTTGTTTTTGAAAGTGTGGTAGAATTTGGGTCTAAAATCATCTGGCTGGCCCTAAGGTTTCCTTTGAGGGAGGAAACTTCTATTTCCTTAAGGGTTATAGGTCTATTTAAATTGCTTATAAAACCTGATTATGCTATCAAACCTCTAAAAGAATTAAGTACTGACAAAAATATTCATATAGTGTTATGCCAAAATGCCTTTAAAAATCTGTATATGTATTCCTCGTTTTTAAGCTAAAGTTGTAGGAGAGAAAAAAAAATAAAGTTAAAATTTCTAAAAATGACCTTGATTAAACTATAGTAATCAGTGCCTATTGAGAGAAAATTAACCATTTTGTTTTTTAGATTTTACAATTTGATGTTTGATGAATTTTTAAAATATGTTCTCATAATTATCTAGATTTCTTGTTATGCTCCCATTTCATTTCTGATTTTGTTAATTTGAATATTCGCTCTCTCCCTCTATCCCTCCCTCCCTCTCTCCCTCCCTCCCTCCCTCTCTCCCTGCCTCCCTCTCTCCCTCTCTCCCTCTCCCTCTCCCTCTCTCCCTCTCCCTCTCCCTCTCCCCCTCTCCCTCTCCCTCCCCCCTCTCTTTCTCTGCCTTTTATTTAATTTTGATATGGGTTTGTTGATTTTTTTAGTTTTCTTAAAAAAAACTAATTCTTTGTTTCATTGATTCTTTATATTGTTCTCTTTGTATTTTATTAATTTTAGACTGATTATTCCTTGCCATCTACTCTTTTGGGGTGTGATTTTTTTTGTTCTAGAGCTTTCAGGTGTTCTGTCATGTTGCTAGTTTGAAATCTCTCATTTTTTAGTGTAGAGGCTTAGTGCTATAGACTTTCCTTTTACCATCACTTTCACTATGGCCTATAAGTTTGGGTATGCTGTTCAACCATTTTCTAGAAAGTCTTAAATTTCTTTCTTAATTATGTCTTGACCCATTTTTTTATTCAAGAGAGTTTCTAATTACCTGTGAGTTTGTAAAGTTTCTGTTCTTTCTATTATTATTTAGATCAGCTAGGATGCAGAGTATTATTTCAGTCTTGTATTTATTGAGACTAACTTTGTGTCCAAATATGTGATAAATTTTGAAGAGATTTCCATGAGGTGAAGAGAAGAAGGTATATTCCTTTGTGTTTGGTTAAAATGTTCTGTAATAGCTTTTAGGTCCATTTAGTATGTAACATCTTTTAGCTCTAGCATCTTTATGTTTAGATTTTCGCCTAAATAACTTGTCTATTGGTGAGAGTGGAGTATTTAAGTCCTCCACTCTTAGTGTATAAGGGTCAGTCAATGATTTAAGCTGAAGTAGTGTTTCTTTTATAAATTTGGGCACCCATATGTTAGGCTCATATATATTAAGAATTATTAATGTCCTTCTAGTTGATTTTATTTCTTTAATGAGTATGCATTGCCTTTCCTAACTATTCAGATCAGCTTTGGTTTGAAGTCTATTTTGTCAAATATTAAATGGCTACACCAGCTTGCTTCTTAGGTCCAATTGATTGAAATATAATATCCCTTTAGCATGAGGCAATATCTATCTTTGATGTGGATATGTGTTTCTTGGAGGTAGCAGAAAAGTGGATCCTGCCTTTGCCTCCATTCTATTAGGCCATGTCTTTTTATTGGGAAATGGAGATCATTTATGTTGAGAGATACTAATAGACAAATATTTTTATTTTGGTAATGGTAGTCTAGTCTGAGTGTGTGTGTGTGTGTGTGTGTGTGTGTGTGTGTGTGTGTGTGTGTGTGTGTGTGTGTGTTGAATCATGTGCTTCCATTCATTTGATTTTTCTGGTCCATTATTTATTTCTTGTGCTTTCATGGTTGTAGTTAACCATCTTAGGTTTTTATTTTTCTTCCAGCACTTTCTGTAGGGATAGATTTGTGGATAAATATTGCTTAAATTTGGTTTTATCAAAAAATGTTTTATTTTTCTCAACATGTGGTGATTGAATATTTTATTGGGTATAACTGTCTGTTCTCTGGTCTCTTAGAGTCTTCGCCACATCTGTCCAGAACTTCTGGCTTTTGAAGTTTCCATTGATAAGTCACATGTAATTTTAATAGGTTTGCCTTTATATGTTACTTGGTCTTTTCCCCTTGCAGATTTTAATATGCTTTCTTTGTTTTGTATAGTTAGTTTTTTTATTATATGTCAAGAGATACTCTTGTATGCTTTTTTGGGACATTATAGGTGTCGTCTTATTTAAACTATAAAATTTTTCTTTTATAAAGTTTGTTGAAAATATTTTCTTGGCCTTTAACCTGATTTTTTTCTCCTTCTTATTTTTCTACTATCCTGAGATTTAGTCTTTTCATAGTTTCTCAGATTTCCTGGATGTTTGTGTCAAGATTTTTTTTAAGTTAGCATTTTCTTTGACTGCTTTATCCATTTCTTCTATCATATCTTCAGCAGATAAGTTGCTTTCTCTCTTCTATCTCTTGTATTTTGTTGGTGAAGCTTGCCTCTGTAGTTAATATTCAAATTGTTCAATTTTTCATTTCCAGAATTCTGTCAGTTTGAATTTTCCTTATTAATTCTATTTTCATTTTTAGGTCTTGAACAGTTTTTTTTTTTTTTCATTTCTTCCCATTGTTTATGTTTTTCTGGATTTCTTTAAGGAATTTATTAATTTCTATTTTAAAGAGCTCTATCATTTTTATAAAGCTGTTTTAAGGTCTTTTTCTTGTGCTTCTCCTATGATGGGATATTAGGGACCTACTGTAATAGAGTTACTGGACTCTAGTGGAGACATGTTGTCCAGAACATTATTGATTTTGTTTTTATGACATTTAGGCATCTGGGATTTGGGGTGATTATGGGTCTATGGGCAGATAGCAGGTTTTGTCTTTGTTGAATGCTGATTGGTCCTTGGTTTCTGTTTCTTTTCTAGATTTTAGGATAGTGTGGTAGCTGTATGTTGCCTGGTAGAATTTTTCTGTGGCCCTGACAGGCATGACTACTGGGGGTTCCAGGTAAAATATGATTCTGGATATGGAGTGTTGAAATTTAGGAATAGTGATAGAAATAGGATCTGAGGGGGGTTCACAGGAGAGAAGAAAGCAAAGTGTTACACCAGAATCTGCTCAATTAGCCTCCTTGGAATGGAGATAGAGAATAAAAGAAGTCACTCCAAAAGGCCTGCTACAGAGCTGGGGATGAGACTGGAAGTTGGATCTTGAGAAATAGAAGGAGAAGGGAAGATCTGAAGACAACCTGCCTGTTGCTCTGGTAGGATCAGCTAGTAGTTAGCAGGGTTTGTCTGCTATAGTTGGTGCTGTGTTAAAGCAATCAGTGGTGGAGGAGGTTAGGAGAGGATGATCTGTGGGATCTAAAGATGTGGGCAGTGGGGAAAGGAAAGCTGCAGCAGGTGTTCTGTTCCATAGTTAGGGAAGAGACTGGAGAATTTAATTTGGAGGGAAGGGATTGATGGTATTCCGTTAGTGTATCTGTTAATCTGGCTTGCTCAATTGGTGCATTCCCAGGGAATGCCTGCTGGTGCTGGAGATTGAGGTAAGGTAATGATTTGGGGGAGAAAAGTCACTCAGTCCATCTGAGATGAGGTCAGAGAGGAAAGGAAGACTCCAGCAGATTCTCTGCTACAGAAGTAGGGATGAGACTGGGCCCTTGGAACTGGAGGAGCAGAATGAGAGGTGAACATCTGTGTCAGCTTGCCTCCTTCTCTGGCAGGACTTTTCACAGGCTATTGTTTTTAAAAACCAATAACTAATACTTAACTATAGATGATGAAATAAATTGATGTTATTATAGCCACATATGGTGGCACATATCCTTAGGTCTAGAACTTGGGAAGCATGAGGAGCGTAATCTTAAAAACAACCTGAACTGTATATTTAATCCCAGATTTCATAGTATGACCCTGCTTCTATAGTTAAATGACTTGTATATTTCATTTATATATAAATACAGTACCCAAATATACATTGATAAAGTAATAGATTGTTAAATATCAAGAATTTCTACTGCCCTGATAAAGGCCTGACTAATATGATTGGCTTAATATTGACTTTGAATGTCACCAGAGAAAAGAAAATCAGAGTGTATGTTTTAGTGCCTTTGGTCTATTAAATTAACCACTAAAAGCTCCATATGTTCTATAAGCAGCAGGTACAGAATCTTTATGAAGTGGCAGGTCTACCCATAGGTTTTAGAAATACCTTGGTGACTGCTGAGAAATTTCAAACATGAAACAGCAGTGGACTATAATTCACTCCTTACTGCTATTCCAGTTCCTAGCCACATGAAGGCACTGTTGCCCTGCCAATAATGAAGAGTCTTCTTTCTTGCAATAATGCTATTGTTTAGTTCCTGCTGGCTGTACAATCTTGATGTCCCAAAATTTGCTGTCATAGCTAGTTTTTATTAGCAAAGAGACACTTCATAGATTTCCTGTTAAGTGAAAAAAAATGGGGCATGGAAAAAGGGTTCAGAGGTTAAAAGTATTTTCTGCCTTTTCTGAAGACTGGGATTCACAGTCACCTCTAACTGTCGATTCGATACCCTCTTCTGGCTTCCACTGACCCATATACCTGTGATGTGCTCGAGCACACACACACACACACACACACACACACACACACAAATACACAACAATAGATAGATGATAGATGACAGATAGATGATAGATAGATAGATAGATAGATAGACAGACAGATAGATAGATAAATAGATAG
Source organism: Micromys minutus (assembly GCF_963924665.1). NCBI lineage: Eukaryota > Metazoa > Chordata > Mammalia > Rodentia > Muridae > Micromys > Micromys minutus. The sequence continues at coordinate 90,576,874 of NC_137971.1, read as the reverse complement.
ATATAGATAGATAGATTCCTACAAAGATATTTACAAAATACATTTATCGCACCAACTTCATTTTATCTACTCAACAGAATATTCAAAGGCGTCTGCTAGGAGAACATTATAACAGTGTAGGAACCTCAGAGAAAGCACATTAGTTCTTCACCTGCATTCCCTGTCTTTTTTTTTTTATTTATCTGTATATGAGTTTGCTTTTGAGCCTGTCTAAGTATATGACTTGCTTCTTCAACTATCTTCACTAAGACTGGTAACATGTGGGAAAACTGAGTGATACCCAATGTCATTACTTAGGCTCCAATGTTGGTTATTTTTTTAAGCCCATTTCTGTGGTATTTAGCATTGGCGCATGTAAATCAGGAAAGTAACTGAAAGAAGGAGGCAAACTCTGAAGTTAACGTGGTTTTCACTGTAAAAAGTAATTGCAAACTTCTAAAACTGGGTTGGCTGTATTAGTTGGCATGTAAATAGCATCTAGGATGTATCAGGAAAACGTTATTGAAGAACCACATAATCAGATCTTTCTCAACTTGTTCTATCCAAAGCATCCCATCCAACACAGAGTACCATGTGTTAATGTATTCTTTGTCAAACTGAAACACAGGCATAGGTACCTTCAGGATGTAATCTCTAGGGTGGGATGGAGGGTTGCATGTACTTTTGGCAAGTTTTTGTTATTGTTGCTGTTGTGGTTTTTTATTTTTGTTTTGGAATTTTTGCTTTGTTTTGTTTTTGTTTGTTTGTTTGTTTGTTTTGATAGAGGCATGTTTGACTGTTTCTTGTCGTTTTTGAAGACAAGGTTTCAGTGTAAATGTTCGGCTGACTTTGAACTCTTGCTCCTGTTTCAGCCTCCCAAATGTTAGGATAATAATCATAAATCACCACACCAAGCTAAGTGGATTGTTCTGCAAATTATAGGTGTGCATTCTATAGAAAATAAGAGTATCACTGTTAACTTGAAAGAGTATGAATGACTACATTGGGTAAAAAAGTAAAATATTGGACAAGAGAAAAATTACAGAAAAGAACCTAATCTCGAATTCATGAGAGAACTTTCCCATGAGAACTTTTTGGTTTTTCTTTTTTCAGTTAGTTTTATGACAGCATATGTTTGTGATATAGAATGATGGGTTTTTGTTATGGAACTTCCTGTGTGCCATGTATTCTGATCACACCTTCCCACTTTACTCTTTTAACCTCCTCCCTCCCCTGACCTTCTCCACCTCTCAAACCTTCCCCCTCCATGTTCATGTCTGGCAAGAATAATTTTACAGTCTATATACCACACTTCCATGGCTTCTCACAGTGCCAAGACTCAGCCTGACCCCTTCATGTCTTCAAAATGAGAACCACCTGGGTGTCTCTTACACATTACTAAGTACACCTGCAGCAGTAGTTACAACCTTGGCTACCACTGGAATGTAGCTTCTTTGTGCTCTCAGAGAAAACTTCCCAGAAGATATCACTTCAAGTATGCTGGTCTCTTCTTAATTACCACTAATTTCTTAGTTCCAGCTAATCAGCACCAATTGTCCCAATAGTGCATTTTGTTTTTCATGTTAAAGCCAGAGCCTTCTCACCAGGCCCGTGTCCCTAGATCTCCAGATCGTTGGTTTCTGAGAAAACCTTTTTTTTAATTTTTTTTTACTTTAATGTAATTTATTTTATTTTTCTTACAACATTATTTTAAAAAGATAAATTTAAAGATTTTTAAAAGTATTTTGGCATAAAACTATATCCCCTCCTGTTCTCTAGTGGGAGGCATGGTGGTATAGCCCAAGATCTATATTGAATAACGAAACTCCAATGCAATTGCATTAGAATCAGCACTTTGGTTGCCTTTTGAAGGTTGACAAGCCTCTTTTTGCAACAATATGGTCCCCAATGACCTTTAAATTTGTTTCATACAGTGATGGCTTCAAATCATGAACATAAACTTGGTTTCATTTCTTCAATGAAACACACAAACTCACACAGAAACACACACACACACACACAAACACACACAAACATATACACTAACCACAAAGAAAATAACCAACATTAGAACAAAATTTGCTTAAATTTGTATCTCTTAAGAAGCAGGTCTAGGTCCTCAAACACCAAACTAGAGATTCTGAAACCAGTAACCCATGTGAGCTCAGTAAGAATTATTCATTCATCAACTCTGTATATCGTTCAGAGTGGTGCTCCCTCTTCCTCTAGGAAAGGGCAACATTGCCATCCCATTAGCAGAATTTGTGATGCCGGGTCCATAGCACGGTTAAGAAGTACTTGGGGCCCTTGTGATCAAAAGGCACACTGAGGCAGATGGAGTTTTGGCAGAGATTAGAGCTCAGACATTTTGGCAGTCAGTGCCTCTGCAGTTGCACCTCAGCCTTTTCCATTAGTCTTTGATGAGCAACTAATTAACTGGTGCCACAGGTGAGGATAGTTGACCTTTCTCCTTCAGTCTCACAGCCAGAACCTTGAAAGGAGTCTAGCAGTCAGGATTACAGAGGAGCCAATGACCTCACAGCAAACATAGGTGAGGTGGAAACTCCCTGGGACAAAAGAATTCTCATTTAAAGGCTTATGGATTTTAATTTCTTGGAGCTCTGGGATAGGGGTAGAGTTAGGTGGTTGATATTTTTGTTATTCTTATGGGGTTGTCAATACCATGGACTCTCTCATTATTTTTTTTCTAGCTTTTCTGCTTAGGTCCCTGTGCTCACTGTTGGGGAAAGTCAGAGTGATGAGTTGCAAGTGGCTAGGAGGGAGTGTGAGCCTCTTCACTGAAGAAGGGACTGGGGTGTGGGACTGTGGGGAAGAGGATAACATTTGAAATGTAAATACATGATCTATCCAATACATAAAACAAAAACCAAAATCTAACAACCAAAAAACAAATAAACAAACAAAAAAAACTCCAAAAATACTTGTATGTGATGACCTCCAAGACCAGTGTCCCTAAGAGGTTCAGGACACTCTTCCAAGTGACAAATATTTTGATTTATATTTATCCTAAAAATTCATACTACACACATAATGAAGATGACAAAGACTGTTAAGGAACAAATTTTATTTAGTCAAAGAACAACAGATCACATACATAGAAAAAGAACGCCATTGCAGTGTGTACTTGGCATTGTCCAGAAAAGAAGTTGTAAGAGTCAGTCTGCCCAGCAACTTGTTGTCTGAGTGAAAATTCCAAACATGGAGAGGTCCAGGTCGAAAGATTTAGTCTCAGGTCTGAACACATTCCATGCGTTGCAGGATCCCCCAGAAATCCAGCTTTTGTGAAATTAAGCTGTACCAACACCCTGAGCAATTGTTTTCCAAATCCAAAAGATCACTCTTAGAGAGTCAACAAGACAGGCAAGGGCAGAGGAAAGGAGGACCCCACCTGAAGGGTTTTTTCCTGCCTGGAACATCGGTCCAAATCTCTTGTTCCTGGTGGACTCGGGTGTCAGTGTTCCCACAGTATCCTAGTGAGCAAGCAGCTGAGCACTAGTAAATCAGCAGAAGCCTCTGCCCCTGCTTCATCTTGTTCTTCCTCTTCTTCGATCTTTTCCTACCTCCCTGACTACAGAGTTGCCCAGTGTTCATGGGAATCTGAGCAGTGAGGAGCCTGTCAGGATTGTTCCAGGGTTGATTCTCCTTGTCTGCAGCATTCTTGCCCCAGTTTCCTGTGTAACCGGGCTGGTGAATCATGGTCGCAGTGAATGTCTGATCTCGGTCTGTGTTCCTGAGGTTCTGCATAGCTTCTAGGCGGTTTTGTTTCTTAAGCACTTTGCCTTCCCCTAAGGAGGTTTCTTTGGCTGCTGTATTCTTCTGTTTCTTACTGAATTTCTTCAAGGGATATTCGGGGCCAAGAACCTCATGTACTCTGCCCTCCTGCATGTCGACACTGAAGTTTTTGATGTCAGTCTGCTGGACATAGAAGAGCACATAGGCAGGCTCACTCAGGACAGAAGTGGCATCGCACCTGGTGACCTGAGAGTCATCCATCTTATACCAGTGCCCATCACCGGCTTTGACACGACAGAAATAATGTCCACTGAGACAAGTCGAACCATCATGGACCAGGACCGCAGAGAGGGCATAAAGCAAAGATCGTCCAGCAGGCTGAGACAGGTATGGCTGCAGGTCAAGGAACTCCGGGTAGCTTACTTTGCTGTTCAACTTGTTTCCCAGGAAACCCGAGAAGCGATTTAAAACTAGCAGGAGAACTTTTGAGGCACGATGAATCTTCAGGGTCTTGGAAGCTGGCCTCTTCTCTCGACACCTTTCACAGTAGTAGGCGTTGTTCCCACGCATCTCTTCTACCTCCACTAAGTCTTCCAAGGCCTGCTCCACACTCTGAGCCGAGCTGATATCCAGGAAGATATCCAGGAAGAGATCATAGGAGTATGAGGAGACCTGGCAGTGGAGACACTTCATCTGAGACCTCCAGCAGCCTCCAAAGATGTCATGAATCGGGGAGCTGTCCTGAGCAGGGACTTCTGCCTGGTCGTCTGCCCGAAGACAGGCATCGTGCATGGTATTCAAGGTGAACATCAGAAACTCATGGGCATCTTCCTGCTGGTACTTGTGGAAGGAAGAGGTCAATATCTGGGAGGGCTTAATGACGTCCCCTGAGTGGGAGTGGAGGAGACTCTGGGTCACATGAGCCTCCATAGAACACATCTTACAGTCTTCCGGGAAAACACAGCTCTGAGAGTGCTCCTGGGACAGCATGTAGTCAGCAAGCGGTGGGATGTGTGTCAAACACTGCAGGGCCGCATTCAAGTAGCAGCTGTTGCCTGTGTTCTGGAGCCCGGCTCCTGGTCTTTGTAGCCTCTCCCAAGTCACACTGGGCATGCCATTGGCAGACATCTCCTCCACTGACTGAGCTTCACCCAGAGGCAGTTCTAGGACAGCAGGAAACCACAGGGCTGGATGTGCTACAGGACCAGAACACAAAAAGTCTTTAGAATGAACAGATTTCATAGAAGACATGTCCCAGGCTAAATCTTTTAAGATCAGACTCCATTTTGGAGAACATGAACTGACTTTGAACTCAGGAATCCAACAGCTCAGCACTTATGGCATTTATCTTTACTTTCCAAGTTTCACCCTCAACAAAACCTGAGCCAGAATCTCCACCTTAGGCCACCAATAAGAGAAGTGTCTCCAAGCTATTAGCCCAACATATCTGCACCACCAGGTTAAAAGTCCACCCCTTCACTATCAACTTCCTAATTTGTTGGAAGCAATCATTAAGTATATGATGTGATTTTCAGGACCAGACATGTCTGTTAAAGCCCATAAAAAATTCCCGATTAGATGATTGCACACTCACCCCTCCACTCAGCTTCCTGCCCTCTTTGAAGCCTTGCTGTGACTGAGTGCTTATCATCACCAAAACCTTCTTCCTGGACACTGGCTCTCAGAGCTACCCCAGCTAGCTTGAATAAAATGCCCTATGTGATTGCATCTGATGATCCCTTTTCTGTCCCTGGGGGAGGGGAAGTACACTATTCTGGCACTAATCATGTAAACTCTAAAGGCATTAAGATGAGAGTCCACTTCTTAGAAGAGCAGATCATCCCGGATGTCTCCACAAGGCTGTCCCAGCACCCTAGATTCATCCTCAGGCAGGTATAAGGCAGCAGGAAACAACAAAGCTGGATTCCCTCATGATGGGATTATAAATGGATTTTAGGGGCAACAGCACGGGTGGTGAACACGCAAGAAATAAAGACCTTACAGTGAGACTGACCTCAAGTGAAGGAGGTCAAAGCCAGCATGTTTCCAAAAGGCTCTCTTGGAATACACTGCTGCCATCTTTTGAGGGAGCAAAGGAAATCTTTCCCACCAGAAAATTTTTGCATGCGAGAACCATGCCCAAGTTTCAGCCTAATATAGTTTTGACCCGTGGCCATGCCTACAATCCTTCTCACAGTTGCCAATCCCTGACATACCACTAGGAAGTTGGGTGTGGTATCTATAAAGCAGCACTGATCCTGTAAGTATCTGGAGGATGTTGGATCACCCAGTTAATTTCATCTTGAGGATTCAATCTTACTGGAGTAAAAAGTTTACCTCTAGGTGGATTAAACCAGGCAAATTACCCTTTTCTTTGTGTTTTTGAGAAAACATTGCTCAAGGTCCACACTGACTTTGATGTGGAATCACTCCGTAATGGATTCAACACATGATTCTTTTTTTTTGGATTAAATTCCTCAGTCTCCTACACAAACAAACACACATTTACACACACACACACACACACACTCAAACCCTAACACACACACATACACACTCATACACACACACACAATACAGACACATGAACCACATACAAAATAAACAATATCAGAACAAAATTTGTTTGAGATTTGTATCTCCATAAAAACAGTTAAACCTAATCCATTTTGTAATGAAGTTTTGTAATAAATTATCCCTTAATGCTCCAGGTTTTGCATTTTGGAGGCACATTCAAGTTCCTAAGATTGTACAGTGTCTAAGCTATGCTGTCCATTCCATTATATTGACATATTGGATTAATATTATAAACCTAAGTTTTTGCTCATTGCTCATTTAGAAGACAGGGTAAAGTGGGGGACTCTGCTAAGCAAGTGTGAGAGATTTAGGTTTAAGTGGCTAGTTCTGCAGATTGCCAAATTCTAGCATTACACACATTGTAAAAAAAAAGTTAAGCTTGTGTCCTTCCTGTTGAGGCCACTGATGATGGGTATGGTCTAATCACAGACACCCAAGGCCATTCAGATTTGATGTCATTCTTTCTGTTTGTCCTCTTCTGCACATCATGTCTAATCAGTTCTTCATGAATGTTCTGAACACTGCTATGTAACTGTTGTTGGTTTTGAAATGTATTTCTCCACTTCAAAACCTTTCCTAATGGTCCTAGAGCCATGGTGTCAGCCATGCTTTAATGCTATCTGGACAGGTAATTCACTTCCTAATGTTGTGGTGATCCACAAGAGTAAAATTATTCCCACTCTTCTCTTTTACTGTAACTTTGCTACAGTGTTTGCACTGTAAGGTTACTATCTGATAAGCATTATAAGTTATATGCAACACTTGTGAAAGTGTCATTCATCCCCAGAGAGGTTGAGATGTACAGGTCAGGGTGGTCAAACACAAAACTAGAATTTTTGTAAACAGTAATCATTGTGAGCTCAGTAAGCAGTTTTCATTGCATAAATTATCAACTCTGTATATCATCCAGAGTGGTGCTCCCTCTTCCTCTACGAAGAGGTAGAATTTTCATCCCATTAGCAGAATTTGTGATGCTGGGTCCATAGCACGGTCAAGAAGTACTTGGGACCTGTATTAGTCAGGGTTCTCTAGTGTCCCAGAACTTATGAATAATCTCTATATAGCAAGGAAGTATTTATTGGTGACTTACAGTTTGTAATCTAATCCCTTACAAATGTCTGACAGCAGATGTGTTGTCCAAGAATCTAGCAGATGCTCAGTTCCACAGGGTTAGCAGCAGAGCCTCACAAGGCAGGTAGGCAAAGTCCCAGAAAGCAGGCAGTCTGAGAGAGCCTTCCTTGTTCCAATGTCCTTATATAGGTCTCCAACAGAAGGTGTGTGCCAGATTAAAGGTGTGTGTCATCACACCTGGATCTGGGACTTGCTTGTCCCAGATGATCTTGAGCTCAGTGATTGCCTGGACTTAGTTTCGTAAGGTTCTTAGCCTCTATGTATCAAGATTAAGATCAAGGGTGGGGCTCCCAATTCTGAATTGTGGTTCATTCAAGATATGGTCAAATTGACAACCAGAAATAGCCAGTACAATCCACTTCTTGTCAACTTGACACAAATAATATCTCATGTTCATATGAAACAATTGAAAAAAAGTATTTGTAAATTACAATAGGGCAATGTCCCTTAGGAACTTTCTTTTAGTGTCTCAACTTTTATACCAATTGATGTTAGAAATGTGTTCTTAACAAAATAAGACAGGAACATTCATATTACTTTATAATCCTCTTTTCTGTAACTGGTTATGGGGCCTTAGCTGGTATTTATAACTACCTTCCTCTACTACCCATTCTGTATTTCCTTTACCCTCTACAAGCACCTCAGAAGGTCTTGGCTGTTTTCTAGAGGATTGGCCCATACCTTCATTCCTGATGGTTTTGTCCTCTTTGTCAAATTATGACCATTTTGTTGGATTTCATTTCCTCAGGGGGAAAAAAGACTCCCTTACTGCTATGTAATTGTTGTCAGTTTTGAAATGTATTTCTCCACTTTAAAACCTTTCCTAAATGGTCCTAGAACCGTGGTGTCAACCTTCCTTTAATGGTGAGTGGACACTTAATTCACTTCCTAATGTTGTGGTGACCCCCAAGTATAGAATTATTCCCAAGCAATCTCACTAAAATCAGTAACTAGACAAGGCTGCCCACTCTCCCCTACCTATTCAACATAGTACTGGAAGTCCTGGCCAGAGCAATTAGACATGAAAAGAAAATAAAAGGCATACAAATCAGAAAGGAAGAAGAAAAATATCACTATTTGCAGAAGACATGATAGTTTACTTAAGTGACCCCTAAAATTCCTACAGAGAACTTTTACAGCTGATAAACAACTTCAGCAATGTGGCTGGATATACAATTAACTCAGACAAGTTCGTAGCCTTCCTCTATTCAAAGGACAAACATGCTGAGAAAAAAATTATGGAAAAGATATCCTTCTCAACAGTCGCAAACAATATGAAATACCTTGGTGTGACCCTGTTATGGTTTGCATATGCTTGGCCTAGGTAGTGGCATTATTAGAAGTTCTGGCCTTTTTGGAGGTAGTGTGTCACTCTGGTGTGTGCTTGGGGACACTCCTCCTAGCTTCCTGAGGATGATTAGTTTTTTCCTGGTTTCCTTCAGATGAAGATCTAGAATTCTCAGCTTTTCCTGAACCATGCCTGCCTAGATACTGTCATACTCTTACCTTGATGACAATGGACTGAACCTCTGAACCTGTAAGCCAGCTCCAATTAAATGTTGTCCTTATAAGACTTGTCTTGGTCATGGTGTCTGTTCACAGCATTAAAACCCTGACTAAGACAAGAGTTGGTACCAGGGACTGGGGTGTTGCTGTGATAGGTCTGGCCATGCTTTTGTTTGGAAGAATGTGGATTTTGGGACTTTGAATTTGGAAAGATGTAGAAGGCTTTAAATGGGGCTTAATGGGCTGAACTAGTAAGAATAGAGAAGACTTTGCTACTAAGAGTGATTTGAAATATACTGACTTGGATCAAGCAGTTTCAGTGTAGAATTTCAGTATGTGAGACTGTTTTTGTAGTATTTTGGTGAAGAGCATTGCTGCTTTTTGCCCTTGTTCAAAGAGTCTGCCTGAGTTTAAAATGAAGAGATTTAGATTAATTGCTTTGAAAAAGAAAGTCTCAAAACATCCTGGTGTAAATTCTGTTGTGTGGTTACTAAGGCTCACCCTTATAAAGAGCTTTTTAATGAAAAGGAGCAAGTTGAGTAAGGAAAGATACAAAATATAAGGTTTGAGAATTAAAAGGACACCAGGAAGTGAAATGGAACTAAATTCTGTGTTCAAGAATATTAAATTGAATTAAAGAATGTAAGGACTTTGGGGCAGTATCCCACCCAGCTAAATTACCTCCTGGCAACTTAGTACAAACCTTTAATCCCAGTAGTCAAAGACAAGCATATGTCTAAATTCAAGGCCAGCCTAGAACTGAGCCAGTTCTAGATAAAGAAAAGCTTAAATTCAGGTGTGGTGGTACACACCTTTAATCCCAGGAGATTGACATTCAGGTCTTTAAATTCAAGGTCAATCTACAGACAAGCTCCAGGACAGGGAAGTTTAGGCAGTGAAGGAGTTAGAAAAGAATAATTTAGTGATAATGTAATAGAACTAGGGGGGGAGGGGCACATTCCAGCTCCTGCAAGCAGCAGCACTTGGCTGCTTTGGCCATGTGGCCCTGTCCTTATATTTTAGAGGAGAAGAAGATTACTGGGGCAATTAATGCTGGTCAGCTGTAGCTCAGAAATTACTGGTGATTAAGAAAAGACCAGCATCACTGACGTGAAATCTTCTGGGAAGTGTTTTCTGAGAGGACAAAAAAAAAAAAAAAAAAAAAAAAAAAAAAAAAAAAAAAACTGTGTTCCAGAGACAGCTAAGGTTGTAACTCATGCTGCAGCTGTACTTGGTAATGTGTAAGAATCACACAGTTGGTACTGGTTTTGAAGGCATGAAGGAGTCATGGAGAACAGCTGAGACTCTGCATTGTGAGAGGCTGTGGAAGGCCATTGGTGAAGGTGCAACCTCAGTTGTTGTTGACAATCCAGGATTGAATGGGTCATGCAAAGAATATAAGGCTTGGCACCAAGAAGGGAGCCTATGAGAGGCTATTGGTGAAGCCTAGTTGCAATGGAAGACCTCAGTATATTTGAGATGCCAGTACCATGCGATGATCACCAAGGACAGCAGCAAAGGTGTAGTGGATCAACTTGAGCTTGAAGTGCTACAAAGGGCAGAGATGGAGAAGTGAAGCCAGCCCTTGGAGGAGCCCAGAAGGTCATGTGCGGATCCCAGACATTGCATTGAAATGAAAAGCTGTAACATTGAAGTTGCCTTGGAGAACCAAAGATGTTAAAGATGCCAGAGCTGCTGGATACCTACCAAGAAAATCTGCTAACAGGGAGTGGAACCAGCCCAGGAGAAAGAAGTCTGTTGCCGCCAACAAAGATGAAAAAGGAGTTGAAAATCTGAAGACTGCTATGGCATCAGACATGGAGATGGCAGAATTTGGAGTTTGCCCAGCTGGTTGCCTGACTTAATTCCAGGAATACAGGTAAGTGATTGGATGGATCTCAGAAGAGACTTTGAACTTTGGACTTTTAACATTGTTGATACTGCTACAGACTATGGGCACTTTGGAAGTTGAACTAAAGGTACTTTTTATTATGCTATATTTAGGTATGGTCCCCATAGACTCATGTGTTTGACAAAGCCTATGGGGACTAGGGAGTGTAATGTTATGGCTAGCATATGCTTGGCCTAGGGTTTGACACTATTAGAAGATTCGACTTTGTTGGAGGTAGTGTGTCACTCTGGGGGTGGGCTTGCAGACACTCCTCCTAGCTGCTGAGGATGATTAGTTTGTTGCTGGTTTCCTTCAGATGAAGATGCAGAACTCTCAGCTCTTCACCATGCCTGCCTACATGCTGTCGTGCTTTCACCTTGATGAAAATGGACTGAATCTCTGAACCTGTAAGCCAGCTCCAATTAAATGTTGTCTTTATAAGACTTGCCTTGGTCATGGTGTCTGTTCACAGCAATTATCCCCTTACTATGACAGATCCTAACTAAGCTGTATGACAAAAATTTCAAATCTCTGAAGAAGGAAAATAAAGATCTCAGAAGATGGAAAGATCTCCCATGCACATGGATTGGAACTATCAACATAGTAAAATTGGCAATTTTACCAAAAGCAATCTACAGATTCAATGCTATCCCCATCAAAATTTCAACTCAATTCTTCATAGAGTTGGAAAGAGCAATTTGCAAATTCATCTGGAATAACAAAAAAAAAAAAAAAAAAAAAAAAAAGCCTCCTAGAATATCAAAATCTATTCTCAACAACAAGAAAACTTCTGTGGGAATAACCATCCCTGACCTCAAGCTATATTACAAATAAATTTTGTTAAAAAAATTGCATGGTACTGGTACAGAGATAGGCAGATAAAGCAATGGAAGAAAATAGAAGATCCGGAAATGAACTCTCACACATATGATCACTTGATCTTTGACAAAGGATCTGAAAACACTCAATGGGAAAAGGACAGCCTCTTCAACAAATGGTGTTGGCTCAACTGTCAGTCAGCATGCAGAAGAATGAAAATAGATCCTTTCTTCTCTCCTTTTACAAAGCTCAAGTGTGAGTGGATCAAAAATCTCCACATAAAACCAGGTACATTGTTTCCACAGTATCCTGGTGAGTTCAATGCTGACACTGGGCACAGAGATTCCCAATCTTTTCACCCCATCTTCATATCCCTGTCCTCATAAACATCTTCTTCATTTCAGATTGTGTGTGAATGTGTGTGTGTGTGTATACAAACACATACATATACATTTTTATAGCAGTATAAAATCTAGGAGCAATGGATAATAGAATATATGGTACTTTGTTAGTCTGACTCAGTTCTCTTGGTAGGATAATATGCAGTTCCATCTCATATCCTGCAGACAGCACAATGTGCCTCCTTCTTTATCACTCAGTGATAAACAATTTTTTTTTTTTTTTTTTTTTTTTTTTTTTTTTTTGCTAGCTCTTCTGGAGACAGACCCAGAGCACTCAAGTGAAAATTTTTTCTTTTTTCTTTTATATATTTTTGTTTTTTAACATTTAGTTAATAAACCACAGGATGTTATTAAGTGTTTTTTGTGTTTGTGTGTGTGTGTGTGTGTGTGTGTGTGTACTTTTAAAGTCTTCAACTTGGTAGTATTTTCTGGAGCAGTGGATAGTCCTATGTGGCTGTCAGGTCCTTGGCCACCAGTGTTACCCATTACTTGTGTCCACATCACAGGTTTCCTGACCAGTTTTAGTTATTTTTTGTGTTACAAGTTCTTCTTGCCATCAAAATTCTCTTTCCGGAAAGACGTGAGTTTTTATAGAACAAAAGGAAACTGCCCTGTCAGAGCCCCTCCCAGTCCCTTTCTCCACTCTCTCTGCAACTTGACCTTATCTCAGAACAGATAAGTTACAAGTGCTGTTCACCCTAGCTGTGCGCTTGGGCTCTCTGCTGAAATGTTCATGAACCACAAAATACCACTAAGGAGCTGATGTGATTCAATAGCACTAGAGTTTTTATTCAAGCTCCAGCTTGGGCTCCCTGGCAACCCTGTCACATCAGGAAGTTGGAACCTTGAACCTGGATTTTTGAAAGCATTTACTGAGGCAAGTAAGCGTTGTCTAGCTTGATATACATTTGATTGGGGGTGGGGGATTTATGGCCTTTAACAGTATTGGCTGAACCTGGGATTCAAAGCAGAAATTTCTGCTTTCTTCCTGATTGGTGGTTGTTAGGAAGTGAAGTGTCATGGGTGTGATTTAAACCTGGGGATAGAGATCTGTTGGGAAATAAACTGGAGAGTGGTAATACACCCTGACTTTGTTGGGAGGTAACCTGATGTCTCTCAGGTTTGTTTTTCTTCAGTGTCACAAACTTTACTTTTTTCACAATATATAATAATTGCAATAAATTCACTAATTGTGTCATAAAATTATTTAGAATTCATCTAAGAGATAAATAATAGTCTAAATGTACTTAAAAATAACTTGTACTACATTTAATATGCAAACAAAGTAACTATTTCTTAGTTGTCTTTCCAAAATGCATAACGAAATAATGCCCACTCCGTGGTTTTAAGATTGACCACCGCTTCACCTTCATGAATGAGATCAATACACTGGGGGCTTCTAGAAGACTTTCATCTTTTGCATTCTCTGCCAAATCCCTTATTAAACAACAAGTAGATGAGCCCTTTGATATAACCTTATTAAACTCTATAATGGTGACAAATGTTTCTATTTCTGTTAATTACATAACTGGAGTGGACCAAGTAAGTTTTTTTTTTTTTCAGTTTCAATACATTTTCAATTATGTTAAATTTCCAGTGGTTCTAAGTCAAGATTGTCTATTTCTGCCATGATGTACCATAATATAGTCCTGGTAACATTTCTTAACTCTGTATATCATTCTTAGGTATTTTTTATTAGCTACTCTATATTTACATTTGAGAAGTTATCCCATTACCCCACCCTGCTCCCATCCACCTTCCACCTCCTGTTTCTTTTACAAAATTGCACTCCCTTATGGTGCCCCTCACCACCACATTGCCCTGGCATTCCCCCACATTGGGAAAAGATGCCCTCTCTGGAACAAAAGCCTCTTCTTACATTGATGCCAGACACTGCTATCTTCAAGTACATACCCAACTGGATCAATAGGTCTCTCAAAGTGTGCAAAAACGTTGGTGTTTTACAACTTTAGTTGTAAATGTTCTTTGGTGGACTTTCTGGGGTCACTTCTGTATACTATCATTTCATCTGCAAATAGTGATATTTTGACTTCATCCTTTCCAATGTGAATTTTTTTATTTCTTTTTGTTGTCTAATTGCTCTGGGCAGGACTACCAATATTATATTGAATAGGTAAGGGTACAGTGGGCAGCCTTGTCTAGGCTCTGATTTTAATGGGAATTCTTCAAGTTCCTCTCCATTTAGTTCGATAATGGCTATTGGTTTCCTGTATAATGCTTTTACTATGCTAAGGGATGGGCCTTGGATTTCTGATCTTTCCAATACTTTTATCATGAAGAAGTGTTGAAATTTTAATGCCTGAGATCCTCTCTTCTAGCTCTTGTATTAAGTTGGTGATGCTTGTGACTGTAATTCCTGTTCTGTTTCCTAGGCTTTCTATTTCCAGGTTGTCTCCATTTGTGTTTTTTATGGATTTTTTTTGTCTTTGTTCAGGTCGTGAACAGTTTTATTAATTTCCTTCACCTGTTTGATTACATTTTCCTATGTTTTTAAGGGATTTATTTGTTTCTTCTTTAATGGACTCTACCTGTTTAATTGTATTTTTCTCCATTTTAGGGGAGTGTTTAATGGCTTTTGTACTGTTTACTTTGTTAGTTTATCTTGTGTTTTTACAGGACCCTACAGTTAAAAACTTTTTGAATATGAAATTCCTAGGAAAATGGATGCATCTAGAGAATATCATCCTGAGTGAGGTAACCAAGTCACAAAAGAACAGACATAATATGCAGTCATTGATAATTGGATACTAATTTCAGAAAGCTCTGAACACCCCAGAAACAACTCACAGACTATATGAAGTTCAAGAAAAACAAAGGCCAAAGGGTGAAAGACTCAGTTCTTTTTTTTAATTGAACAACTTTATTTTAAAAAACAAAGATAAATATACAGATTTTAAAAGCATTTTTGCATAACAGTATATGAATACATTTTTGTCGGTACTTGATTTTTTTAAAGGTTTGAGAGTGTGCATTAAAATCTTACAAGTTACAATGAGCATAAAGTACATGTAAAAAAAGATGTAACCTAGAAATAGTCAAAGTTTACTTGGTGTGTAAAGAATAAACATAATAGTTTTTCATTTTTTTGGCCTTTGTTTTTTTTTTTTTTTTTTTTTTTTGCCGTGTATTTTTTGAGCTTTAGTAGGGTTTCTTTCATGAATATGGGTGCTCTTGTGTATGGAGCATATATGTTAAGGATTGAGAGTTCCTCCTGACAGATTTCCCCTTTAATGAGTAAAAAGTGTCCTTCCTTATCTTTTTTGATAACTTTTGGTTGAAAATCTACTTTATTCGATATTAGAATGGCCACTCCAGCTTGCTTCTTGGGGCCATTTGCTTGGAAGGTTTTTCCCAACCTTTTACTCTGAGATAGTGTCTGTCTTTGTCTCTGAGATGAGTTTCCTGTATGCAGCAAAATGCTGGATTCTGTTTATGTATTACCTATGTCTTTTTATTGGGGAACTGAGTCCATTTATGTTAACAGATATTAAAGAATAGTGATTGCTGTTTCCTACTATTTTTGCTTTTAGAGGTAGAATTGTGCCTGTGTGTCTTTCTTCTTTTGGTTTTCTTGCTTAGGTATTTTCTTGTTTTTATTAGGATGTAGTTTCCCTTATTGGATTGGGTTTTCCACCTATAATTCATTGTAGTGATGGGTTTGTGGACAGATAATGTGTAAATTTAGTTTGTCCTAGAATATCTTAGTCTCTCCATCTATGGTGATTGAGTGTATTGGTGGGTATAGCAGCTTGGGCTGACCCTTGTGTTCTCTTAGGGTCTTCATGATGTCTATCCAGGATCTTCTAGCTTTCATACTCTGTTGAGAAGTTGAGTGTGATTCTAATTGGTCTGCCTTTATATGTTACATGACCTTTTTCCCTTACTGCTTTTAGTAGGCTTCTTTTATGTTCATGGTCACCTCATTCTTAAGAGTAGTGAAGTTTTCTTTTACAATTTTGTTGAAGATATTTACTGTGCCTCTTAGTTGATATTCTTTGTACTCTTCTATTCCTATTATCCTTGTTTTTGGTCTGTGTCCTGGATCTCCTGGATATTTTGGGTTAGGAGCTTTTTGGCTTTTGCATCTTTTCCTACTGTTTTATCTGTTTTCAATGTTGTCCTCAGCCCCTGAGATTCTGTCTTCTATCTCCTGTAGTCTGTTGGAAATGCTTGCATCTGTGACTAGTGATTTCTTTTTTAGGTTTTCTACCTCCAAGGTTGTCTCTTTTAGTGTTTTCTTTATTGTTTCCATTTCCATTTTAAATTCCTTCTTGAATTCCTTCATCTATTTAGTTCTGTTTTCATTTAGTTCTTTGATTTCTTTGAATGTTTTTTCTTGTTTCCTCTTTAAAAGCTTCTATTTCTTTATGCTTTTCCTCTCATTCTTGTTTAAGGATCTCTTTCATCATCTTGAGGTATGATTTCGTGTCTGAACCTTCTTTTTCTGGAGTGTTTGGCAATCTGCTGTTTGTTGTGATGGGAGAGCTGGGTTCTAGTGTTGCCAGGTTGTCTTGATTTTTCTGGGGTATGTTCTTTCACTTTCCTCTTGCCATCGTGTTGTCTGTGATTATACGTGGTCTGTTTGTCAGTGATTGGTTCCCATCTCTCCCATGTACCTTTCCTGTGTTCCTGGATCTCCGCTGTTCCCGGTGGTAGATGGCCTGAGAGTTTGGTCCACATGCACCGGCCCTCTGGGTGGAAATCGAGTCCCTACAGCAGAGTTCCTGCTCCCCTGAACCAATCGGGGGGCGGGGGGACTCGCTTTCCACACACTCAGCCCAGACATGTCTGCACTTTGGCTACTCGCAGCACAGTCTCAAAAGTACTGTGTCCCTGGATCTCGACTCAGTTCTTCTTAGGAAAAAAAATAAGTGTATAGCACTCTCTCAGAGTGGGGTACACCTAGACCTTAAATCATTAATAATTTAAGAGCTAGAATTGTGGCAAGTTTTGGTATTTAAATATCATTATGTTTAATCTATATACACCAAGAAAACTTTTACTATTTCAAGAACTGTTATGTTCTGTTCTACATGTACTTTATGCTTATGCTAACTAGTAAGATTTCAATGCATACTATCAAACCTTTAAAAGAATCAAGTACTGACAAAAATATATTTATATAGTTTTATAACAAAATGCTTCTAAAAATCTGTACATATATCTCCATTTTTTAAATAAAGTTGTAAGAAAAAAAACTTTTTGTATTTTTAAACAGATGTTTGGATAGTTTTAAAGGACTAAACTCTTTAAAGACTATGGGACTTTTAATGTTACAGTTTTATATTGTGATATTAATATGAGATCTTGGGGATAAACCAGAAAGGAAAGGCTATGGTCTAATAATAATGATTTTGTGTGTCAAGTTGACAAAGAATCTATTGTACTGCTTAATTTTTGGCCATCTTGACACAAACTGAGCCATAAGAGCAGAAGGAATATCACTTGAGAAAGATATCCCACCTGATTGGCCCATGGGCAGGCCTGGGGGCCATTTTCTTGATTTATGACTGGTATGGAAGCACCCAGCCCACCATGGGCAATGGCAGTGCTGGGCACTGGCTCTGAATTGTCTAGGAAGGCTGACTGAGCAGCTCAGTCTATGGGGAGCAGCTCAGGAATCAGCAATCCCCCACAACTTCTGCTTCTGTTCCTGCCTCTGTGTCACTGCTTTGCACTCTTTTACTGACTTCCTTCTGTGATGGACTGTAAGCACTAAGATAAAAGAAATGTTTTCTTTCTCAAGCTGCTTTGGGTCAGTGTTTTATCACAACATTAGAGACCTAACTAAGATAGCAGGCAAAAGTAGGAACAGATTACAAATTCAGTTGAAAATAAAATATAAAAAGATACAACTTATTGATCATCATTTGGTTATTTTTTAAAATTAAATAAATAAAACATACAACAAAGATAGTTTTAAGGAAACAAATTGTGAAAACCTTTTTAAAAAAGAAACTGTTAGAGATATGCATCAGACAGAAGATACACATCCCATTTAAAGTTCGAAAATGATTTAAAGTTCCATATAGGTATGTATGTATGTATGTATGTATGTATGTATGTATGTATGTATGTATGTACGTATAGTGTGTATCTCTTTGCATTAATATGTATATGTAGTCATGAGTGTGCCACAGCATAAGTGTGAAAGAAGAAAATCTTAAGTGTATGTCCTCACCTTCCATCCCATTTGTGACTTAGTCTGTAACTCACCACTGAGTACACCAGGTTATCTGTCTCACAAGCTTCTGCCTTCTATCATCCAGCTGAGCACTGGAATTAGACATGCCACCATGCATAGCTTTGCATTAATTCTAGACATTCATGTTTGTGCGGCAGTCTCTTTATACACTAAACCATCTCACCAGCTCCAATACATACTTTTTAAGCTATAGGTTAGTGTGTTGCAACAAAGACTTCTCAAATACAAGTGGCTTAATCCAAGCACAAGTTTATTTCTGTTTAGATTCAAGTCACAGTGTGATCTAGACACCATGAGGGACACAGGCTCTTCCATATTGTTGTTTTGTCATGTTCAACCATTACATGGTTGAATAAAGCTTTGCAGAGTTCATGCCCACATCCATATCCCAAGAACCACCATGTGATCTTAGTAATGAAGAGAGCACTCTTCCTTTTATAGGTTCCCCCAAAAAATTTCTGTAAGGTCTAAAAAAAAATCCCCCACAATGGGTATACCATGCCATAGCATGGATTTCCCTGGGACAACTTAAAAGAGTTGAAGTTCTAGATACACCTACTAATAAAAACATAATTCTTCCTGAGGTAAGTATAATTTATATCCATCTTCACTAACCCATCGCAGATGCCAACCAAACTGAACAATGTTCAGTCTCTCTGAAAGAAAGATGCTCATCAGGAGTAAAATGTAAGAAGGATGGGGCGATCAGAAGCACTAGCTACCCTCTTCACCACTTCTAAAATGAATTCCAGCACCAGCATACATTCACCATTATAGTTCACTAGAGCAAAGCAAAACACCGTATAAGTAGAATCTTAGCTGGATGTCCAACTCTACGTGTGGCAGTCCTTCTGTGAGTTTTTACCTGGTTCCTATCTTCAGAAATATATGAAATTACTGATGTCACAATACAATTACCATTCCCAAGGGAAAAACTCATTTTAAATAACAGCATTGCTTCCACATTTACTGAAGCTGTGCATCAGAGCCTAGTACAATTTGCTAGCTTTGTTAGATGCAAAAAAATTACAATTGCTTTTAAATTAATACTTATAAAACACATGTAGTTAATACTTTGCCTTGTCTGCTATTTATGCTAAAATAATATGAATAAAATTGAAAACAACATCTTAAAAAGAAAATCACTACATAGAAATACAATTATTTTTAGGAAAATATGTCTGTCCAAGAATAAGTTACATATAACACCTAATTTACTTGCGTTTGTTTTAAATAAATAAGTAACATCTACAGCACAATGAAAGGTGATATTTTAGCAGGTAACCATTTTGTTTCCTTTAAAAGACACAACACCACAAGCAAGTGATATGCATCCACTGCATTAGCTTAAAAATGTTGAAGTCACTATGAACCAACCCTAAGTCTGGCACAGACTGGTATTTGCCGGTCTCATCCCACACAGTGCTATGTGATCAGTTATTGGATTAACATTTTTAAAAAATCCTATCCCCCTGACAACAGTGGAGAGCTGTTAGACTTGAAAAGAATTATAAGACAAAGAAGATACCCAGATATATCTCAGTAGTATACTGAGCCGTGTGCCTGTGGGTATTCTCTGCACAGACAACTAGGAGGAGAAATGTTCACTGTGAAATTGCTTCTGCTCCTCCACTCTATGCCAGCCATGAACTCTTGGTGGTGTCTTTTGTAGCCAATAATTAAAATGTGCTCAAATTGATGCTTTTGTGTAGAACACCCTGACCACTCGCTGGCGGATCTGTCGAGTCTTCACCCCATAAACAATAGGATTGAGGGCAGGGGGCACAAGGAGATAGAGAGTGGCCAGCAGAACATGGACATGATGGGGAACGTGGTGGCCAAAGCGGTGAGTGAGGAAGGAGAACATTCCAGGGACATAGAAGATAAGAATAACACAAACGTGAGACCCACATGTGCTGAAAGCCTTAAGTCTAGCTTCACCCCCTGGCACCTTCAGCACTGCCTGGAGGATGAGGGCATAAGAAACCCCAATGGCAAGGACATCTAGCCCAACCACCAGCAGTGCCACTGACAGCCCATAAGCTCGATTCACTGTGGTTTCAGAACAGGCAAGTTTTACCACAGCCATATGTTCACAATAGGCATGGCTTATGACGGTGGCTCTGCAGAAGACAACGTTCTGCAATAGGATGGGGAATGGGACAAGGAGAACCAATCCCCGCACGAGCACTACCAACCCAATGCGCCCTATAATCCCTGGATGCAGGATGGTGGAATGACGCAGAGGGTGGCAGATGGCGACATAGCGATCCAGAGCCATGGCCACAAGTATGCCTGACTCCATAGAAGAGAAGGCATGAATGAAAAACATCTGAGTCAGGCAGACAATGTACCCAATCTCATGGGCATGAGCCAGAAGCACAGTGAGGGCTTTGGGTGCAGTGGAGGAAGCCAGGACCAGGTCAATAGCAGCAAGCATGGCCAGGAAGAGGTACATAGGTTGGTGCAAGGATGAGTCAGTCCAGATAATGAAGATAATAGTCACATTGCCCACTAGAGCAAGGAGGTAAAGGACACCCAGGGGCAATGCTATCCAGTGCTGAATTTCCTCCAAACCTGGAACACCTACTAAGAAGAAAGGGGGCTGGGGTTGCCTCCAGCTGGAATTGCTAAAAGCCATGAACAACAGCACAGAGAAAGAGGAGTGCGAAGGCTCCAAAGTCATGATGCCTCCATTTTTGATGCTCCAAGCCACTGTGCAGATCCAGCAGCCATGTTCATCAGAAAAACAGGGTGACATAAGCTGAAAGACAAGGGAATAAAGTGAGATTTAAGGAAGGAAATCCGTTCTGGACACAAATGTTTACAGATGAGCCTTCCACATGTGAACTAGACTGAGTCTAGCTGACACAGGGGAGAAGAGTAAACACTGAACAGTTTCCTTTAGAGAGACTCTGTCGCTCAGTGACTCATTTCAAAACTGTCAGCCTGAAATCACAATGCTGACTGTAGGTAGCGCTGAAGGCTAAGGCACCTGTCACCTTGACACTTTTCCTGCAGCCTCATGACACAGCACTCAGTGGTTATTTCTGGGTAGTCTGTACCCCACATCTTCTCCCCCTCATTACACGTCAGTTCCAGGGTTCAGGATCTCCTCCTTCCTCTTTTCCTATATGTGTCTTTTCATTCCAAGTTTATCTTTAGTGCTACAGTATCTCTGAGAAGCACAATTCCATTTCTCTGCATCCTTGAGCCCACACAGTTAACATTCAAAGCTGGTGGTTTACCCAGCCTTCCCAGACAACCCACATTGTGTCTGTGTTATATCAATATTTGTGTGAATAAACCCTTACGTATGTATCCAAACTGAAAACCATCTTTACTAATTTTTACAACTGATGCTTTTGTCTTTTCAACACACCCACTGACTTTACCTTGAGCAGCCCACAGCCTTTGTTTTTTCTCAGCTCCCAGTATTACTGCCTGTGTTCACAATCCAACTTTCTCTTTTCTAAGTTCTTCCAGACATCAAACAAAGATTTAAGTTGGAGAAACATTTAATGTAAACTCTGTAGCACTCTGCATCTTTGTTATGAGCTTTTAAAATCTTTACGTTCAACCCTTAAATCACAAATTCTCCCTAAAATTTGCCTCCCATACACACACACACACACACTACATATATATATATATATAGATATAGATATATATATAGATATATATATATACACACTACATATATATACACACACTACATATATATACACACACACTACATATATATATATATACACACACATACACACATACATACACACACATTATACACACACACACACACACACACACACACACTTTGGGGAACACCATGCATGGAATAAGTCACAGCCTGGGTACACAAGGCTCCCAGGTTGCCTTACAGCATTGCTTTCCTAGCAGTTGTGTGTTTCCAGTTACACGTTTTGCTGTCTCCTTTTTTTGCTATTGCAATTTTATGACCACAGAGACCTATTATACATGACTTCTATGCTGCTTTCTCCTTCCTCTCTTATCCAAATTGATCTTTCTCATCCGTCAAAATTCAAAGTCCAGTGTCCTCTACTCCTCCAGAAGGATTGGCAGTGATTTGCCAAACTTATAATGTTGTCTATGTTTTATAATCTGCCTTTGTCTACCTATAACTTTCTGATATGTCAGCATCATAAAATTCCTTTCGGTGTCACATTGTTTTATTTCAAAAGACAGAATCAGATCTCAGTAGGCTTGGTAACCACAAACCAGCATAGTGGGCTCTTCACAGTGTATACATCAAACTTAATTGAATTTCAGCTATTTCTACTTTGTATTCTAGTAATAAAACGTCGGCAGGCTACTTAAAATTTCTAAGCCTTTAATTCTCATCTGACAGTAAAATAAAGAATATCAGCTATACACCTAGCTATAAATATTAATCAAAGTGTGCTTCAACGTCTAGACTGACATTATTCTACAACATATGGCTTTCATTATTATTATGAATAATTAAAGAATGAGGTACCACATTTTTTTTCCTTTTTTCTTTTCATCCACTAATGTTCCCTCTATGCTTCAAATATTCTGTCTCTTGTTACCTTGGAAGAAGAATATCATTTGAGATGTAAATGAATCGAATGATTAATAAAAAAGGGATTAATTCCTGTTGCTCCAAGTATGTTAATAAGAGACACAGGTAGTCTGAAAGAGCTACTCTGTTTACTCTGCTTCATTTGATTCACCCCTGAATCATTACTATAGAAATTTAGATGATACGTTTATGACTTAAAATATTTGTCTTAAGATAAAGATAAACTCTGAAATAGTATTACTCTTTGCTGGGACTCATATATACATACATGAAGAGCCAGACATGACTCACGTTGAGATGATCCCACATCCACAGATCATTTTGAGTGATTCAAAATAAATCAGTGATTGCTATAATACTTCTTCTGAACTCTGTCTGTAACTACTACAAAATCCAAAATGCCTGGTGAACGAACAATGCACAGGCTTTTCTTTCCCTCTAAGCTTAAAGAAATAGGGATAGTTTTGTTGAGAGCTTCGTGGTAATCTGTCCAAGAACAACAGTTCCGCCATAATTACTTACTACTCCATACAAAGAAAAGGTTTATTCTCTTTCTTAGCTATCCTCTTCTGTTACAAGCCTGCTTTTTCACTTTTCAGCAGAAAAGCAAAATTAGCACTATGCATACGGGAAGTGTGTCCATATCTTCTACAGAAGCAATATTAGGGAGGCTGGGGGGTAATAGATGCTGCTGGTTGGCATCTGATGCCTCTGTGATTTATGTGCCCATACTAAAAGCCAAGAGCCCTGTGTATTACTAAGTGGTCTTCAGTGGGCCTTATAAAAACAAAGAAAGTGTTTGTCTCCAGGAGCCTGAAGAGAGAAAAGCATCTAACTCTCTGAGCAGGAAGTGGAAGGCAAAAGGGACTAGGCTGTAATTCCCTCACAGCCATGCAGATTCAGCCCAAGCCATCTGTCTTTTCTCAAGTGGTTCTTGAGCTCTGTAGGGCAGCCTGACATGCCCCCTTTTCTTCTCAATTATAATCCTTTCACTGCTGTGCCTCTGCACTGATTACTTTGTACTGTAAGACCACTCAATCCCTGAAGAGTGGGCATGCTGTCTTACTTAGGGGAGACTTCCCAGAGCATGATGCAGCATACCTGGAATCTAACTGATCCTGTCTATGGCTGGGTAAAGAAACACGTGCCCAACTGTTGAAATTACATAATAAGTAAATGAGAAAGATAAAGGTCTAAAGAACCTGAAATTGTGGGAAGTTGATGAAGCAGAGGCCAGACTTCAGGACAAGGACATCATAATAAATAGAGAGTATCTACTGAGAGGTGACAATTGAGCATTGATGTTCCCACCCACTCTGTGTGCTTCATGGGTGAGGGGCTCTGCTGAATCTCAGCTGTAAGAGACAAGTCAGGGTTCTAGATGTGTACAGAAAAGAAGGGATTTGATGGTCACTAGAAGTCACTTCTTAGACTACATCTAACCGGCAGGAAGCCTCCTCTCTGGGCTGTGACCTGATTCTGCCCTTAAGCTCCTTAATGGTACTTGTTACTGTAGTCCATGAAAGTATAAAAAAAGGAAAAAAAAAAAACAAAAACACAGACAGAGATGTAGAAATAGCAGGTGTACGACAATGCCCTGATATAAAAGGAAGACACAAAGCACTCAGAGGCATGGCTCCAACAAACACATCTAAGAGATCCCAATATGGCAAGCTGGGCACAGTCTTTTGGGGGCTGTCCTCAGGGATGTACTTTTGAATTTGAAGCTTTGGCTCAACTATGAGGAAGACAGACTCAGCACTGAGTACTTGGAAAAGGGGAATCTTGCCAAACTCAGGAAGGTTCTACTAAGCCTTCCCATAACCCCAAGCCACAGAGCTTCCAAACACCACTCCAGCCTCCTCAGTGACTCTGCTCTAACTTTGAAGTGATGATGGGGAGACTTGGTGCTCAGAAGGAATGCATAGCAATCTCTGAATGTTAAAGAGAAAATTAAACACATCACTCATGGCCTGTGAAGCTAATGCTTCCGAAGTTGTCGACACCATTAGTAGCATCCTCCTGCGTTAGTGTGCTATGAGGAGGAGAAAATGAGACCATGCAGAAAGACCTGGGAGAATCTCAGGCTGACCTCGAAGTTCCTCTGTGATCTCTGTGTCAGTGTGCTTAATTCTTCTTGTTAGTGCTCAGGCCAGACCTGGAAATAACAAACCTTCTGACTCAGGGGAACAGTATCTAAAACCACTGAGAGAAGCTGGGCTGGAGAGAAAGCTCAGTAAGTCAAATGTCTGCAGTGCAGGCCCTGTGGGGCAGAGACAGCAGATGAGCTAGCTCACTGGCCAGTCTGAGTCAGTGAGCTCAGGGTCAGTGAGAAACCCGTTCTCAAGAAGCATGAGGTGGAGAGAGACAGATAAACATCTGCCTCTGGCTTCTACATGCTGGAGCATCCATGTATACATGTGTGCACATCCACAAAATCATGTATGTATAACACACACATGGAAGAGAAGTGGGAGGGGGGAGGGAGAGGGAGAGAGAGAGAGAGAGAGAGAGAGAGAGAGAGAGAGAGAGAGAGAGAGAGAAAGTACCAAGATATGTTAAAACAGTTGTATTTGCAGAGTTGCAGCCTCATTAACCAAGCTGAGAAATAATTCTTTCCACAGGGCTTCAAAAATAATCAGCTCTCAGCATGCTTTCCTCAACACAAAATTACAAATCTTACCTCATTTCCACAGCCCAAGTCCTGTGCTTCATCTTAGTGCTGGTTGTAGATGTTATGAAAATTCCTTCTCGATGTCTCCTCAAAGGGGCAACCATGACTGTGAGCAGGCTCTGGGAAAGGCTGTTAATACCAATGGGTAGGTCCCTGAGGATCAGCAGCACATCTGGTCAAAGCCTAAGTTAGTCTTCAGACTGGAGAGACATATGAAGTGAGTGAAAAATCCCAGAAGGGTGGGTGGATTGATAAGTAGACAAATCTAGTAATGACACCTGGATACATAGGGTAAACTGAGGCAGGCAGCGAGGAGGGTTATGGCTTGGGTGATTGAGGCCAAAATCTGTTGGCTTCTGGCATTTAACTTTTTCTTGCTATTTGGGGGCTAATAGCTACTTGCAGCTAGCAGTTTAACTCTCTCTGGGTCCAGAAGCTGGTAACTTCTGGCAATTTAACTCTGGCTGATTGTATCAGGAGATTAAGGGAAGAAAAGCTTAGTTACTTGGGCTCTTTTTTCTTAGCTCAAAGTCCCCTTGCTGGCCAGGCTAGGCTAGGGCCTCTTCTTAAGACAGAGAGAAAAGAAAAGAAAGGAAGGAAAGAAAAAAGTCAGGTTATCTCTCTCTCTCTCTCTCTCTCTCTCTCTCTCTCTCTCTCTCTCTGTGTGTGTGTGTGTGTGTGTGTGTGTGTGTGTGTGTGTGTGTCTTTCTCTCTCTGTCAGGCTCAACCACGTGCTTCATCAACTTCACAAGTGCACATGCATACTTAGGTATACATATAAATATGTATGTATGTATGCATGACCGTACATATAGACAGACAGTCATATATACATGTGGTCGATGGAGCAGAGGCCCAATGCATGTTCTGTGAGCCATAAATCTTGAACTGCTCATTCTCCCAAATCAGGCTCAGGCACAAGGGATGCTCTGATTAGAGATGCTAGAAGTATTAGCTTCTGGAAACTCATAACTGAGTCACTTTCCTATGGAGAAAAAAAGTCTTTCTTACCCAAGGTTCTTTGCCTTCTCCATTCGGCCCTCACTGGACTGATGCCACACGAATACAAAGGTAGAGCCCACTTCATTTGAATGTTAAAAATACTAAGCAGTCACCCATCACATATCGAGTGTTTACAGTTTCCATGACAGCAATGCTTCAGTTCATATTTCTTTTCCTCCTTTAGTCAACAACTATTTCACGCACACATTGTGGGAAGCTACAAGTTTCATCAGGTAAACCATTTTCACACAGTTCTCAACTTCCTAAGGTCCAGCTTTACAAGTGGCATAAACCTGTTGTGCATTCAGTCTAAGCCATACAATTTTGAATTCTGATGTTGTCCAAGTTAGTGATGTACATGTGACAGCATTGTCTTCCGATGCTGCACAGTGTCATTGAGCTCTGCTTTCCATGTAGCTGCCTAGACATAAAAATAAGTGATATCTACAGTACGTCATGCTGCTAAGCTTGGATGTTCAACAGGTTAGGTATGTAAAGCATATCCATGAGTTACAATGTCATAATTTCGTGATGGGTCTAATTATTTATGTATTTGATCTACCAACTTCGTGCACTATGCTAAGTATGACACAGCAGTCCTTGTGAGCTCTGGGTTTGGTGTTTAAGTACATTGCACCAAAATATTGATAATGATCATAAATATTGTGGATTAAAGCCAAAGAATTTAATAATATATGATGGGAAGCCCTTCCTAGTATAATGGATTCAAGAAAAACTACCCTAAAAAACAGTATTGGTTAAAAGTAAATGTGTGTAGGCCGTGAAGAAAGGGAATCTGGTACTTTTTCTCCTTTCTCTCCTTTAGTTTGGAGATTACATTATTACAATTCTCCCTTCTTTGCTCCATCCAAAATCTTTTATATAACTACCCACTTCACTGTTTCACCTCCCCCCCGCACACAGTCTATCCCCCTGTACCTCCCTATTCTTCTCCTCTGAGAGGGTGAAGCCCCCCCCTGGGCATTCCCCCCAAGCCCTTGATCATTAAGTCTCTGCAGGGATAGGAACATCCTTCCCACTGAGGACAGACAAGGCAGCCCAATTAGAGGATCATGTTCCACAGACACAGAACAGCTTTAGGGATAGCCCCTATGCAGTTGTTGGGGAACCTACATAAAGACCAAGCTATATATTGCTACATATGTATGAGGGACCTAGGTTTAACCTGTGTATGCACTTTGGTTGGTGGTTCAGTCTTTAAGAGCCCCCCAAGGGTTGAGGTTAGTTGTCTCTGTTGGTCTTCATGTGATGTTCTTATCCCCTTCAAGTCTATCAACCCCCCCCCACCTCAACTCTTCCATAAGAGTCCATGACCTTCATTCACTGTTTGGCTGTGGGTCTCTGCATCTGTTTCAGTCACCTGCTTGGTGGAGCCTTTCAGAGAACAGTCATGCTAGGCTCCTGTCTGCAAACATAACAAGAGTATCATTAACAGTGTCAAGGACTGATGCTTGCCCATGGGATGTGTCTCCAGTTGAGCTGGTTGTTGCTTGACCATTCCCTCAGTCTCTGCTCTGTGTCACTGCATTTCTTGTAGACTGGATAAATTTTAAGTGGAAAGTTTTGTGGCTGAGTTGGTATTCTTATCAATTCTTATCACTCCACTGATGCCTGGCTACAGTGTCCTCTTCAGGTTCCATATCCTCATTGCTGGGAGTCTCAGCTAAGGTCACCCCCACTGATTCCTGGGAGTTTCCCTTATCCCAGGTCTCTGCCATGTTCTTGAGATGTCAGCCACCACCACACCTTGACCAGCTGCATATTTCCATTCATTCTCCAGGCCCTCTGGCCTTCTCTCCTGTCTCTACACACCAGTGATCCTGCCCCTGCCCCATTCCCCTCCCCATTCCTTCTTCTAGCCAGTTCCTTCCCTCCATCTGCCTCCTATAACTATTGTATTCCCCCTTCTGAGTGAGATGCAAGCATTCTTTCTTTAGGTTATTTGGTTCTGTAGAGTGTAGAAAGGGTATCCTGTACATTGTAGTTAATATCCACATATAAATGAGGACATACCACGCATCTCCTTTGGGTCTCGGTTACCTCACTCAGGATGATGGTCTCAAGTTCTTTCCATGTGCCTGCAAAATTTATAATGTCTTTCTTTTTCATAGCTGAATAGTATTCTCTTGTGTAGATGTTCCACATTTTCTTTATCCATTCCTCTGTTGAGGGACATCTGAATTTTTTCAACTTTTTGACTATTATTAATGAAACTGCTGTGAATTTAGTTGAACAAGTTTCCCTGTGGTATAATATGGCATATTTTGTGTATATGCCCAGGAGTGGTATAGTTGGGTCTTGAAGTGGAACTATTCTTAATTTTTTGAGAAATCATCAAATTAATTTACACAATGGTTGTACAAGTTTCCACATCCACCAGCAATAGAGGAGTATTCTCCTTGTTTCACATTCTCTAGAGCATGTGCTATCACTTGAGTTTTTATCTCAGCTATTCTGATTGGTATAAGGTAGAATATTAAGGTCATTTTTATTTGCATTTTCCTGATAACTAAGAAGGCTGAACATTTCTTTAAGTGCTTCTTACGCATTTGAGATTTCTCTGTTGGAAATTCTGTTTAGCTCTGTACCCCATTTTGTAATTGGGTTATTTTGATTTTTGGTGTCTAACTTATTGATTCTTTATATATTTTGTATATTAACTCTTTATTAGATGTAGTGTTGGTGAAGATTCTTTCCCAATCTGTAGGATATCATTTTGTCCTATTGACAGTGTCCTTTGCCTTTCTAAGCTGTGCAGTTTCACGAGACTCCCTTTATCAATTGTTAATCATAGAGCCTGAGCCATTGGTGTTATGTTCAGGAAGTTGTCTCCTGTACCAATGAGTTCAAGGCTGTTCCCCACTTTTTCTTCTATTAGATTTAGTGTAACTGGTTTTATGTTGATGTCTTTGATCTACTTAGACTTGCGTTTTATACAGGGTGATAGATAAGGATTTATTTGCAATTCATCTATACAGACTTCCAGTTAGACCAGCACCATTTGTTGAAGAACTTTATTTTTTATTGTATGGTTTTGCCTTCTTTGACAAAACTGAAGTATACATAGGTTGTAAACTTATTTCAAGGTCTTCAATTTGATTCCCTTGATTAACCTATCTGTTCCTCTACAAATACCACACAGATTTTATTATTATTGCACTGTAGTGCTGTTTGAGATTAGGGACGGTGAAACCTCCAGATGTTCTTTTAATATACTGATTTTTTTTTCTTTTTTTTGCTATGCCGGGTTTTTTGTTTTTCTATATGAAGATAAGAATTGCTTTGTCAAGATCTGTAAAGAGTTGTGTTGGAATTTTGATCCATATCACATTGAATCTCTACATTGTTTTTATTAAGATGGTCATTTTCACTATGTTAATCCTACCCTATCTATGAGCATGAGAGACCTTTTCTTCTACTGATATCTCCTTCAATTTCTTTTTTAAAGGACTTGAAGTTCTAACAAGAATTGTTGGTGTTTTGTCTATTACTATGTATTCTAATGCTAAATTCTATACAATTCTATATAAAATTGGAAACAACCAATTACTGGGGGTAGGGTCACCCCTATTCTGCTCTACTAACTGCAGGCCTTGCTACCTCTCCAGTGGTGTAAGCCAGATACTTGCTGATTCTCCTGACCATGCACTCATGATTCCTCTTCCCTCGTGGATGCTTGGAGGGAAGCTTCTCTCCTCTCCTTCCTCCTTCTCCCCTTGGTCTCTCCACCTCCAACCAGGTCACTCCAAGCCTACATAACTCTAATTTCTTCATTAATTTCCTGTTGCCTATTTTATTTAACCAATAGTTTAAATCAATGAGCATGATTTGCACAACAAAGGCTTGTAAACATAAAATGTCACTGGTAGGACTAGAGCTTTGGGAATAGGATTTGGCATTAAAAACTTAGCAATAGACCAAACCTCAAAAAATCTCAAGTACCACAGTGTAAGAAGTTAGCACCCAGGATCTGCCTTAACTAATAATATTTTTCATTAATCCAACATATTCAGAGGATTGTGCAAAAGAGATTTATCCAAAGTCCTCAGAGATTTCTAAGTTCCTTGGAGATAATTTTTTACCCACTTACAGAATCCACCTGCATAATCTCGAAGTTATTCCATCTGTTCCTCAGATTTTTATCTGAATAACATGCTGAAATTCTGAGCAATACTCAATATAAAATAAAATAATGTCAGGGAAAGAAAGAGGAAATGGAAAAGACCAGAAGACAAATGCAATGGGAAAAAAGTATTTGTGATGTGATACGGATAATAGTTTATTTTATTTCAATAAAATACACTGAAGAGTCACTATTGTTATAAAAATTTAGTTATTCAATCATTTATTCCAAAACACATATTATACTGATGTGGCTGATGGAAAATGTGCTATTGCTAAACAGTTTGTTAAAGAAAGATCAATTCGTTTATTAAGTGAACATTTATTACTTCCTAATCAAATACCAGGAACCATGACAAGACTAGTAGAGACAAGTCATCCTTTCAAAAAATACATATACATTAGAACGTTGTAATAAAGAAGAAGTAAACCAAGATTTCTGACAGTGGAAAACAAGTGAATTGATGTGGTTGAAAAATTCTCCAAAAAATAAATAAATGAATAAATAAAGCAAATAAGCAACAGTGAAATTAAGAACAGGAATGTGTGCTAACTCTGATTGAAGGGAGAACAAGCATTTAAGGAACCCAAAAAAGGCACTTCCAAATACAGCATGCATAACACGAGGGAAATACTATGTGTTGTATTTCAAGGACATGTAATGTAATTAAACATACAGCAAATACATTAAAGTGAGTGGCAATGGGAGGAGTTTGTGGAGAAATGAGTGAGAGGATTAGAAATGAAGAGAGAAAAATAAGTAAGTAGGGTGAGAATCAAGAAAAACTACTGTGAACAATACAGTTTTGTGCTATAGTTTCTACCCATCAGACTCAAAAATGAGAAAATAAAAAATAGTAATTATTATTCTCAAGGTTTAAAAATATATAATATTAGAAGAAGAGTTGTCTATCCCAAAATTAAACTGAAATAATATATAAAATAAACAGGCTCCTTCTGCAATTCTAGAATCAAGCACTTTCTCAACCTTCCTAAGGCTGCAACATCCATGCCTACCCCTGAAAGGGATATTTGGTCCTCAGGGGGTTGTGACCTACAGATTGAGAACCACTGGTCTAAAGTTTTTTCTTATTAACTCAAACTCAAGATATTACTATAGATTGATACTTCTCTGAAGCCTGAATTTCTCCATCAGAAAGAATCTATTTGCTCCTGTGTGTAGGCTGAATGTGCATGCTACTTGGTGAGAGCTGCCTTATTTTCTCAAATATTCAGAATAAGCATCTAGTTTACAGATTCCACTAAATGCCAAGTGTGTAAAAATCCTTTTGTGTGCGTGACCTGGTCATCTATGTATCTCTGGTCAGATTTCAATTCTTCCTGTGGCCCAGGCTGACCTCAGACTCGTGTTTCTTCTGCCTCAGCTTCACTCCTGTATCTCCATGCCCAGCTAATACCCTATTCCTTAACTTTCTGATGTATCTATATCATCAACAGAAAGTATCAACTCTTAGAAGAAAAGGATCCAAAAGTGAATTCATTTATTTAGTGAAAAACTGAGATTCTGCACCTTTCTTAGTCTTGTATTCCAATATAAAAACATCAGAGACCCCAGAAGATATTTTCTCTCTTACAATATCCCAGGATGCTTTCTGTCCCCACCAGGCAAATGACTTGGTCAGTAGAGATTCGAATCTATGGAGAAAGGCCATCATGACTCCTGAGGTCCAGCTGACAAAATGACGGTCAAGTGGGTTCAATCTTCTTGGAGCCTATAATTGTGAACAGACACTCTCTGATCTGCTTGGTCTTAACCCCATATACAATTGGGTCCAAAGCAGGGGGGAAGAGCAAGTAGAGATTGGCAAGAATGACCTTGGCAGCAGAGGTTGTGGATGGCCCAAAGCGCTGCATGACCACAGAAAGAAAGCCAGGTCCATAGAAGAAAAGGATAACACAGACATGGGCTGTGCATGTGCTTCCTGCTTTGCCACGTGCCTCGGGTGAAGGAAAACGCATCACTGTCTTCACAATCTGTCCATAAGAGTAGGCAATAAAGGTCACATCCCCCACACCAAGAAAGATTGCCACGGCAAAAGCATACAGACTGTCCACAGTTGTGGCCCCACAGGCCAGCTTCACCACTGACATGTGCTCACAGTAAGTATAAGAAATTGTGTGGGAACCACAGTAAGACAGTCGACAGGCCAGGCTTGGAAAGAAGATGGTTAAACCCACGCCTCGAAGTGTCACCAGGCCTCCAATCTTGGCAACAACTTCAGGGGTAAGGATGGTTGCATAATGCAGTGGGTTGCAGATAGCCACAAAGCGGTCCAAGGCCATGGCCACCAGCACTCCTGACTCCATGGCAGAGAATGCGTGGATGAGAAACATTTGGGACAGACAGGCATAGGAGCTGATGGCTGTGGCACCAAACCAGAAAATAGCCAGCATCTTGGGCAGAGTGGAGAGGGAAAGGACAAGGTCAACAAAAGAGAGCATTGCAAGAAACAAAAACATGGGCTGGTGGAGCCTGTGTTCTATCCAGATGAGAGAAAGCAGGACTGCATTTCCAGTTAGTGACAAAACAAACATGAAGCAGAAGGGAAGGGATATCCAAACATGAGCAGCAGTCAGTCCTGGGATGCCAGTCAAGAAGAAAGTATGTGGAAGGAGATGAGAATTATTGGGAAAAATCATGGTTGCTATCCCACACCAAGAGCAAAGAGCCACTATAAAGAAAGGCAAAATATATAAGATCCGGTGAGTGTAGATTCTTAGCAAGTCAGGCTGAAAAGTCTCACGGATATCAACACCAGCAGCACACCACTTTCATCTCAAAATTAGCTCTAAAGAAGGCTCAAAAATAATTCTTAATTTATTCAACATTTCTAGACATCTTCAGATCAGCAGGGTAAGGCCATGAAAAATACAGTGGTGAAATGTTCAGAAACCAGATTCAAAGCTTACATCTACAACCTGTGTATTCTGGGCTAATTTATGTAGCTGTAAATGAAGATCAAGTATTATCAGTTTAAAATCTTTCCTGTCAAGCTCATATTCGAACTGCTGGTATACCATTGGCCTTGGTGTCATCAAATATTCATCTTGACCACTTAAAACTGCCAAAAATGCTAACACCTGCAAAATCTTCATTTAGAGGCAACTCATTCTTCTGAATTTTTTGGCTACCAACATTAGAGAATACTATACAGTCCCTGGGGACTCCAGAGTTGATCAGATCCTTCCTTGCATTATTCTTACCCTATTCACTGTTTCCCAACACAATATCTCAGTGACTGACTGCCTCGCCTGCCATATCCCACTCTCCTTCAAGGTGGTGGTGTATTGGTATATGGCATTTTGGTGACCTAGAGTAAACAGAAGCTTTTGACATATAAGAAACATGAAGGCCAAAGAATGTATCTCAGTAACCACCTGCCAAGAGTGACGTATCAAGTTTTTTGATGTTACCACAGCACCTGTGTTCTCAAGATGCTCCCCAGTAAATATCATCATTGTGCGTTATTAGAGACACAGCAATCTAGGAAGAAATAACTGAACTAGTGTCACACACAGGTCTGCAAAAGTGAACAAAAAAAAAAAACATAGCGCACACCCACTGACCCCATAAACTAGAATATGGCCTCCTGTCTCTGTGTCACAGTATCTCTTACAGGGCAAGAAAGATCTAGGACACTTGGACCATAGCTAAAAGATTATAACAATATAGATAGATGAAACATGGCTGAGGAGCCAGTGACTGGGGCATTATGAGTCTCTCTGACATTTTAATACCTTAGGTAGCATGATGCTTTCATGTTAAGCACAGGGACACAAAAATATAAAGACTTAATCAGTACTCCCTGTCCTCAGGTGATTATCAAGACTTAACCCTCCACACATCTGAAACTGTCTGGAACATGAACATCTGGGAAAACCTTTCTGAGACTGCCAAGATCAGCAGATATTTTATATATATATATATAAACATATATAAATATATATATGTATATATATATATATATATACATATCCCAGTCACAGTAGTCAGAAATCTATAAAATCTTTGCATATAAGAAAAGTGAATCACACACCAGGTATGAAAGAAATAACCATTGATATTACAGCTCCAATGATGACAAAATTAGCTTCTGGATAAAAAAAGCAGAAGTCATCTTGGAATGAGTTCATGAAAGCATAATTTTAAAGTGGCCAAGGAGTTTACCTCTCCTTCTAATGGAAGCCATATAATTGTTTTCCCTTCCTTCAACTACAGCTGCCAAGGAGACAATGTGATGATAGTTGGGAACATTAGAACATGGGGGATATAGAGTGACCTAGAGTCCCAAGGCCTCAGAAGAATGAACCGAGAGTCAAAGTCCATCTTTTCTGACATGTCAGCTGTGCTGAGATTTAAAAAAGAACCTAGACATTTTCAAACCTCCAAGTAGATCTATTCACATGAGAAATGCTTATATTAAAATCTTCCCTTCAAGGGCATAGTGAAAATTGAATGAGATTTAACATGAAAAAAATGACAAATATTGAAAATATTGCTTTAATTGGACTGTAAGTAATAAATGTTATTATGCTGGAAGCACTCTGGCTAAAGATAACAAATTTGGGGGGTTTCAAAACAGGATTGTAGTAACCAGAGTTACCTGTTCAAAAATACTGTACCCATTCCTGCTTGTCATACTCCCCTCCATTCCCACTAGTCTCCTAATCCCCCTAGGGTGTGGTGTTGTGAGGGAAACAGGCTGAAGAGAAGAGTGACTCTGATTACCTAAACATC
Organism: Micromys minutus; assembly: GCF_963924665.1. Lineage (NCBI taxonomy): Eukaryota > Metazoa > Chordata > Mammalia > Rodentia > Muridae > Micromys > Micromys minutus. The sequence goes on along the minus strand of NC_137971.1, from coordinate 90,541,449 downwards.
TGCTTAAGTTATTCTCTAAGCAGTCCACCCTTAAGCCTCTGTCTTCAGAAAACTGTTAGAAATAATGACAATGATAATGGTAGTTTGGGGACCAGAAAATATAGCTGTTTTTCCATATGCTTCAAATAATGTCTGACCAAATAAACAGGAGTCAAATCAAAAAAGTAAAGAAAAAGAGGGAAAGGGCTAAAGAGCCAGAGAAACCTTAATTCCAGGTTGCCTTCATAAATGTTTTTCTATGACTCATCTCCTAGGCATCAAAAAGGATCAGGCCTCCAAAATGTCTCCTAATCCAGGACCAAACTGTATGCTTCACTGAGGAATTTTCAAATACCCATTTCTTCCTTGTCTGTTTCATGAAAGACCACACAGAGGTCTGACTAGGTTTCTAACACAATATATAATATTACCTATATTGTTCTTTTAATTTTTGTTTAATGACACTAAGAACATGCCACTTCACTATAGGCTATCAGATTATCCAGGCTATGGGAGAGTTAAAATATGGATGCAGTCTTTACAAGCATCTCTTTCTACCCTGAGCCATTACTCACCAAAGAGCTGCGTTGATTGACCTACAGAAGGGTAGGAGGTTAAGGTACCAGTCAGGCCCCAAGAATAGAGTATTTAATAGGATGCTTTTGAGATATTGTCTGTAGGGATCCAAAGTGAATTTTCAACCATCTAGATACCAATTAATATTTCTGCCTTCTCTTCAAAAAAAAGTATAACAATATCTTTTCTTTTTATTGAGTCCCATAGGAAGAGCCCCAGCAGGGAATATTTTGAACATTGTATCTTACCAAGAAGGGCCCAAGATCCTGCATCTAGAAACAAGAAAAGGATTGTTGTCATAAATACCAGGAGTACCTAAACCGGTAATGATCTGGAAGAATCTGGTCTAAGATGCTGAAGAAATCAGGGCAATAGGAAAGAGTAAGTAGCCTTGAGAGCATCACAGAACATTATTAAGGAGACCCTCAGAGAGACAGGGAGAACCAAGAGCTAGAGAGATAGCTCAGTGATTAAGGACACTGACTGCTCTTTCAGAGTTCCTGAGTTCAGTTCCCATCTGTAATGGAATGGTGGCTCACAACCATCTGTAATGAGATCCAATGCCCTCTTCAGGTGTGTCTGAAGACAGCAATAATGTTCTCACATACATAAAATAAATACATGTTTAAAAAAAATGCAATCAAACATGTAAAGGAGACAAAGAAAACTGTTCAAGACCTGAAAATGAAAATAAAAGAAATAAAGAAAGCACAAACTGAGGGACTCCAGAAGATGAAAATTTTAGGTACTCGAGCAAGGAGTACAGACACAGCATCACCAACAGAATATAGGAAGAGACTCTCAGGAGTAGAAAATACAATCGAAGAAATTGGTAGCTCAGTCAAAGAAAATGTCAAATATAAAAAAAGTTCCTGACACAAATCATCCAGGTTATCTGGAACATGGTGAAAAGAACAAACCTAAAAATAACAGGATTAAGAGGAGAAGATTCTCAACTCAAACTATCAATTACTTGGGGGGATAACCCTTAATCTACTTTTCTAATGATTGGACTGGCAACTTCCCTGCTATATACCCCAAAAGAGTTGCTGTTTGAATCTTCATGGGTTATTTCTGCTCCAGCAGCCTGCTTTACTGAGGGTTGGAAGATGGAAATTTTACTCAGGCACTTGCTGTTGGTTCATAATAACCAATGTAGACCTTTCCCCCTTTCTTCTCCTCCTCCACACTGCTTCTCTCTACCACTATTTTTTCTCCTCCTCTGGGTACCTACCTGCAACCCCCAGCCAGGTAACTGAACCTGCCTAACTCTATTCTCTTCAGTAATTAGCTGAACACATTTTTATTTAACAAGTAGCTTCAAATTGAGAAGCAAAGTTTGTACAACAAAAGCTGGTATGTATGGAATTTTCTCTGATTAGGAAAGCCAGATCTTGAGGTACAGAATTTAGCATTTAAATATATAGCAATTTCAGATCATCCCCCAAAAGATATTTGTTCAACTATATTCATAGCAGCTTTATTCAAAATAGCCCAAAACTAGAAATAACGTAGATGTCCCTGAACAAAAGAATAAATAAAGAAATGTGGACATGAATCTCTCAATAAAGGGGAAATAGATGAGACATCATGGGTGGATGAGGCATGGGGAAAGGCTAGGGGACAGGGTATAGTAACAGGAGGAATCAGGTGGAGAGGAAGATAGAAGAGAGTAATGGCAGAGACTGGGAGAGAAGGGCATCTCTGGGATTAACTAAAAACCTAGTGCAATGAAAACTCCCCAACATCTATGAATACACACCTAACTAAGCCTCTTAGTAATAGAAGATAAGGAGGGTGGGCTGGCATCTTGTATAACCAGGCAAGGCTTCCAGTCCAGGAACTGAAATGTCAACACAGCAACAAAACCTTTGTCCTAAATTTGTAAGGCATATGAAATATGCTGGGGAAAGGTAATGCAGAAATTCTGGTAGTGGCCAATCATGGGTATAGTTTGAGACCCATGCCACCAGAGGTAGCCCATCCCTGATACGTCCTGGTGGGCCAAGACCCAAAGGCTGGATAACTTAGAGACCAAGAATAGAAAAGTATTTCTAATGATATTCTGCTTTGTAGGAGGACCCAAAAGGCTCAAGGACACACAATAAAACCCAAAGAACATCCAGTCAAGACAGGAGTCAAGAGTGAGCCAGCGGTGAGACAGCGGTGAGCCAGAGACACGGGACTGAAACAGTGGTGAGCCTGCGGTGGTCCACGATAATCCAGGGACACAGGACTGTCTAGAAGGCATTTCGACTAGCCGGGGTACAGAAAGATCTCTGCTGAACACACAAAAAAGTGCGGTCCCCCAGTTTCCCCTCCCCTCCCCCAGCTTGCTTCAGGGAACCAGTAACCAGGCATCGGGCTATTCCCAGCCGGACAACACGGAGTACAGAACATGCACTCAGACCATGCGCCACCAGGAACAGCAGTAAGCCAGCAATGAGCCAGCAGTGACCCGGGGACACAAGACTGGAAGACCTGTGAGCCAGCGGTGATCCAGCGGTGATCCAGCGGTGATCCAGCGGTGATCCAGCGGTGATCCAGCGGTGATCCAGCGGTGATCCAGCGGTGATCCAGCGGTGATCCAGCGGTGATCCAGCGGTGATCCAGCAGTGATCCAGGGACACAAGACTGGAACAGTGGTGAGCCAGCAGTGAGCCAGCAGTGAGCCAGCGGTGAGCCAGGGTGAGCCAGGGACACAAGACTGAGAACAAGATGGCATGAGGAAAGGGGAAGAACGTAACCCAGGGAAACCAAGACAAACTGGCAAAACCAGTACCTAGCTCTCCCATCACAGCAAACAACGGAATGTCAAACACTCCAGAAAAAGAAGACGCAGACCTAAAAAATCATACCTCAAGATGATGATAGAGATCCTTAAATAAGAAGAAGCAACCCTAGAGGTAGAAACCTAAAAAAGAATCAGGAGTCACAGATGCAAGCATTTCCAATAGACTGCAAGAGACGGAAGAGAGAATCTCAGGGGCTGAAGACAACATTGAAAACATAGACAAAACAGTCAGAGAAGATGCAAAAACCAAACAGCTCCTAACCCAAAATCTCCAGAAGATCCAGGACACAATGAGAAGACCAAACCTAAGGATAATAGGAATATAAGAGGGCAAAGAATATCAACTAAGAGTCACAGTAAATATCTTCAACAAAATCATAGAAGAAAACTTCCCTACCCTTAAGAATGAGATGACCTTGAGCATAAAACAAGCCTACCAAACTCCAAATAAATTGGATCAGAAAAGGAATTCCTCCTGACACATAATAGTCAAAACACCAAGTACCCAAAGTAAAGAAAAAATATTAAAAGAAGTAAGGGAAAAAGGCCATGTAACATATAAAGGCAGACCAATCAGAATCACACCTGATGTCTCAACAGAGACTATGAAACCTCGAAGAGCCTGGACAGACATCATGCAGACCCTAAGAGAGCACAGGTGCCAGCCAAAGCTGCTAAACCCAGCAAAACTCTCAACCACCATAGATGGAGAGACTAAGATATTACAAGACAAAACTAAATTTACACAATATCTGACAACAAACCCAGCACTACAACGAATTATAGGTGGAAAACCCAATACAACGAGGGGAACTACATCGTAATAAAAACAAGCAAACTCCTAGGCAAGAAAACCAAAAGAAGAAAGACATACAGGCAGAATTCAACCTCTAAAAGCAAAAATAGCAGGAAAAAACAACTACTATTCCTTCATATCTGTTAACATAAATGGACTCAATTCCCCAATAAAAAGACATAGGCTATCAGACTGGACACATAAACAAGACCCAGAAATTTGTTGCATACAGGAAACTCATCTCAGAAACAAAGACAGACACTATCTCAGAGTAAAAGGTTGGGAAAAAAGCTTCCAAGCAAATGGCCCCAAGAAGCAAGCTGGAGTGGCCATTCTAATATCGAATAAAGTAGATTTTAAACCAAAAGTTATCAAAAAAAATAAGGAAGGACACTTTTTACTCAGTATGGGGGAAATTTGCTAGGAGAAACTTTCAATCCTTAACATATAAGCACCAAATACAAAAGCACTGATATTCATAAAAGAAACCCTACTAAAGCTCAATAAATGCATTGAGCCCCACACAATAATAGTGGGAGACCTCAATACGCCACTCTCACCAATGGACAGATCACAGAAACAGAAACTGATCAAGGAGACTGTAAAACTAGCAGAGGTTTGAACCAATTGGAATTAATAGATATCTACAAAACATATCATCCTAAAAAAAGAGAATACACCTTCTTCTCAGCACCTCATGGCACCTTCTCCAAAATTGAACACATAATTGGACACAGAACGAGCCTCAATAGATATAAGAAGATTGAAATACTCCCATGCATCCTCTCAGATCACCATGGTCTACAGCTGGTCTTTAACAACAACAAAGACAACAAAATGCCCACATGCACAGGGAAAGTAAATAATGCTCTATTAAACGATAGCAGGGTCAAAGAAAAAGTAAACAAAGAAATTAAGGATTTTCTAGAATTCAATGAAAATGAAAACATGAGATACCCAAACTTATGGGATGCAATGAAAGCAGTACTAAGAGGAAAACTCATAGTTCTGAGTGCTTCCATTAAGAAACTGGAGAGAGCATACACTAGCAACCTGACAGCACAATTGAAAGCTCTAGAACAAAAGGAAGCAGATACACACAAGAGGAGTAGATGGCAAGAAATATTCAAACATAGGGCAGAAATAGACCAAATAGAAACAAAAAGAACCATTCAAAAAATCAACAAAACCAAGAGCTAGTTCTTTGAGAATATTAACAGGATTGATAAACCCTTAGCCAGACTAACCAGAGGGCAAAAAGAGAGTATACAAATTAACAAAATCAGAAAGGAAAGTGGAGAAATAACAACTGAAACTGAGGAAATTCAAGGAATCATCAGATCCTACTACAAAAGCCTATACTCCACAAAGTTGGAAAATTTGGAGGAAATGGATGAATTCCTAGACAGATACAAGATCCTAAAGTTAAACCAGGACCAGATAAACCATATAAATAATCCATAACACCTAAAGAAATAGAGGCAGTCATCAAAAGCCTCCAAACCAAAAAAAAAAAAAAAAAAAAAAAAGCCCAGGTCCAGATGGGTTCAGTGCAGAATTTTATCAGACATTTATTGCCGAAATAATACCAGTACTCTCCAAACTATTCCACAAAATATAATCAGATGGAACACTACCTAACTCATTCTTCGAGGTCACAATAACCCTTATTCCTGAACCACACAAAGACCCTACAAGGAAAGAGATTTTCAAACCAATCTCCCTTATGAACATTGATGCAAAAATACTCAACAAAATTTTTGCAAACCGAATCCAAGAACACATCAAAACGATCATTCACCATGACCAAGTAGGCTTCATCCCTGGAATGCAGGGATGGTTTAATATATGGAAATCCATCAATGTAATCCAACATATAAACAAATTCAAAGAACAAAATCACATGGTAATTGCACTAGATGCTGATTAAGCATTTGAAAAATTCTACACAGCTTCATGTTAAAAGTCTTGGAAAGAACAGGAATCCAAGGCCCATACCTAAACATAATAAAAGCAATATACAGCAAACCAACAGCCAACATCAAACTTAAAGGTGGGTAACTTGAAGCAATCCCACTAAAATCAGGGACTCGACAAGGCTGCCCACTCTTCCCCTACATATTCAACACAGTACTGGAAGTCCAGGCCAGAAAAATTAGACAGCAAAAGGAAATCAAAAGGATACAAATTGGAAAGGAAGAAATAAATACATCACTATTTGCAGATGACATGATAGTGTACTTATGTGACCCCACAAATGCCACCAGAGAACTCTTACAGCTGATAAACAAGTTGAGCAAAGTGGCTGGATATAAAATTAACTCAAACAAATCAGTACCCTTCCTATATTCAAAGGACAAACATGTGGAGAAAAAAAGTAGGGAAAAGATACCCTTCACAATAGTCACAAATCTATGAAATACCTTGGTGTGACTCTAACTAAGCAAGTGAAGGACCTGTATAACAAGAACTTCAAACCTCTAAAGAAGGAAGTTGAGGAAACCTCAGAAAATGGAAAGATCTCCCATGCTCATGGATTGGAAAGATCAACATTTTAAAAATGACCATCTTACCAAAAGCAATCTGCAGATTCAAAGCAATCCCCATAAAAATTCCAACCCAGTTCTTCATGAAGTTGGAAAGAGCAATGTGCAATTTCATTTGGAATAACAAAAGACTTAGAATAGCGAAATCCATCCTCAACAACAAGAAAATATCTGCAGGAATCACTATCCCTGATCTCAAGCTATATTACAAGGCAATTGTGCTGAAAACTGCATGGTACTGGTACAGAAATAGGCACGTGGATTAATGAAATAGAATACAAGATCCAGAAATGACGACTTTATTTTACAAAACAAAGATAAATGTACAGATTTTAAACATTTTTTGCTTAAAATTATACGATTTTGTCAGTACTGTTTTTTCAGACATTAAAATAATTTTTCACATAAAACCATGTGAATGTATTTTTTTTAGTCAGTACTTGATTTTTTTCAAGGGCCCGACAGTACGCACTGAAAACCCAATAGTTACAATAAGCATAAAGTACATGCAAAACAAAACGAAACATGGAAATAGTCAAAGTCTTCTTGTTTGTAAATATATGTATATTTTTTTTGTTTTCTTTATTTCTTGGACTTCATACAGTCTGTGAGTTGATTCTGGGGGAGTGCAAGCCTCTGGGGTTAGCATCCCACTATCAGTTACTGCATATTATGTCTGTTCTTTTGGGACTGGGTTATCTCACTCAGGATGATCTTCTCTAGATGCAGCCATTTTCTTAAGAATTTGGTTAAGTCATTGTTTCTGGTGGCTGAGTAGTATTCCATTGTGTATATGTACCACAATTTTTGTATCCATTCATCTTCTGAAGGACATCTGGGTTCCTTCCAGCTTCTGGCTATTATAAATAGAGCCGCTATGAACATTGTGGTGCATATATCTTTGTTGTGTATTAAAGTGTCTCTGGGGTATATGCCCAGAAGTGGAATAGCTGGGTCTTCAGGTAGTACTATATCCAATTTTCTGAGGTATCGCCAGACAGATTTCCAGAGTGGTTGTATTAGCTTGCAACCCCACCAACAGTGGAGAAGTGTTCCTCTTTCTCCGCAGCCTTGCCAGCATCTGCTGTCATCTGAGTTTTGGATCTTGGCCAATCTGACTGGTGTGAGGTGGAATCTCAGGGTTGTTTTGATTTGCATTTCCCTGATGGCTAAGGATGTCGAGCACTTCCTCAGATGTTTCTCGGCCATTCGGTGTTCCTCAACTGAAAATGTTTTGTTTAGCTCTGTACCCCATTTTTTAATAGGGTTATTTGATTCTCTGGTGTCTAGCTTTTTGTGTTCCTTGTACACCTTGGATATTAGGCCTCTATCTGATGTGGTGTTGGTAAAGATCTTTTCCCATTCTGTTGGTTGCCGTTTTGTTTTCTTGACGATGTCTTTAGCCTTACAGAAACTTTGCAATCTCATTAAGTCCCATTTGTTAATCTTTGACCTTAGAGCTTGAGCCATTGGTGTTTTGTTCAGGAAATTTTCTCCTGTACCTATGTGTTCTAAGGTTTTCCCTACTTTCTCATCTAATAGTTTCAGTGTATCTGGTTTAATGTGGAGATCTTTGATCCACTTACACTTGAGCTTTGTACAAGGAGATAAGAACGGGTCTATTTTCATTTTTCTTCATACTGAGTGCCAGTTGGACCAGCACCATTTGTTGAATAGGCTGTCCTTTTTCCATTGAATGTTTACAGCTCCTTTGTCAAAAATCAGGTGACCATATATGTGAGGGCTCATTTCTTGATCTTCTATTCTATTTCATTGATCCATGTGCCTATTTCTGTACCAGTACCATGCAGTTTTCAGCACAATTGCCTTGTAATATAGCTTGAGGTCAGGGATAGTGATTTCCGTAGATGTTTTCTTGTTGTTGAGGATGGATTTCACTATTCTAGTTTTTTTGTTTTCCCACATGAAATTTCATGTTGCTCTTTTCAACTCAATGAAGAACTGGGTTGGAATTTTGATGGGGAGTGCATTGTATCTGTAGATTGATTTTGGTAAAATAGCCACTAGGAAGGTGGAAAGATGTGATTTCATATTCTTATGACTATGACTATAAAAAAATAAATTTGTCTTCTCTAAATTCTCATAATGCCTTCTACTGACTAAGTTTACCTTGGGACTAACTGAAAGAACAGTACTACTTGAAGGGCCCACAGGCATTTTACAGAAAATGCAAATGGGTAAATTTGTACCCAAGGTACAGTAAGCTGATTAAAAATAGAATTCATGATATATGGCATCAATGTAAAACAAGGCCATATGATCATGTAATTACTACATTTATATTTTTTTCTTTTTTTTGTCTTACAACTTAATTTTTAAAAAAGAGGGATACATAAACAGATTTTAAAAGCATTTTGGCATAACAGGATATGAATATTTTTGTCAGTACTTAATTCTTTTAGAGTTTTGATAGCATGCATTGAAATCCCACTAGTTACCATAAGCATAAAGTACATATAGGACAGAACATAATATGAAAAGAGTTTTCTTGGTGAGTATAGATTAAGCATAATGATCTTTGAATACCAAAAATTGCCACAAGGCTATATTCTTAGCTCTTGGATTATTAATGATTTAAGGTTCAGGTGTACCACATTCTGAGAGGGTGCTATACACTTATTTTTTTCCTAAGAAGGACTGAGGCTTCCATTTTTTGGCCTTTGTTTTTCTTGAGCTTCATATGGCCTGTGAGTTGTTTCTGGAGTGTTCAGAGCTTTCTGGGGTTAGTATCCAATTATCAGTGACTGCATATTATGTCTGTTTTTTTGTGACTGGGTTACCTCACTCAAGATGATATTCTCTAGATGCATCCATTTTCTTAGGAATTTCATAAAGTCATTGTTTCTAATTGCTGAGTAGTACTCCATTGTGTAAATATACCACAAATTTTTTTGTATCCATTCATCTACTGAAGGGCATCTGGGTTCTTTCCAGCTTCTGGCTATTATAAACAGGGCTTCTGTGAACACTGTGGTGCATGTGCCCTTATTGTATGTTGGAGCATCTCTGGGGTATATGCCCAGAAGTGGAATGACTGGGTCTTCAGGTAGTACTATGTCCAAATTTTCTGAGAAACCACCATATTGATTTCCAGAGTGGTTGTGCCAGCTTACAACCCCACCAACAATAGAGGAGTGTTCCTCTTTCTCTGTATCCTCACAATCATGTGCTGTCTGTCATCTGAGTTTTTGATCTTAACCATTCTGACTGATGTGAGGTAGAATCTCAGGATTTTTTTTTTTTTGATTTGCATTTCCTGATGACTAGGGATGTCGAGCACTTCCTTAGATGCTCCTCAGCCATTCGGTATTCCTCAATTTAGAACTTTTTGTTTAGCTCTGTACCCAATTTTTTATAGGGTTGTTTGAGTCTCTGGTGTCTAGCATCTTGAGTTCTTTGTATACCTTGGATATTAGGCCTCTATCAGATGTGGGGTTGGTAAAGATCTTTTCCCACTCTGTTGGCTGTTGTGTGGTTTTTTTGACAGTGTCTTAGCCTTACAGAATCTTTGCAATCTGATTAAGTCCCATTTGTCAATCTTTGACCTTAGAGCATGAGCCACTGGTGTTCTGTTCAGAAAATTTTCTCCTGTGCCTATGTGTTCTAAGGTTTTCCCTACTTTCTCATCTAATAGTTTCAGTGTACCTAGTTTAATGTGAAGATCTTTGATACACTTGCACTTGAACTTTGTACAAGGAGAAAAGAATGGGTCTATTTTCATTCCTCTGCCAATTACTATATTTAAATTTGTGTTCTTGCCATTGAATTTCACTATTTACATGAAATCACTAACAGATACAGAAAAGACTATTATGGGCACACAGCATATAGTCCACTTGCATCCACTGAATCAATACATTCTCCTTCTGTTTGGTAACTGGGATACATGATTCCAGAAAATATCCAAATACTTTTTCTATTGCTTCTATAGTGATAAAATAAGTCCTTCAGAATGAGAATTTTAAAACAATGGATCCAAATTGAAAAGTTTCAGGTCTAAAGATTAAGCTCAGTAATAGAACACTCTAGAAACACACACACACACAAACACACTTCTGTTGCAGGCCTTTGTTGATATTTGAATTTTTTCATTGACATGAATACTAATTAAAATCCATAATTTTGCAGCTATCACAATAGGGAAATATCAGTGCCTTCTGGGGTACCATATATCCCACTAGATAGCACCACAGAAATCTGGACAGAAGCCTACAGTAGCCTTACATCTCTCATTGTCACTGCTAATCATCACATTGACTTTGATGTGAGATGCAGCCAAGGATTACATCTATGGACCTATACTTACATCAAGCATCACTACACCAGCTTCTTGACTACTCATCTCAGAAATCCTAGAGGAGTCCTCTAGGAAGTAGTAGGCTAGAGATTAACTTGTTGGTTCCAGTGTACCTCTGAATTAAAAAGTATCCTGACGGGCATCAACAAGAGTCTCCTCTCTAAGGTCATACACATTTTATAATCGAGTCTGACTGACTGGAGTTTATTTGATTGTTCTGTCATTTAAAGTTCATTTCAGACAAAAGCAGCAATTCATCATCTTTGACCCAAGAATATGAATAATTGCATCCCATTACATTGTGGTCATTTAACTCCACTCTTAAACACCGAGTCATCTGTCGAGCACCCAACTGAGTAAATTCATTTCTTTTCAAACTAGATTGATTGATGAAAACTATCACAAATAACATCCTTTACCAAAACCAATTAGTGCTTCTTTCAAGGAAAATAATCTCATTGTTCTTTATTCTATATTAACATTCAAAAATTGTCATAAAAAAAGAAATTGGCAATTTGAAGCCCTTAGCAAGTATAATACTTGGCTTAAGACAAAAGAAATGGCTATAAAATTTAAAATTCTGCAGAGCAGGAATAAGAGGAAATAAAGCAGATTGTAGCCTTTAGAAGAGATATTGACTAAAGATAGCAATCATGCCATTCAAAACTTTCCTAAATTAGGGGGTGACTGGTGAGACTGAAGTGACTTAATGCCTAAAGAACCTAGAGTGTTAGTAGAGTAATAGTCTGTTAGGCTGCTCCTGGAACCAGGGTAACTTACCACAAAACTCTTGCGTCATATTCCCAAGGCAGCATGTGAAGCACAGGGCTCTTGAGAATAGAGTAAAGAGGTCCCAAGAATTACCACAACAGGAGCAAGCAACTTGGGGAGTTGTAATAAACCCCAGACTCCAGGTATGAAGAATAAGAGCAGGGATGTGCTCACTCGGGATGGTAGACTGAACACAGGTCACTCTACCATGGAGAGCAGAAGCTGCTGCAGAGCCCTGTAACAGGGAAGGAGCCTCTTCACAACATCTGGAGGGGTAAGTAAACCAGGAAAGGGGCTGTGAGTTCAGAGGGGAAAGGGCAGAGTCCTGACCTCTGAGAGGTGAGACTGCAGTCTCTATCCTGTAGTTCAATCCTAGTCTCTGACTACAGACCTCATCTCTGGCTTCCACAACTGGTTTTTTCTTTCTTTCTTTTTAAGATTTATCATCATCAATACTTCCCATCTCTGATCTCCTCTTTTAGGTAGAGACTGAGATCTGTGAACAAAAAGCAAGAAAGAAATAAGGCTAAAGTCTAGACTGACCAGTGACTGATAGACCATAGGACTTGTAATAATACTCCTTATCCAGTTTCTCCAGTAACAAAAAACTCTAAACATTATTTTACTATGTTTGAGAAAAGATATAAACAATCAAAAGCAAAAAATAAAAAATATTGTATTTAATGCAGGTTTGAACTGAATTCTCATTAACATAAATTAAAAACATGTTTTACATGTTCTCATAATGACATTGTTTTACACTAATATTCTCTTTATGAACTTCAAACTATTTCATTGACACAGGGAACAAACAGAAGGAAAAGACACATTTAGAAAGAGGAAAAATGCTGTGTCTATGCAACGTTATGTTCTGTCTTTAGAAGAAATGCTTTGGAAGCAGTACCAGTGAGAAATTGTAGAAATTAATGATACTTTACTGTAAGGGATGACATAGAAGATAAAAACAAAACTGCAATGTGTAAAATAATAAATATAACGTACTTTTAAGCAGCAGTGATTCTTTACTTGATACAAATACAAAAACAAAAAAAAAAACTAAAACAAACCAAAAAAAACAGAGATTTATAAAGAGAGCACAAACTCAGTTGGGCATATTGACACATCCTATAATCCCAGAACTTAAGATGTGGATCAGAAGTTTCAAGTCATTTTTGGATGAAGAGCAAGGTTTTGAGGCTGCTTTGGTTATGTCAGGCCTATCTCAAAAAATAAATACATACAAAATAGTAACATCACAAGTTTATTAAAGTTAATGTCTACAAAAAAATAACAAAAATAACAAAACAAATATCAACTCAACAAATGACTGTATGCCAGAAAAAAAGTATATATTTAAGTGCATAATATGGAGAAATAATCAAATTTGTTTTTAAAAGATCTCAAAAATAGTAATAGTTATAAGAAAATCATGAAGATTTCTTTTTTATTACTTATGTGTAAGTGTAAGGGTATATGTGCTAATGTGTGGGGAATGCTTGCAGAGACCAGAAAAAGGTGTCAAATCCACTGCAGCTGGAATTACAGGTTGTGAGTACCCTGATGCTAAGTGAAGCTGAGAACTCAACTCCAGTAATGAAGATCAGAAACACTCTTGCCAACCAACATGTAAACCTAATTATACAGTACAAGTTTTGAATGGTATTCTTTTTAAAGAATAAAGAGAGGAAGATGTCATACTTATGAATAAAAAGACTTGTTACAAAAATACCTCTTTTTTACCAAAATTTCATCCATATGCAACCTCAAATTATTTTATAAATTAACACAGAAACTCTGAACTTAATTTAAAAATTATTGCATGACTAGGAAATAAATAGAAGAGAACAGTAAAAAAATGAAATGTGCTATATATTAAACTTACTAATATTTTTCTCTTTTTCATTTCTTTTTTTTTCTTGCAACCTTGTTTTTAAAAAACAGAGACACATGTACAGCTTTTTAAAAAACATTTTGGCATAAAACTATATGAATATATTTTTGTCAGTACTTGATTTTTTTAAAGGTTTGACAGTATGCATTGAAATATTACTAGTTACAATGAGCATAAAGTACATGTAAAACAAAACGTAACATGGAAATAGTCAAAGTATTCTGGATGTGTAAAGATTAAACATAGTGATTTTTTAAATACCAAAAATTGTCACAAGGCTGTATTCTTAGCTCTTGAGTTATTAATGATTTAAGGTATATGTGCAGCCCACTCTGAGAGGGTGCCATACACTTACTGTTTTGTTTTTTTTTTTTTTTTCCTAAGAATGTCTGAGGTTTCCATTTTTTTTTTTTTTTTTTTTTTTTTGACCTTTCTTTTTTTGAGCTTCATAAGGTCTGTGAGTTGTTTCTTGGGTAGTCAAGCTTTCTGGGGCTAGTATCCAATTATCAGTGACTGCATATTATGTCTGTTCTTTTGTGACTGGGTTACCTCACACAGGATGATATTCTCTGGATACATTCATTTTCCTAAGGATTTTAAAAAGTCATTGTTTCTAATACCTAAGTAGTACTCCATTGTGTAAATATACCACAATTTCTGTATCCATTCATCTACTGAAGTATATCAGGGTTCTTTCCAGCTTCTGGCTATTATAAATGAGGCTGCTATGAACATGGTAGAGCATGTGTTGTTATTGTGTGTTGCAGCATCTCTGGGGTATATGCCCCGAAGTGGAAGAACTGGGTGTTCAGGTGGTAGTATGTCCAATTTTTTGAGGAATCACTGGACTGATTACCAGAGTAGTTGTACCAGCTTACAACATCACCAACAGAGGAGGAGTATTCCTCTTTCTCCAGAATCATTGCCAGCATCTACTATCATCTGAGTTTGATTTTAGCCATTTTGACTGGTGTGAGGTGGGATCTCAGGGTTGTTTTGATTTGCATTTCCCTGATGACTAGGGTTGTCAAGCATTTTGCTTAGGTGCTTCTCAGACATTCAATATTCCTCAATTGAATATTCTTTGTTAGCTCTGTACCCCATTTTTAATAGGATTGTTTGATTCTCTGGCATCTAACTTCTTGAGTTCTTTGTACATATTAAATATTAGACTTCTATCAGATGTGGAATTGGTAAAGATCTTTTCCCAATCTGTTGGCTGTCATTTTGTTTTCTTGACAGTGATCTTAGCCTTACAGAAACTTTGCAGTCTCATTAAGTCCCATTTATCAATTCTTGATCTTAGAGCACAAGCCACGGGTGTTCTGTTCAGGAAAATTTCCCCTGTACCTATGTGTTCTAAGGTTTTCCCCACTTTCTCTACTAATAGTTTTCAGTGTACCTGATTTTATGTGGAGATCTTTGATGCACTTGTAATTGAGCTTTGTTAAAAGAGATAAGAAAGGATCTATTTTCAATCTTCTGCATTCTGTCTGCGTGTTGAGCCAACATCATTTGTTGAGTAGGCTGTCCTTTTTCCATTGAATGTTTTTAGCTCCTTTGTCAAAAATCAAGTGACCATATTGTGAGAGTTCATTTCTGAATCTTCTATTCTGTTCCATTAATCTACCTGCCTATCTCTGTACCAGTATCATGTAGTTTGTAACACAATCGATTTATAATATAGCTTGAGATCAATGATGATGATTCCTGAAGAAGTTTTCTTGTTATTGAGAATAGATTTTGATATACTAAGTTTTTTGTTATTTCAGATAAATTTGCAAATTGCTCTTTACAACTCTATGAAGAAATGAGTTGGAATTTTGATGTGTATTGCATTGAATCTTGCTTTTTTGGAGTGTTTGGCAAACCACTACTTGCTGTGGTGGGAGAGCTGAGTTATGATGTTGCCAGGTTGTCGCGGTTTCTGTTGCTTAAGTCTTTTGCATTTCTCTTGCCATCTTGTTATCTGTGATTATATGTGGTCTTGTTGTCAGTGACTAGCGCCTCTCTCTCCCATGGATTTGAGGGCCCATGGGCTCAGGAAGAAAATTGCTTCTAGGTGTTCAACTTTTGGGGGGCAAGCTGTGAGTTCTGGTGGCAGTGGCTCAGCTCTTGCTTTGTAGGCTTAGGTTTGAGAGCTCTTGTGAGGCTGTTCTGGGAGCTCAGCCCTCTGACCACAGGTCCTAAGTACTACTGGCCAGGACCTGGCTCTTTCTCTGTACCAAAAAGGACCCTTTCACAGAGAGCACAGCTCTCTTTCTATCTGAGAACTCCCAGTGTGCCCTCCCTGGAACTATGTGTCAGGCTCATCTCTGGTCCAGGTGCAAAAGCACCTGTGGGCCTGATCTTAGAGCACCCCCTTTATGGGCAGATCCTGATTCCCTCTTGACAGAGGTCCATCTCTTACTGTGTGCCTGAAAGAAACCATTTCCACAAGCACCACCAAACACTCTCTGTGCTCTGGGTATTCACAGTGAAACCTTACCGGGCCTGTGCCCCCTAAACTTACTAATTTTTATACAAAAATATTTAGAAATAGAAACATTGAAATCCCAGAATAGAATTGTGCTGTGTGTGAGTGTACCCATGTGCAAACACATGTTTATCTAGGTGTGTCTCCACTATATAAAAAAAGAGGCATTCTAATCATTTGATGAGAGACATAGAATATATGCTTAATTATTTAAAATAAACATGTCTACATGTCTGTCATTTATATCAAAATCAATTCCATGTAAAATAAAGAAACAAGGTCATGTGATACAACAAAAAGTCAAACATTAAAAATTAATATTCATTCAGAAATGCATATTGGTAAAAAGAATTTTTGAGAAAAGGATTATGTAACTGCTACTTGTTTACATAATGAAATGTAAATATTTTACATGTTAAGAAAGTAGTGGATTAAGTGTATATTTCATATCATGCAAATCACCAAACAGAAATTGAAAAAAAAATTGAAAAAAAAAAGACGATCAATGTTGGGTTCTTTTGTTCCTCTCTAAAAGTTT
The DNA here is from genome assembly GCF_963924665.1 of Micromys minutus. NCBI lineage: Eukaryota > Metazoa > Chordata > Mammalia > Rodentia > Muridae > Micromys > Micromys minutus. Next base: position 90,524,764 of record NC_137971.1, on the reverse strand, counting down.
TCTGAAGATTTTTTTTTGGGTTTTTGTTTTGGTTGGTTGATTTGGTTGGGTTTTTACCTAATCATGCTACATTCTGCTCACTGTCCCCTCCTGGTCACCCCGTTCCACAACTTAGGGTCTTATCAAAAATTCAGTATATTCAAAAGATCAAAACATTATGAGTAAAATATATTCTTATGGCTTAAGCCTAGATAACAAGAGAATTTTTCTGTTTCACTCAATCTACAGGCAGGTGCTGAAACCAAGACACTCCATGAAATGGGCACAGTCCTGTATGAAGCCAACAGCTCAGAGTTCCAAGTGTCTGAGTTCATCCTGCTGGGATTCCCAGGCATCCATGAGTTCCAGCACTGGATCTCCTTGCCTATGGCTCTACTTTACATTGTAGCTATTATTGCTAACCTCCTTATCTTGATCACCATCTACTGTGAGTCTAGCCTACATCAGCCAATGTATCAGTTTCTTGGTATCTTGGCTGCAGTCGATATTGGCTTGGCTTCCACCAGCATGCCCAAGATCCTGGCCATCTTGTGGTTAGATGCCAAGACCATCAGCCTCCCTGAGTGTTTTGCTCAAATCTATGCAATCCATACGTTCATGTGCATGGAGTCAGGCATCTTCCTGTGCATGGCACTAGATAGATATGTGGCCATCTGTAACCCCCTCCAGTATCCGTCCATAGTCACTGAAGCCTTTGTCATCAAAGCCACAGTGTCCATGCTGCTCAGGAATGGCCTGTTAACCATCCCATTACCTGTACTAGCTGCCCAGAGACATTACTGCTCCAGGAATGAAATAGATCACTGCCTTTGCTCTAACTTGGGGGTCATTAGTCTGGCCTGTGATGATATCACTGTTAACAGGTTCTACCAGTTGGCTTTGGTCTGGTTTATGGGTGGAAGTGACTTGATTCTGGTCTGTGCTTCCTATGCTCTGATTATCCGCTCAGTGCTAAGGCTGAACTCCACTGAGGCAATGTCTAAGGCCCTCAGTACCTGCAGCTCCCACCTCATCCTCATTATGTTTTACTACACAGCTATTGTTATATTATCTGTCACTCACCTAGCAGGAAGAAGGTTTCCCCTCATCCCTGTTCTCCTCAATGTACTGCATATTGTCATCCCCCCATCCCTTAACCCCATGGTATATGCCCTTAGGACACAGGAGCTGAAGGTGGGCTTCCAAAAGGTATTTGGCTTGAGCAATTATGTGTCCAGGAAGTAAACTGACTATATGTGTAAGAACACTGAATTCAGTATTGCAGGAAAAAGAAAGTATAGACTTTAACTCTAAAATCCATTTTGAAAATTTGATGCCAATTTTCCTGGGCATCCATTCAAGCTCATCAACTTTGAATATACAGTTCATATGGAATGTGTTGCCAGAATCTTTTCTTAAATGCTCCTTCTAACCTCCTGTGAGAGACTCTAATGCAAGTACTGTATTCTGTAAGTTCTTCAGACAGGAAACATGAATTGGGAAACTTTGCCAAGGTTGACTAGAAGTTTAAACCTGAGATTTGAACTCAGATACTATCTAGAGTCTCTCCTCTTAAGCCTTCTCCTCCACTCACCTCATTATTGGTTTTTAAGAGTAAGTTAAGATAGTAAAACAAGTTAACATTTATATGCTTATTTTTAGTAAAATACCATACTGAGCATGGCTGTAGAGGTGAATGGCAGTAATGGCATGATCAGTTCTATAAACGTCAAAAGGAGGAATGTGGGAGACAGAAAGATGACTCAGTGGTTAGGCCAGGATTTGATTTCCAGAACCCACATAGTGTTGCACAGCTATGTTTAATTCTAGTCCCTGGGGATCTGATGCTCTTTTCTGACATTCTCAAACATGCATTTGGTACCCAGATGTTCATATAGTCAAGACCTTCAAATGTATAATATATTAAAGTATAATAATCTAAAATATACTTTTTAAAAATATGATCATGAATACAATTTGACTGAGGAATAGAAAGTGATCAACCCTAGTCGATTAAGAGTATGAATATCCAGATCATATGTCTGAGGTACAATTATAGGCCCTGATAGATACTTTCCGGAAAGCATTTGAACACTGTGAAAAGGCCATATTTGAACACGTGACAACATTCTGACTCTGAAACTCTTCCAAATATCTTCAATAAAATTATAGAAAAGAAAAAACCTCCCTAACCAAACACTAAAATAAAATCTCATGGTAATTATCACTGTCCACACATGCTCAGAAAGCAAAGAAAAAAGTAATGACATATCCCCAAGGCATGTCTACAGTGAAGAAAAACCAGAAGGGTTTTCCCCTTTTTTTTCTTAGTTTATACAATAATATATCCTAACCACATCCTCCCCTCCTTCCACTTCTTCCATTTACTCCTACCTCCTTTCTATCCCAGATATAATGGCCCTACATTTCTCTTCAAAAAGGCCAAAAAAATGAAAAACAGAAATTTGTATGAAGTTCATAAAGAAAAATATTCCTGTGAAAAAACTGATTTTTTCTTTCTTTTGAAGAGGTAAAATGAATCAATTCTAAATTTCCTTTAACCTAATGTAGCTTTGCAGAACAAAAGTTTAAAGAGCACCCTTTAGAAAATAAAAAGCTGGACATAGTCATGATCTCTAGTACCAGATAATGGGTTCCTCAATTCTTGGGGAAAACAAAAAACAAAACAAAAAAAAAAAAAAACAAAACAAAAAAACAGCAGCAATTCTTCTTTAATTGTAAAGTACTATTAAATCCTCTGCAAGGACTCACTCCACACAACTGTCTAATAAGAGTTTGACAGTGCCTATTTTTTCAGTTAACAAATTCTAGAATTAATTTGCCCTAGAGCTCTATAACAAGTAGAGCAAGGCATTACAAAAAGAAAGGAAAATATTTAACTTGACCTGAACTTCTACCTAGTGAAATATAAAAGTCCTATGGAGTCTGATAGTTCACTGGTACCATAAAAAAAAAAAAAAAAAAAAAAAAAAAAAAAAAAAAAAAAACAGCAGAACTATTGGCAAGTGATGATTGGCTAGAACAGAGACCTAATAGACTCAATTTGTTACCCATTTAAGTGTGGAGTAATAAAAATAAAATATTGGCTTGGGACAATGTGTAGATTTCCTGACACAATACCATGGCATTAGGATAGACTTTGGGAAAAATATAAACAACTGTGCCAATAAGTCTGGAGGCTCAAGTATGGGAAGTTTAGACCACTGACAGATAAGCAGCTGAATCTTCTTTCCTTTGGAAAAGTGAATTAGATGCCATGAGCATCCTTGTGGATAAGGCAAAATGTGACCCTATGTACTTCTGGAGTTTTTCAATCACACTAAGACTATGTTGATTGTGTTCCGTCTTTCTCACAAAATATTTGAGGAAAAACAACTTGAAGAAATAAAAAATGGGGATTTATGGTTTCAGTCGAGTCTCAGCTGCTGGCTCCATAGCTTTCCTGTCTCTGGAAAGGCAGAGACATCAGTAAAGAATGGCATGGGTAAAAACGTTGATCATTTGCTGGCTATCAGAAAGTAGAGTAGGAAAGGTTTATGGACAAGAACATTCAAATTCATGCTCCTAGTATTGTACATCTTTTAACTAGGCCCCCCATTTCCTAAGAGCTGATGCACCTATGAACTCAATAGATTAGATTATTGATCATGTTAGTGATTTCATAATCCAATTGCCTCTCAATATTGCCATTAACTAAGGACCATGCCTTCATTACATGAGCCTTTTAGGAAATATCTTCATGTCTTAACTATAATATTTTATGCCTTACCCCTAAAGACCTAATGCATAGACCTTAATGACTTCCTGAAGTCTCAACATTTTCTAATTTCTAAAGTTCCAAGTCCCTTTTGAGACTCAAAGCAGACTCTTGCTGTGAGCCCCCCAAAAAAGAGAAAGTTGCATGCTTGTAAAATCATATAGATCTATCATTCTCAAAGGAAGGGACATAACAAGACTAAACCCAGAAAGTAAAGGATCAACATCAAAATTCAGGCCCATTGTCAAGGACACCTGATGCTGTATTGTAAATTCCAAAGGTCTGAGAGAGCACCATTCACATGGTTTTTCTGGGAATAGTCCACAGAGCATCTCTCTTGGGCTATCTCTGCTTCTGGGACAAATTTTTTCCCTTTGGTGTACAATAATATAATATCATGTACCATCTCCCCCTTTTGACTAAATAAAGTAGGATGCATCTTCACCATGATCAACTAGGCTTCATTCCAGGGACACAAGAATGATTCAATGTGGAAATCTATCAACATAATCCACTATATAAAAAACTAAAAGAAAAAAACCTACATGACCATCTCTTTAGATGCTGAAAAAGTATTTGACAAAATTAAACAGCCCTTCATGTTAAAAGTCTGGGAAATATAAAAAATCCAAGGTTTATATTTATAATAGTAAAAACAATATAAAGGAAATCCATAGCCAATAACAAGTTAAATGGGGAGAAACTTGAAACAGTCTTACTAAAATCAGGGGCTAGACAAAGCTACCTACTCTCTCCTTATCTATTCAGTATAGTACTAAAAGCAAGAGCAATCAGACAGCAAAAATAAGTCAAATGGATACAAATTGGAAAGGAAGAACTTGAACTATCACTATTTGCAAATGATATAATAGTAGAGTTTAGTGACTCCAAAAATTCTAGCAGAAAACTCCTACAGCTGACATTGTCATTAAAGTGGCTGAATATATAATTAACCCAAACAAATGAGTAGCCTTCCTGTACTCAAAGGATAAACAGGCCGAGAAAGAAATTAGAGAATCGACACCCTTCACAATAGTCACAAAGAATATAAAATACTTTGGAGTAACCCTAACCAAGCAAGTGAAGAATCTGTATGACAAAAACTTCAATTCTCTGAAGAAAAAAATTGAAGATCTCCCATACTCATGAATTGGAAGGATCAACATAGTAAAAATGGACATCTTCCCTAAAGCCACAGGTTCAATGCAATCCCCACAAAAATTTCAACTCAATTCTCCATAGAGTTAGAAAAATTAATTTGCAAATTTATTTGGAATAATAAAAAACCCCAGATAGCAAAAATCTATTCTCAACAATAAAAACTTCTGGGGGAATCCCCATCCCTGATCTCAAGCTGTATTAAAAATCAATTATATAATAAAAAAAAAAAAAAGTGCATGGTGTTGGTACAGAGATAGACAGGTAGATCAGTGGAATAGAATTGAAGACCCAGAAATGAGCCCTCACATATATGGTCATTTGATCTTTCACAAAGAAGCTAAATGGCCAGGTGGAAGGGCGGCTCATAGAGGCTGAGCAACTGCGATTGGGAACAGAAAATTAGAACTTCTGTTTCCACCCGGAGGCGACTTCCGGACGCAGAGCGGAGCCTGGCCTACCTGCCCGGCGGAATGGCGGATCATAGAGGCTGAGCAACTGTGATTGGGAACAGAAAATCAGAACTTCTGTTTCCACCCGGAGGCGACTTCCGGACACAGAGCGGAGCCTGGCCTACCTGCCAGGCGGAACGGTGGCTCATAGAGGCTGAGCAACTGGTGAGTGGGAGACCAAGACTGCAGGGAAGCAGAGAGATCTCTACTGAGTGCACACGGAAAGTGCACACCATAACTTGCTCTGCCCCGCCCTGCCCGATCCAGCAATTGGGAACAGAAAACTAGAACTTCTGTTTCCACCCGGAGGTGACTTCCTGACGCAGAGCAGAGCCTGGCCCATCTGCAACCCCGAACGGAGGCTCTTAGAGGCTGAGCAACTGGTGGGTGGGAGACCTGGGCTGCAGGGGAGCAGAAAGATCTCTGTGGAGTACACCAGGAAAGTACACCCCCTGCCTTGCCCTGCCCTGCGGTGCCTGATCCAGCAAACAGAAACAGAACTTTGGAAATTCTGCTCACACCCGACGACTCTGAGGCATAAAACAGGGCTTGACCCATCTGACACCTCAACCAGTGGAGAACCAGGGACACAGACCAGATACAAAAGAAAGGTAAGAACATATCACTGACAACAAAATGGCAAGAGGAAAGAAAAAGAGTATATCCCAAGGGAACCAAGACAATCTAGCAACACCAGAGCCCAGCTCTCCAATAACAGCAAACATCAGAACTCCAAACACTCCAGAGAAAGAAGACACAGACCTGAAATCATGCCTCAAGACGCTGATAGAGTTACTTAAACAAGAAAGGGAGGAAAAGCAAAAAGATTCAGAAGCTTTTAAAGAAGAAACAAGAAAAACACTCAAAGAACTCAAAGAACTAGAAGAAAACAGAAACAAAGAAATAAAGGAATGGAAGAGGGAAATTAAAACAGAGATTGACACAATAAAGAAAACACTAAAAGAGATAACCCTAGAGACAGAACACCAAAAAAAGAAATCAGGAGTCACAGAAGCAAGCATTTCCAATAGATTACAAGAGATCGAAGAGAGAATCTCGGGGGCAGAAGACAACATTGCAAACATAGACAAAACAGCCAGAGAAGATGCAAAAAACAAAAAGCCCTAACCCAAAATCTCCAGGAAATCCAAGACACAATGAGAAGACTGAACCTAAGGATAATAGGAATAGAAGAGGGAGAAGAGTATCAACTAAGGGGCACAGTAAATATCTTCAAAAAAATCATAGAAGAAAACTTCCCTACCCTCAAGAATGAGATGACCACGAGCATAAAAGAAGCCTTCAGAACTCTAAATAGGTTGGATCAGAAAAGAAATACCTCCCGACACATAATAGTAAAAACATCAAGCGCCCAAAGTAAAGAAAGAATACTAAAAGCAGTAAGGGAAAAGGTCAGATAACATATAAAGGCAGACTAATCAGACTCACACCCAATTTCTCAACAGAGACTATGAAAGCTAGAAGAGTCTGGACAGACATCATGCACTCCTTAAGAGAGCACAAGTGCCAGCCCAAGCTGCTATACCTAGCAAAACTATCAATCACCATCGATGGAGAGACGAAGATATTTCAAGACAAATCAAAATTCACACAATATCTAACCACAAACCCAGCACTACAACGAATTATAGGTGGAAAACCCAATACAATGAGGGAAAATAAAGCCTAGTAAGAACAAGAAAACTCCTAAACAAGAAAACTAAAAGAAGAAAAAAACACAGACACAACTCAACCCAAAAAAGCAATAATAGCAGGAAACAGAAACAACTATTCCTTGATATCTATTAACATAAATGGTCTCAACTCCCCAATAAAGAGACATAGACTATCAGACTGGATACATAAACAAAATCCAGCCTTTTGCTGCATACAGGAAACTCATCTCAGAGACAAAGACAGACACTATCTCAGAGTAAAAGGGTGGGAAAAAAACTTCCAAGCAAACAGCTCCAAGAAGCAAGCTGGAGTGGCTATTCTAATATCAAATAAAGTAAATTTCCAACCAAAAGTTATCAAAAAAGTTAAGGAAGGACACTTTTTACTCATTACCGGGGAAATATGTCAGGAGGAACTCTCAATCCTTAACATATATGCTCCAAATAAAAAATCACCCACATTCATAAAAGAAACCCTACTAAAGCTCAAAAAATACATTTCACCCCACACAATAATAGTGGGAGACTTTAATACCCCACTCTCACCAATGGACAGATCAGGGAAACAGAAACTGAACAAGGACACTACAAAACTAGCAGAGACTTTGAACCAACTAGAATTAATAGATATATACAGAACATACTATCCCAAAGTAAAAGAATACACCTTCTTCTCACCACCCCATGGCACCTACTCGAAAATTGACCACATAATTGGACACAGAACAAGCCTCCATCGATATAAGAAGATTGAAATACTCCCATGCATCCTCTCAGATCACCATGGTCTATGGCTGGTCTTTAACAACAACAAAGACAACAAAAAGCCCACATACACATGGAAACTAAACAACAATCTGTTAAACGATAGTGGAGTCAAAGAAGAAATAAAGAAAGAAATTAAGGATTTTCTAGAATTCAACAAAAACGAAAACACAACATACCCAAACCTATGGGATGCAATGAAAGCAGTATTGAGAGGAAAACTCATAGCCCTAAGTGCTTCCACAAAGAAACTGGAGAGAGCTCACATTAGCAACCTGACAGCACAGCTAAAAGCACTAGAACAACAGGAAGCAGATATACCCAAAAAGAGTAGACGGCAAGAAATAATCAAAACTAGGGCAGAAATAGACCAAATAAAAACAAAAAGAACCATTGAAAAAATCAACAAAACCAAGAGTTGGTTATTTGAGAAGATCAACAAGATTGATAAACTCCTAGCCAGACTAACTAGAGGGCAAAGAGAGAGTATCCAAATTAACAAAATCAGAAAGGAAAGTGGGGACATAACAACTGAAACTGAGGAAATTCAAGAAATCATCAGATCCTACTACAAAAACTTATACTCCTCAAAATTAGAAAATCTGGAGGAAATGGATGAATTCCTAGATAGATACAAGGTCCCAAAGTTAAACCAGGACCAAGTAAACCATCTAAATAACCCTATAACACCTAAAGAAATAGAAGAAGTCATTTAAAGCCTCCGAACCAAAAAAAGCCCAGGTCCAGACGGGTTCAGTGCAGAATTTTATCAGATTTTTATTGAGGATATAACACCAATACTCGCCAAACTATTCCAAAAGATAGAATTTGATGGAATATTACCCAACTCATTTTTTGAGGCTACAATAACACTTGTACCTAAACCACACAAAGACCCTACAAGGAAAGAGAACTTCAGACCAATCTCACTTATCAACATTGATGCAAAAATACTCAACAAAATCCTCGCAAACCGAATCCAAGAACACATCAAAACGATCATTCATCATGACCAAGTAGGCTTCATCCCTGGGATGCAGGGATGGTTTAACATAAGGAAATTCATCAACGTAATCCACCATATAAACAAACTCAAAGATCAAAATCACATGGTCATCTCACTAGACGCTGAGAAAGCATTCGACAAAATCCAACACCACTTCATGTTAAAAGTCCTGGAAAGAACAGGAATCCAAGGCCCATACTTAAAAACAATAAAAGCAATATACAGCAAACCAACAGCCAACATCAAACTTAAAGGCGGAAACTTGAAGCAATCCCACTAAAATCAGGGACTGGACAAGGCTGCCCACTCTCCCCCTACCTATTCAACATAGTACTGGAAATCCTGGCTGGAGCAATTAGACAGCAAAAGTTGATCAAGGGGATACAAATCGGAAAGGAAGAGAAAAAAACATCACTCTTTGCCGATGACATGTTAGTGTACATGAGTGACACCAAAAATTCCACCAGAGAACTCCTACAGCTGATAAACAAGTTCAGCAAAGTGGCTGGATACAAAATTAACTCAAACATTTCAGTAGCCTTCCTGTACTGAAAGGGCAAACATGTGGAGAAAGAAATTAGGGAAAACGTACCCTTCACAATCGTTACAAAAACTATGAAATACCTTGGTGTGACTCTAACTAAGCAAGTGAAGGACCTGTATGACAAAAACTTCAAACCTCTAAAGAAAGAAATTGAGGAGGATCTCAGAATATGGAAAGATCTCCCATGCTCATGGATTGGAAAAATCAACATCTTAAAAATGGCCATCCTACCAAAAGCAATCTACAGATTCAATGCAATCCCCATCAAAATTCCAACCCAGTTCTTCATGGAATTGGAAAGATCAATGTGCAATTTCATATGGAATAACAAAAGACCTAGAATAGCGAAATCCATCCTCAACAACAAAAAACCTTCTCGGGAATCACTATCCGTGACCTCAAGCTATATTACAAGGCAATTGTGCTGAAAACTGCATGGTACTGGTACAGAAATAGGCATGTGGATCAATGGAATAGAATAGAAGATCCAGAAATGAGCCCTCATGTATATGGTCACCTGATTTTTGACAAAGGAGCTGTAAACATTCAATGGAAAAAGGACAGCCTATTCAACAAATGGTGCTGGTCCAACTGGCACTCAGTATGAAGAAATATGAAAATAGACCCGTTCTTATCTCCTTGTACAAAGCTCAAGTGTAAGTGGATCAAAGACCTCCACATTAAACCAGATACACTGAAACTATTAGATGAGAAAGTAGGGAAAACCTTAGAACACATAGGTACAGGAGAAAATTTCCTGAACAAAACACCAATGGCTCAAGCTCTAAGGTCAAAGATTAACAAATGGGACTTAATGAGATTGCAAAGTTTCTGTAAGGCTAAAGACATCGTCAAGAAAACAAAACGGCAACCAACAGAATGGGAAAAGATCTTTACCAACACCACATCAGATAGAGGCCTAATATCCAAGGTGTACAAGGAACTCAAAAAGCTAGACACCAGAGAATCAAATAACCCTATTAAAAAATGGGGTACAGAGCTAAACAAAACGTTTTCAGTTGAGGAACACCGAATGGCCGAGAAACATCTGAGGAAGTGCTCGACATCCTTAGCCATCAGGGAAATGCAAATCAAAACAACCCTGAGATTCCACCTCACACCAGTCAGATTGGCCAAGATCCAAAACTCAGATGACAGCAGATGCTGGCGAGGCTGCGGAGAAAGAGGAACACTTCTCCACTGTTGGTGGGGTTGCAAGCTAATACAACCACTCTGGAAATTTGTCTGGGGATACCTCAGAAAATTGGATATAGTACTACCTGAAGACCCAGCTATTCCACTTCTGGACATATACCCCAGAGACTTTAATACACAACAAAGATATATGCACCACAATGTTCATAGCGGCTCTATTTATAATAGCCAGAAGCTGGAAGGAACCCAGATGTCCTTCAGAAGATGAATGGATACAAAAATTGTGGTACATATACACAATGGAATACTACTCATCCACCAGAAACAATGACTTAACCAAATTCTTAAGAAAATGGCTGCATCTAGAGAAGATCATCCTGAGTGAGATAACCCAGTCACAAAAGAACAGACATAATTTGCAGTCACTGATAGTGGGATGCTAACCCCAGAGGCTTGCACTCCCCCAGAAACAACTCACAGACTGTATGAAGTCCAAGAAATAAAGAAAACAAAAAAATGTACATATATTTACAAACAAGAAGACTTTGACTGTTTCCATGTTTCGTTTTGTTTTGCATGTACTTTACGCTTATTGTAACTATTGGATTTTCAATGCGTACTGTCGGGCCCTTGAAAAAACTGAAGTACTGACTAAAAAAAATATATTCACATGGTTTTATGTGAAAAATTATTTTAATGTCTGAAAAAACAGTACTGACATAAAGTATAATTTTAAGCAAAAAATGTTTAAAATCTGTACATTTATCTTTGTTTTGTAAAATAAAGTCGTTTAAAAAAATAAAAAATAAAAAAAAAACAAAGAAGCTAAATAATTCAATGCAAAAAAACAGACTCATCAACAAATGGTGCTGTTTCAACTGGCAGTCAGCATGCAGAAGACTGCAAATCAAAAAAAAAAAAAAAAAAAAAAAAAAAAAAAAAAAAAAAAGAAGAAGAAGAAGAAGAAGAATGCATGTTGATCTTTTCTTATCTTCTTGTATAAAGCTCAAGTGCAAGTGGATCAAAGACCTCCACAAAACACAAGGTACACTAAAACTAATAGAACAGAAAGTGGGAAAGAGCTTAAAATACATAGGCACAGGGAAAATTTTCCTTCACTAAACACCAATGTCTTATGATCTAAGATCAAGAATTGACAAATGGGACCTCATGAAATTACAAAGCTTCTGTAAGGCAAAGGACACTGTCTAAAAGACAAAATGGCAACCAACAGATTGGGAAAAGATCTTTACCAATCCTACATCTGATAGAGGAAGAGTATCCACTGTATACAAATTACACAAGAAGTTAGACTCTAAGGAATCAAATAATCCCATTAAAAAATGGGGTAAAGCACTAAACAAAGAATTCTCAACTGAGGAATATTGAATGGCTGAGAAGCACATAAAGAAATGCTAAACATCACTAGTCATCAGGGAAATGCAAATTAAAACAACCCTGAGGTTCCACCTCACACCAGTCAGAATGGCTAAGATCAGAAACTCTGGTGACAGCAGATGCTGACAAGATTGTGGGGAAAAAAAAGAACACTCCTCCACTTTTCGTGGTGTTGTAAGCTGGTATAGCCACTCTGGAAATCAGGCATTTTCTTAGAAAATTGTAGTAGTACCTGTGGACCCAGCTATACCATTCCTGGACATATACCCCAAAAAGCTCCAACATCTATATTTTCAATAGCCAGAACCTAGAAAGAACCCAGATGTTCTTCAGCAGAGGAATAGATACAGAAATTGTGGGACATTTACACAATGGAATACTACTTAGATATTAGAAATGAGTCCATAAATTGACTAATTCCAAGTTACATCTTCTTTTACATGTACTTTATGCTCATTGTAACTAGAAGATCTTAACGCACACTATCAAACCTTTAAAAAAAAAAACCAAGCACTGACAAAAATATATTTGTATACTTTTATGCAAAAATGCTTAAAATCTTTACATTCATCTTTGTTTTTTTAAAATAAAGTTATTCAATTTAAAAAATTCCTAAAAAAATGAATGGAACTTGAAGCTATCATACTGAATGAGGTAATCCAGTCACAAAAGAACACTCATGGTATGTTCTCACTGATTAGTGGATACTAGTCCAAAAAGCTCAGAATACCCAAGAAACAACTCACAGAACTTATGAAGCTAAAGGAGATGGAAGGATAGAAGGTAGATGCCTCTTTATTTCTTAGAAAGGAGAACAAAACACTCTTGGGAGGAAATAATGGGACAAATAGAGGAGCAGGGATTGGAGAAAAGATCATCCACAAACTATTAGTGATGCCAAATAGTGCTTTCGGGCAGGAATCTGATATGGATGCCTTCTCAGAGGCTCTGCCAGAGACATACTAATACAGAGGAGGATGCTTGCAGCTAGCCATCAGACTGAACATAGAGACCCCAATGAAGGAGCCAAAGAAAGGACTGAAGGAGCTGAAAGGGTCTGCAATCCCATGGGAAGAATAAAATTATCAACTAACCAATCCCATCATAGTTCCAGGGACTAAAATACCAACGAATGAGTTCGCATGGAGAGACCCATGGCATCAGATGCATATGCAGCAGAGGATAGCATTTTCTGGCATCAATGGAAGGAGAGGACTTTAGTCCAGCAAAGGCTCGTTTTTCCAGCGTAGGGGAATGCCAAGGTGCTGAGGTAGGTAAGAGAGGTTGGGAGAGGAAGCATCTTTATGGAGGTAATGGGAGGGGAAGGTGGGATGGGATTGGTAGAAAGGGGATAACTCCTGAATTGTAAATACAGAGACTATCCAATAAAAAAAAAATAGGATTTATCTCTAACAGTAAAAAAAATTTTACAACAAAACAATCATGAGGATTGCTAATACACACCAATAATGCTCAGGTTATTTACATCTGGCAGTCTTTAAGTATTTTTGAATTCAAAGTTTGTAAAATGTTTGGATCAGAACCATATGAACTCAGTGGTGTGAATGTCTTTATGAGGTTTCTTAAACATCAGACAATGTGATGACTTTCATACTCTTCCAACAAACAACAAACATCCTTTTTTCCAGCCCTTTTGCAGAACTGTTTTGTAAAGTTTGTCTTGATCTCTGCATCACCTGGAACACCTGCTTTTCTCTGAAAGCATACAACTTTTTAAAAGTATCAGGTAGAAATTATTTCAGCATTAGCACATGTACAAAGTTGTGCAGTTTGTACAAATGATGTCATGGTTACTGTGTCATAGCACAATTTCTTTAATCAACAGATGTTGATTTTCAAGTTAATGACAGAGCATATAAGAGGGTTACTTTGAGCTGAATGAGTAAATTGTCACAGTGGGTTACAGATCCCCATTCCATGCCATTTTAAGTTAGACCACTGTCAGTGTATCCAGTTACATACTATGTTGGCTTATCACATTGGCCCTTAACTGGCATTAATCACTTGTCTTCTTCAGTTTAAAACAATATCACATTGTCTCTATGACATGTGTGTTTATTTGATTAGTCTCCTCTGACAAGAGGCATTTGGACTCTGTATTGCCATGCTGACAATTAACGTGCAATATAGTTAATAAGATTAACATCATCATTATACATCTGCAGTGTACTCTGTTTCTTGGAGATCTTGATGTTCTTTAAGATCTTTCTTTAAATGTTCTTCTTGTGCAGTGGTCTCTGGATTCCTTGGTTGGATGCTTTTCTTCTCCTAGAAGATAAAATCAAAACCCTGCCCCAACCCTAATTGTGGGTCCCTTTATCGATAAGCAAGATATATCTTCCCTAGGGCAAAATGCATTTATCACCTGAAAAGTATTATCTTTCAAATAAAAATTAAATTCCTTTTATTTTTTAATATTGAAACTAAATATACTAAGAATGTGAATGAATGTGCCTATATTCACCTTGCCTAGCTTCTGAATTTGACACTCTTCTGCTGACAATTGAAAACAGTCAGTATAATAAAACCAGTGAATGATCACTTTGGAACTTTTATAATTTTATTAAATAGTTCAGACCTTTTTCCTGTTCCTTAAACCTAGTTCCAAGCACATAAAGCTGTCTTGTTACACAGCACTAATGTGGCACCCAAATATTACACCTGCATTTGTACTTCAGCAAATCGTTTTACCTCATAACTGGTCTTGGCTAATATTGATACCTCTGGACCTATTATTCTGTTCTGTCTCTTTAGTTTATGGCTTCCACCATGATCACACTAATCACCACTGACGACCAGCTTCTAATATTGCTTTGTCATCTCTTTTCAATCTTAGGAATTTATTCTATTTTGAGTTGCCCCAAAAATATAATATCTGCTTCAAAAATGGCGAATACATGCCAAATGACGGCTTCCCGAATTTTTTTAAAATCTAGCATATCGTTGGGATGCCATCCAAATTCTTCTTAATCCTGGGGGTGGCTACTGTCTGCTGGTATTTGTTACATAGTAACCAAATAAAGCTTATTTTCTAATGACTTTTGATGAACTTTCTTCAATTTCATTTAACAGTGACGTGCTGTGCTCTGAAATTAATTGGTCTGTCTATCTGTTTTGTTTTTTCTTTGTAAGTCTTTCTAATTATTTTCTAAGGCTTGTCTGCTATCAATGGACTTTTCATATTTTTTCTTTTTTCCTGTATCTCTAAAGCCTGTTTTCTTCTAGAGGACACAGAAAACCACTATGGCCATTATAAATAAAATATAAAATGCCAAAATGATAATAATCATAATCAATATTAATCCAATCTCAGCTAAGTTATTTATCTTTTCATTTTATGTTTCTATTTTCAAACTGTCTTAAGTAACACCATACAGAGTACTAATGCCCTGTGTTGTGGAATCTCCCATCCTGTTGCGGCTTAACTTTTGTTAACTTTACTTAACTCTCTCTTTCGGAACCTCCTAGATATCTTACCAAGTCTGATGACTCCTTACCTTCTCCTGTCAAATCCACATGTCTGCAGCTGGTGGGATTTTTTTTTCTACCAGACATATGTTCATGCCGTGTGCTAACTGCCTGTCATTTTTCTGTCTGATACCTCTCGATACATGTGATGGCTTGCCTTTTACCCCTCATTGAGATGCCAAATATAATATTTATTTGTTTAAATTTAACAAAATATTTATGAGTAAAGACATGGGAGGCATAAACTGAGGTAAAAGTCTGCTAGCTAGTGAGATAATTTCAGCAAGGTTGATTTTATTTTCTTAACAATATACAAAATATCTATTTACAAGCCTGATTCTGCATCCAAACTGCTAGCTCTTTAGAAATCTCTGTGCCTGTTCTACCTTGCTCTTCCTCCTCCAAACTGAAGAGGGCTTCTTAGTTTTCTTTCTTTCATTACTGTTTTACCTGAATCCTGCCAGGTGTTTCTCTGTGGTTCCTGCAAGCTCAAAAAGAAAGTCTCTGTCTCTTACCCAGAGATCCCAAGTTCAAAAAAGAAAGTCTCTGTCTCTTACCCAGAGATCCTTTAATGAAGGCCTTTACAAGGGGGGGGAAGAGGGGTAGAGGGAGGGAAGGAGAAAGGGAGGGAGGGAGGAAGGGAAGGACGAAGAGAGAGAGAGAGAGAGAGAGAGAGAGAGAGAGAGAGAGAGAGAGAGAGAGAGAGAGAAACGGAGATCTCAAAAGTCCAAATACTTACCCAAAAAGTCTCTAGTTCCTTTCTTATACCTATAGCATACTGAACAATGTCACAACATTGTGAGGGGCTCCAAGCCAAATCAGTAGGGACTGACCCATTTGACCTTTACAGTGAAGTAGCACAAGCTACCCACCTTATTTAATTAATGAATTATGTGAGAAAGGAAAATTTTTTGGAATATAGATGTCTTTTTAAGTTAGAAACTTTTGGCATCCTCGTTCTGATGGGCATGATGCCAGAAAGAATTAAAAAAGTGCTACACGGTGTTTGCACACTGGGGAAACAGAGGCAGGTGAATATCTGCATTTGAGGCCAGCCTGGTATAAAGAATGAGCATCAGGACCCAAGGCTACACAGAGGAAAAAAAGAAGAAACAGAAAAGAGAAAAGAAAAGAAAGAAAGGAAAGAAGAAAGAAAGAAAGAAAGAAAGAAAGAAAAAAAGAAAGAAAGAAAGAAAGGGAAAAATGTTTCAGATAGGAAATATGAAATACAATCATTTCTTATTTAAAACAAAAATATATTTCAAATCTCTAATATTTTAGGAAACAATTTGACCCTAACTAAATTTCATATTGACACAAGAGCAACTCAACCCACTAGAAACTTACTACACACAGCATTAAAAAGCAAAGTTACAATAAACTTAGTTTATTGCTTAAATTGAATTTTTCCTATCATTCTAAAATTGAGCACCAATTCACTTCATAAAATACAATAAATGTTTCCTTGAACTGAGTGGGGGTGGTTGTTGGAGGAAAAAAGAGAGAAGGAACGAGAAACAGCAAAAGTAGATTGGCTGTTTCTGTTACTTTCCCTAAAATGTCAAAGTTAAAAAGACTTTTTTTGGTACTGCCTCAAGTTCACTAGAACCTATTGTATGAGAAACAGGAAAAACTCACATATTGGCATTCCTGTCTGCTCCCACACTGGAGCATGCCTGTCTCCAAGGAGGTCTGCTGTAACTAGACCCCTGCCACAATGGCTGTGTCAGCTGGGACAATCTGAGAGCCCAGTGGACGAAGATCTATCCCCTCTGCCCAAGCCCCATCTTCCTTTTGTTCTGTACCTCCACCTGGTCTGCCTGCCCCATCAGGCAGCCTGCCTGCCTCCCAGAAGGTCTGGCATAATCAGGGACATGTGTGTGACTGCTATTCCAATACACATGCTAGCTGGTAACTCTACAGGGCCCAGAAGTCATGGTCTATCTCACTCTGCCTGAGCTCTGTAGTCCTTCCAGGCTGCACGTCCATCTGCAACTACAACAGATCCTGCCCCAGGACCCCAAAGCCTGTCTAGGAGGGCTAACCTAACCAGAGACACAGGAGGCCTACTCTAACAAGGTACAGAAAGCCCCCACTCCCACCTTCACCCCTGGCCATCATCATAGACAGCACTGGCTGCCTCCTAGGAGGAAAACTATACTAAAGCTCAAAACACACACTGAACCTCACACAATAATAGTGAGGAACTTCAACACTCCACCCTCACTAACAGACAGATCACTGAAACAGACACTAAACAAAGACACAGTGAAACTTGAAAGAATTGTGAACCAAATGGATTTAACAGATGTCTACAAAACATTTTACCCCCAAATAAAGAATATGCATTCTTCTTAGCCTCCCATGAAACCTTTTCCAAAACTGGACACTAAACAGGCCGCAACAGATACAATAAATATGAATAGTTACATGCATTTTAGCAGATCACCACAGACTAAAGCTGGACTTCAATAACAACAAGAACAACAGAAAGTCCACACACTCATGGAAACTGAACAACTCTCTGGTCAGAAAAAAATTTTTCAAAAGGAAATTAAAGACTTTCTAGAATTCAATGAAAATGAAGGGACAGCATACATAAGTTTATGGAACACAATGAATGCAGTGCTAAGGGGAAAATTCATAGCACTAAATTCCTTCATAAAAAATTGAAGAGATATGACATTAGTAACTTATCTGCATACCTGAAATCTCCAGAAGAAAAAAAAGCAAGCACACCCAAGAGAAGTAGATGGCAGGAGATAGTCAAACTCGGGGCTGAAAACAATCAAGAAGAAACAAAAAGAACCATACAAAGTAAACAAAACTGAGAAATGGCACTTGAGAAAATCAACAAGATATAAACCTTTAGCCAAAATAACTAAAGGTCAGAGAAACAGTATCTAAATTAAAAAGATCAAAAGTGAAAAGATAGATGAAACAACAGACGCTAAGAAAAATCAAAGAATCATCAAATCTTACTACAAAAGCCTACACTCTACAAAACTGAAAAAAAATCTACATGAAAGAATAATTCTCTAGACAGATACCACATATCAAAGTTAAATCAATATCAGGTAAACTATTTAAACAGTCCCATAACCCCTAAGGAAATAAAAATAAACATTAAAAACCTACTAACCAAAAAAATCCAGGGCCAGATAGTTTTAGTGCAGAATTTCATTAGACCTTCTATTAAAAGATAACACAGGAATTCCTCAAACTATTCCAAAAATTAGAAACAAAAGGAATACTACCTAACTCACTCTATAATGTCACAGTTACTCTGATACCTAAACCATGCAAAGACACAACAATAAAAGAGAACTTCAGACCCATTATCCTTATGAATATCAATGCAAAAATACACAATCAAATTCTTGCAAACAAGTCTAAGATCACATAAAAATTATCATTCACAACAATCAAGTAGGCTTAATTCTAAGGATGCAGAGAAGGTTCAATATAATAAAATCCACGATATAGATTTTGGCACCTGGAACAGTGGAGATCCAGGGACACAGGCCTGGTAAGACTGTGCTGTGAGTAACCAAAGCACAGAGAGGGCTAGGAGGAGCATGCAGAAAACATGGCCCTCTGTTTGGTTCAGTGGTGCCAGAACTCTGGCATAGGGATGTCGGGATGGCCAGAAAAACTCTGGCTCAAAGTCTAGACACACAGGCCCACAGTAAGTCACAAGCCCTTGTCAGTGGGAGCTGGGATTTGCCTGGGAAAGGCAATGCTTGAATTTCAACTCTACAGACCCTCTTACACATGGACCAGAGAGGAATCTGACACATAGGCCCAGGGAGAGCAAATCGGGAATCCTCAGAGAGCAGAAAGTACTGTGCCATTGGGAAAAGGGTCAATTGTGACCTAGAGAAAGAGCTAAGTCACTGCCAGTAGTACTCAGGACCTGTGGGCACAGGGCTGGCACCAGAACAGCCTCACAAGAGTTCCCACATCTGAGCCCACAAAAACAGAACAAAGTCACTGCTAACAGAACTGACGGCTTCTGACCAAAAGCCAAATTCTCAGAAGCAGTTTTCTTCCTGAACCCACAGGCACTCAGGTCCAGGGGAGAAGCAAGTACCAATCACAAATGACAAGATGGCAAGAGGAAAACGAAAGAACTTAAGCAATGGAAACCAAGACAGCCTGGCAATATCAGAACCCAGCTCTCCTACTACAGCAAGCAGTGGATTGCCAAACACTCCAGAAAAAGAAGACTCAGACCTGAAATCATACCTCAAGATAATGATGGAGATCACTGAGAAGAGCATGAATAACTCCCTCAAACAAGTACGAGAAGACAACCATAAACAACTAGAAGCTTTTAAAGAGGAAACACCAAAAACACTCAAAGAGATACAGAACCAAAGAGATGAACAAATTGAAAATAAAATTAGAAACAACAAAGAAAACACAAGAAGAGAGAACCCTGGAGACCAAAAACCTAAAAAAGAAATCAGCAGTCACAGATGCAAGCATCTCCAACAAACTACAAGAGATGGAAAAGAGAATCTCAGGGGACGAAGACAACATTGAAAACATAGAAAAAAATTTAAAGGAGATGCAAAACCCAAAAAGCTCCTAACACAAAATGTCCAGGAGATCCAGGACACAATGAGAAGAACAAACCTAAGGATAATAGGATTAGAAGAGGGGGAATAATATCAACTAATAGGCACAGTAAATATCTTCAACAAAATCATAGAAGAAAACTTCCCTACCCTTAAGAATGAGATGACCTTGAGCATAAAAGAAGCCTGCAGAACTCCAAAGAGAGTGGACCAGAAAAGAAATTCTTCCAGACACATAGTAGTCAAAATGCCAAATGTTCAAAACAAAGAAAGAACACTAAATCAGTAAGGGGAAATGGTCATGTAATATATAAAGACAGATGAATCAGAATTACACCCGACTTCTCAGCAGAGACTATGAAAGCTAGAACATCCTGGACACACAATATACAGACCCTAAGAAAACAGAAATGTCAGCCCAGCCTGCTATATCCAGCAAAATTTTCAATCACCATAGATAAAGAGACCAAGATATTCCAGGACAAAACTAAATTTACAAAATATCTGACCACAAATCCAGCCCTACAAAGAATAACAGAAAGAAATCCCAACACAAGGAGGGAAATTACATCCTAGAAAAAACAAGAAAATACCTAAGCAAGAAAACCAAAAGAAGGAAGACACACAGACATAATTCTACCTCTAACAACAAAAATAGCAGAAAACAGCAACCACTATTCCTTAATATCTGTCAACATAAATAAACTCAATTCCCCCAATAAAGAGACATAGGCTATCAGACTGTATACATAAACAGCATCTAGCATTTTGCTGCATAAAGGAAACTCATCTCAGAGACAAAGAAAGACACTATCTCAGAGTAAAAGTTTGGGAAAAAAATCTTCCAAGCATATACCCCAAAGAAACGAGCTGGAGTAGCCGTTCTAATATCAAATAAAGTACATTTTAAACAAAAAGTTATCAAAAAAAGACAAGAAAGTCCACTTCTTACTCATTACAGAGAAAATTTATCAGAAGAAAATCTCAATCCATAACATATATGCTCCAAATAGAAGAGGACCCATATTCATAAAAGAAACCCTACTACAGCTCAAAAAATACATTGCACCACATACAATAATAGTGGGAGACTTCAACACCCCACTCTCAACAATGGACAGATCATGAAAGCAGAAACTGAACGAGGACGCAGTGAAACTAGCAGAGGATATGAAACAATTGGAATTCATGGACATCTAGAGAACATTTCACCATAAAACAAAAGAATGTGCCTTCTTCTCAGCACCTCATGGCACGTTTTCCAAAACTGACCATATACTCAGTCATAAAACAAGCCTCAATAGATATAAGTAGATTGAAACACTCACAGCATCTTATCAGATCACCATGGACTAAGGCTGGTCTTTAATAAAAACAAAGACAACAAAAGGCCTACATGCACATGGAAGTTGAACAATGTTCTACTCAAAGATAACATGGTCAAAGAAGAAATAAAGAAAGAAATTAAGAATTTTCTAGAATTTAATGAAAATCAAAGCACAACATAGCCAAACCTATGGGATGCAATGAAAGCAGTACTAAGAAGAAACACTAATAGCTCTGAGTGCCTTCATAAAGAAACTGGAGAGAGCATACACTAGCAACATGACAGCACAGTTGAAAGTGCTAGAAAAGGAAGCAGATACACCCAAAAGGAGTAGATGGCAAGAAATAATCAAACTCAGAGCAGAAATAGACCAAATAGAAACAAAAAGAACCACTAGACAGCAAAAGGAAATCAAAGGAATACAAATCAAAAAGGAAGAAGTAAAAACATCACTCTTTGCAGATAACATAATAGTGTACTTAAGTGACCCCAGAAATTCCACCAGAGAACTCCTACAGTTGATAAACAAGTTCAGCAAACTGTCTGGATATAAAAGAAACTCAAAGAAATCAGGAGCCTTCCTATAATCAAAGGACAAACATGTGGAGAAAGAAATTAGGAAAAAGATACCCTTCACAATAGTCACAAACAATATGAAATACCTTGGTGTGACTCTAACTAAGCAAGTGAAGGACCTGTATGACAAGAACTTCAAACCTCTAAAGAAGGAAGTCAAGGAAGATTTCAGAAAATGGAAAGATCTCCCATGCTCAGGAACTGGAAAGATCAACATTTTAAAAATGGCCATCCTACCAAAAGCAATCTACAGATTCAATGCAATCCCCATCAAAATTCCAACTCAGTTCTTCATTGAGTTGGAAAGATCAATGTGCAATTTCATCTTGAATAACAAAAGACCTAGAATAGCAAAATCCATCCTCAAACAAGAAAACATCTGCGGGAATCATTATCCCTGACATCAAGCTATATTACAAGGCAATGGTGCTGAAAACTGCATGTTATTTGTAAAGAAACAGGCATCTGGATCAATGGAATAGAATAGAAGATCCAGAAATGAGCCCTCAGGTATATGGTTACCTGATTTTTGACAAAGGAGTTGTAAACAAAAATGGAAAAAGGACAGCCTATTTAACAAATGGTGCTGGTCCAACTGGCATTCAGCATGCAGAAGAATGAAAATAGACCCTTTCTTATCTCCTTGTACAAAGCTTAAGTGTAAGTGGATCAAAGATCTCCACATTAAACCAGATACAATGAAACTATTAGATGAGAAAGTAGGGAAAACCTTAAAACACACAGGCACAGGAGAATCTTTTCTGAACAAAACACTAATGGCTCAAGCTCTAAGGTCAAAGATTAACAAGTGGGACTTAATGAGATTGCAAAGTTTCTGTAAAGCTACGGATATTGTCAAGAAAACAAAACAGCAGCCAACAGAATGGGAAAAGATCTTTACCAACTCCACATCAGATAGAGGCCTAATATCCAAAAACTCAAAAAGCTAGACACCAGAGAATCAAACAACCCTATTAAAAAACAGGGTACAGATCTAAACAAAACATTCTCGATTGAGGAATATGGAATGGCTGAGAAACATCTAAGGAAGTGCTCAACATCCTTAGCCATCAGGAAAATGGAAATCAAAACAACCCTGAGATTCCACCTCACACCAGTCAGATTGGCCGAGATCCAAAACTCAAATGACAGCAGATGCTGTCAAGGTTGTAGAGAAAGAGGAACACTTCTCCACTGTTGGTGGGGTTGCAAACTAATACAACCACTCTGGAAATGAGTCTGGCGATTCCCCAGAAAATAGGACATAGTACTACCTGAAGATCCAGCGATTCCACTTCTGGGCATATACCCCAGAGACACTCCAATATACAACAAAGATACATGCACCACAATGTTCATAGCAGCTCTATTTATAATAGCCAGAAGCTGGAAAGTACCCAGATGTCCTTCAGTAGATGAATGGATACAAAAATTGTGGTACATTTACACAATGTAGTACTACTACTCAGCCATCAGAAACAAAGACTTAACCAAATTCTTAAGAAAATGTTTGCATCTAGTGAATATCATCCTGAGTGAGATAACCCAATCACAAAAGAACAGACATAATATGCAGTCACTGATAGTTAGATGCTAACCCCAGAGGCTCAAACTGCCTCAGAAACAACTCACAGACTGTGTGAAGCTCCAGAAAAAAAGAAAACAAAACAAAACAAACAAACAAAAAAACATTATGCTCA
This sequence comes from Micromys minutus, assembly GCF_963924665.1. Taxonomy (NCBI): domain Eukaryota; kingdom Metazoa; phylum Chordata; class Mammalia; order Rodentia; family Muridae; genus Micromys; species Micromys minutus. Next base: position 90,501,178 of record NC_137971.1, on the reverse strand, counting down.
ATCCCTACACACCAAGAAAACATTGGCTAACTCCAGGTTACATCCTGTTTTACATGTACTTTTTGCTCATTGTAACTAGTAAGACCTTAATGCAGAATATCAAACCTTGAAAAAAAAGAAGAAAAAAAAACCAAGCACTGACAAAAATGTATTTGTATACATCTATGAAAAAGTGTTTAAATTTTTTTCTTTTATCTTTGTTTTTTAAAATAAAATTTTAAAAAAAAGAACCATTCAAAGAATCAACAAAACCAAGACCTGGTTTTTTGAGAAAATTAACAAAATGATAAACCCTTAGCCAGACTAACTAGAGGGCAAAAAGAGAGTATCCAAATTAACAAAATCAGAAAGGAAAGTAGAGACATAAGGACTGAAACTGAGGAAATTCAAGAAATCATCAGATCCTACTATAAATGCCTATACTCAACAAAGCTAGAATTTCTGGAGGAAATGGATGAATTTCTAGACAGAAACTAGACACTAAAGTTAAACCAGGACCAGATAAACTATCTAAATAATCCTGTAACACCTAAAGAAATAGAAGCAGTCATCAAAAGCCTCCCAACCAAAAAAAAGCCCAGAACCAGATAGGTTTAGTGCATAATTCTATCAGACATTTATGGATGACCTAATACCAACACTCTTCAAACTATTCCACAAAATATAATCAGATGGAACACTACCTAGCTCATTTTTCAAGGCCACAATAACCCTCATTCCTGAACCACAAAATGACCCTACAAGGAAAGAGAATTTCAAACCAATCTCCCTTATGAACATTGATGCAAAAATACTCAACAAAATCCTTGCAAACCGAATCCAAGAACACATCAAAATGATCATTCACCATGATCAAGTAGGCTGCATCCCTGGTATGCAGGGTTGGTTGAATATATGGAAATCCATCAAAGTAATCCACCACATAAACAAACTCAAAGGAAATAACCACATGGTTATCACACTAGAGGCTGAGAAAGCATTTGACAAAATTCAACACCCCTTCATGTTAAAAGTATTGGAAAGTACATGAATTCAAGGCCCATACATAAATATAATAAAAGCAATGTACAGCAAACCAATAGCCAGCATCAAGCTAACTGGTGAGAAACTATAAGCAATTCCAATAAAACCAGGGACTAGACAAGGCTGCCCACTCTCCCCCTACCTATTCAACATAGTACTGGAAATCATGGCCGGAGCAATAGACAGCAAAAGAAAATCAAAGGGATACAAATCAGAAAAAAAGAAGTAAAAATATCACTATTTTCAGATGACATGATAGTATACTTAAGCGACCTCAAAAAATCCACCAGAGATCGTTTACAGCTGATAAACAACTTCAGTAAAGTTGCTGGATATAAAATTATCTCAAACAATTCAGTATCCTTCCTCTAATCAAAGGACAAACATGCAGAAAAAGAAATTAGGAAAAAGATACCTTTCACAATAGTCACAAACAATATGAAATACCTTGGTGTGACTCTAACTAAGGAAGTGAAAGACCTGTATGACAAGAACTTCAAATCTCTGAAGAAGTAAATTAAAGAAGATCTCAGAAGATGGAAAGATCTCCCATACTCATGGATTGGAAGGATCAACATTGTTAAAATGGCCATCTTACCAAAAGCAAGTACAGATTTATTGCAGTCCCCAACAAAATTCCAATCTAATTCTTCATAGAGTTGGAAAGAATAATGTGCAAATTCATCTGAAATAACAAGAAAAAAATGAGAGTATTGAAATCTATCCTCAACAACAAGAAAACTTCTGGGCGAATCACCATCTCTGATCTCAGGCTCTATTACAAGGCAATTGTGCAGAAAACTGCATGGTACTGGTACAGAGATAGGTACGTGGATCAATGGAACAGAATAGAAGATCCAGAAATGAACCCTAACACATATGGTCACTTGATTTTTGACAAAGGAGCTGTAAACATTCAATGGAAAAATGACAACCTCTTCAACAAATGGTGTTGGTTCAACTGGCACTCCGCATGCAGAAGAATAAAAATAGATCCTTTCTTATCTCCTTGTACAAAGCTCAAGTTCAAGTGAATCAAAGAACTAAACATTAAACTAGGTACACTAAAACTATTAGAAGAGAAAATAGGGAAAACATTAGAACACATAGGCACAGGGGAAACTTTCCTGAACAGAACTCCAGTGGCTTGTGCTCTAAGGTCAAAGATTGACAAATGGGACTTAATTTGATTGCAAAGTTTCTGTAATGCTCAGGACACTGTCAAGAAAACAAAATGGCAGCCAATAGATTGGGAAAAGATCTTTACCAACCCCACATCTGATAGAGTATACCTAATATCCAAGGTATATAAAGAACTCAAGAAGATAGACACCAGAGAATCAAACAAACCTATTAAAAAATGGGGTACAGAGCTAAACAAATTTTTCAAATGAGGAATACTGAATGGCTGAGAAGCATCTAAGGAAGTGCTCAACATCCCTAGTCATCAGGGAAATGCAAATCAAAACAACCCTGAGATTCCACCTCATGCCATTAATAATGGCTAAGATCAAAAACTCAGATGACAGCAGATGCTGGTGAGGATGTGGAGAAAGAGAAACACTCCTCCACTTTTGGTGGGGTTGTAAACTGTTACAACCACTCTGGAAATCAGACTGTTGGTTCCTCAGAAAATTGGACATAGTACTAACTGAAATCCCAGTTATTCCACTTCTGGGCATATACCCCAGAGATGCCCCAACATACAATTAGGATACATGCTCTACAATGTTCATAGCATCCCCATTTATAATAGCCAGAAGCTGGAAAGAACCCAGATGTTCTTCAGTAGATGAATGGATACAAAAATTATGGTATAATTACACAATGGAGTACTACTCATCTATCAGAAACAATGACTTTATGAAATTCCTAGGAAAATGATGCATCTAGAGAATATCATCCTGAGTGAGGTAACCCATTCACAAAAGAACAGACATAATGTGCAATCACTGGTAATTGGATACTAACTCCAGAAAGCTTTGAGTTGGGAAAAAATAAATGTATAGCAGCCTCTCAGAGTGTGGTACACCTGGACCTCAAATCATTAATAATCCAAGAACTAAGAGTATAGCCTTGTGGCAATTTTGGTATTCAAAAATCATTATGCTATACCTCCTGGGCACAGACCCAGAAGATGCTCCACTATACCAAAAAGATATGTGTCCCAATATGTTTATTACAAACTTATTCATAATTGCCAGGACCTGGAAACAACCCAGATATCCCTCAACCAAAGAATGGATACAGGAAATGTGGTTCATTTACACAGTGGATACTATTCAGCTATTAAAAATGAGGACATCTTGAATTGTACAGGTAAATGGATGAACCTAGAAAATATCTTAAGTGAGGTAACCCAGTCTGAGAAGGAAACTCATGGTATGTACTCAATGTTAAGTGGATATTAGCCAAAAAGTGCAGAATATCCATGATACAATTCATAGACCTTATGAAGTTTAACAAGAAGGAAGAACCATGTGTTGATGCTTTAATCCCACTTAGAAGAGACAGAAAAATAATCATAGGAGGCAGAGGGAAGGTGGGATCTGGGTGGAAGACTGGATAATGAGGGGGCAATATCAGGTACTGGGGAAGACAGGAAAGGCCAGAGGGCCAGGAGAATGAATAGAAATATGCAGTTGTGGGGCCTGAGGGTGGGGAAATGTCTAGAAAGCTCTCAGTTCTCAGTAGGGATGATTTTAGATGAAATGCCCAAAAGTGGGAAGATGGAACCTGAAGAGACTACCTCCAGTAGGGAGCCATGGCCCCAGTTGAGGGATCAGGCTACACCCTCCCCTCCTTTTTCAAAATTCCTGATGCAGAATTCTTCCTGCCTAAAGGAAATGCAGGGACAAAACTGGAGCAGAACTGAAGGAAAGGACATCCTGTGATTGGCCCAAAACAGAATCCATCTCATAGGAGGGCACCAAAACTTGTCACTACTACTGATGCCATATGTACTTGCAGACAGGAGCATAGCATAGCTGTCTTCAGAGTCTCTGTCAGCAGCTGACTGAAATAAATGCAGATACTTACAGCCAACCATTAGACTGCGGTTGGGGACCACTACAGAAGAGTTAAGGGAAGAACGGAAGGAACAGAGCAGGATCATAACCCGATAGGAAGAACAAGAATATCAACTAACTTGAACCCCTGAGAGCTCTAAAAAAAAAACAAAAGACAAACAAAAAATAAACTGCCTTGTCTGACCTCTTTCAGAGATTATGTGCCTAATCATGTAGAGACTTCATGACCCAGAGTGGGAGGAGACAAAGGAGAGTGACAGGGTGGGGCAAAAACTCTGAGATAGGACAGAAATGGGAGCAATATTAGAGAGAAAGAAAGAAAGAAAGAAAGAAAGAAAGAAAGAAAGAAAGAAAGAAAGAAAGAAAGAAAGAAAGAAAGAGGAAGGGAAAGAGGAAAGAAGAAAGGAAGGAAGGAAGGAAAGAAAGAAAGAAATGAAAGAAAGAAAGAGAAAGAAAGAAAGAAAGAAAGAAAATTCTGCACTGTAGATGTAGCTCAGTAATAAACCACTCCAGAAACACACACACACTCACACATATTCTAGGCCTCTGTGGATCTTTGAATTTTTCATTGGCATAAATATTAATTAAAATCCAGAATGTTGCATCTATCCTAACAGGGAAATATCAGTGCCTGCTGGGGTACCATATATCCCACTAGATAGCACCACAGAAATCTGGACAGAAGCCTAGAGTAGCCTTACATCTCTCATTGTCACTGCTAATCATCACATCGACTTTGAATGTGAGATGCAGCCAAGGACTACATCTGTGGAACTATACTTACTTCCCATCAAGCATCACTACACCAGATTCTTGACTACTCATCTCAGAAACTCTAGAGGATTTCGCCAAGAAGTAGGCAAGAGCATTAACATGTTGGTTCTGGTGTACCTCTGAATTTAGAAGTATTCTGATGATCATCAACAAGACCCTCCTCTCCAGAGTCATACACATAATTTCTAATAGAGTCTGACCTACTGAGAATCATTTTGTTATTCTGTCATTCACCATTCATTTCATACAACATCACCAATTCAGCATCTTTGACCGAAGCATTTGCATAATTCTCTGCTATTACATTGTTGTGATATAACTTCACTAATACCATGAGTACATTTTTAGAGATCTATTTATGTTCACTTGTGTATGAAGGTTTTGCCTATATAACACTTAAGTATATTTCTTATGCCTATGGAGAACTTCAGATGTCCTGAACCTAGTGTTACAGATGGTTGTGGGCCACCATATGGGTGTTGGAAATTAAACCCAAGTTCTCTAGAAGAGCAATCAGTGCTCTTAAACACTAAGACATCTGCTCAGCATGCCATCACCAACCACCACTGAGTAAATTCATTTTTTTCAAGATAGAATGGTTGGTGAAAATTATCACAGAGAATAGCCTTTACAAAGACAGATTGGTGCTTCTGTCAAGGAAAATGATCTTGTTTTTATTTATTTTAAACTAACATTCAAAAATTGTCATAAAAGAGGAAAAAAATAGTCTTCAGTGTTTTGAGGCCTTTACCAAGAACAATACATGGGTTAATAAATAAGAAATGACTGTGATATTTAAGTCAGTAGAACTCAAATAAGTAGAGGAAAATAGAGTGTGGTTTTAGAAGAAACACTAACTAACAATGACGATGATATTACCGTTCTTAATCTCCCTATCACTAAGAGTAATTGATGAGACTGGAGTAGATTAATGCCCTGAGGAATCTGCAGTAAATAGTCTGTTAGGCTGCTCCTAGGACAAGGGCTACTTGCCAGAGAGCACTTCAGTCTTATTCCCATGGCATCCTGTGAAGCAGGGGACTCTTGAGGACAGAATAAAAAGGGCCCAGCATGACAGGAGCAGGCAACTTGGGGAGTTGTAGTAAACCTGGATCTCCAGGTGTGAGGAATAAGAGCAGGGATGCGCTCACCTTGGATGGTAGACTGAACACAGGTGAGAGGATGGAGAGCAGAAGCTGCTGCAGAGCCCTGTAACAGGGAGGGAGCCTCTTCACAACATCTGGAGGGGTAAGTAAACCATGAAAGGGCCTGTGAGTTCAGAGGGGAAAGGGCAGAATCCTGACCTCTGAGAGGTGAGACAGCAGAGTCCCTATCCTGTAGTTCAATCCTACTCTCTGACTACAGACCTCATATCTGGCTTCCACAACTGTTTTTTTTTTTCTCTCTCTCTCTCTTCTTTTAATTTTTTTTTTTTTTTTTGTTCTTAAAATTCATCATCTTCAATACTTGACATCTCTCAGCTCTTCACTTTGATAAGGATTGGCAACTGTGATGGAGAAACAAGAGAGAAATAAGGCTGAAGTCTAGACTGAGTTGTGAGTGACAGACAAGGGGACTTGTAGTAAAGTATATAGAGTTTCACCAGTACAATAACAATAAATTCCAAAGACTATTGTTTGATATTTGATAAAAGATATATAATATCAAAGGCAAATTGTTTTAATTTGTATTCAATGTAAATCCTAATGAATAACAATTAACATAAATTACAAACTAGATTTACAAGAGCTCATGGTGGTACTGTTCTACACTTATATTCTGTCCATAAAATTAGAACCTTTACTCTGAGACCGGAAACAAGAGCAAAGATACCAATATTTGGGAAGAGTACAAGTACTGTTCTATGCAACTTTTTTCATCTAGGAAATCAATATTTTAGAAACAGTACCAATGAGAAATTGTAGAAGTTAATGATACTTTGGAAAAACGGATGATATAAGAGACAAAATGAAACAAAATTATAAAGTATTTTCACCAGCCATAGTTGTTTACTTGATACAATACAAAATGAAGAAAATTACAGGGCTTTTAAAGGGAGCACAAGGGGGATGGGCATGGTGGCACCATCCTGTTATCCCAGCCCTGAGATGAAAGAGGCAGGAGAATCAGAAGTTTCAAATCATCTTCAGATACAGCATCAGTTTGAGGGCAGCTTGGATTATATGAGCCTCTATTTCGAAGACTAAACAAATAAATAGAAAATAGAAGCAGCAACACTTATTAAAGTTAATGTATACAAACATAAATAACAAAAATGAGAATAAAGATCAACTCAACAGATGATTATGCCAGAAAAAAAAGGTATGTTAAAGTAAATAATATAGCAAAATAATCATATTTGCTTAAAAGATCTCAAAATAATAATTATAAGAATGTCATAACAAAGCATCCTGAAGCTTTATTTTTTATTACTTTTTTACAAGTGTGAGTGTGTTTGTGCTCATATGTGTGGGAGTGTTCTAAGAGTCAAAAAGCGGAGACAAGTCCACTGGAACTGGAATTACAGATCTTCGAGAGCCCCGTGATGTGTGCAGCGAACTCAACTTTAATCTTGAAGAACAGCAATCATTCTTTCTCACAGAGATGTTTCTCTGACCACTCAGTGCAATGTTTTACAATGAATTTTAAAAGATGTAAATAAAGGAACAAATGGTTTTTTTATTTGTGAATAAAAAAAAAACTTGATACAGAAGTACCTCCTCTTTTCCATAATTCATGCATATGTAAGCTCAATTAAAACACTGCTGTTTTCTGAGTTGACAAAGAATTTCTAAAGTTTGTCTAAAAGTGAGATGCATGGGAATTTAAATTGAAGATAACAAAGAAAGGAATGAAATTTGGTGTCTACTAAACTTACTGATCTTTCTTCAAAAAAAAGTCAGAAATAAACACAGTAGATTCCCAGAATAGAATTGTGCTATGTGTCGTATGTTCATATGCACAAATATGTTTATGGGTATTCATTATATGACAAAACAGGCATAAAAATTATTTAGTAAGGAAGCAAAACCTATACTTCATTATTTACAATAAATTTGGTTACATAACTCTCATTAGTGTAAAGATAAATTCCATGTTAACTTGTTATGATATAAACCATAAATCAATCATTGAAAATTAATATTTATTGAGAACTCAATACTGAAAATTATCATCACTGATTCTATATGTTACTTGTAACAATAATGCAATATATGAGTTTTAAATATATGTGAATAAGTAAACATTTCACAGCCTGTAAAAACCACCATAAAGAATTGGGGGAAAGATAATAAGAATAATCAATGTTAATGCATTTTTTTGTTCCTATCTGGATTCTTTTTCTAAAAGTCTTAATGAGAATTCGATATGGTCAAAAGACCACGTTATGGTTAACACCTATGTCACTATCTTAAGCAAAATAACAATAAAATTTTTCTGTTTCCTCTCAATCTACAGGCAGGTGCCGAAAACAAGACACTCCATGAAATGGGCACAGTCCTGTATGAAGCCAACAGCTCAGAGTTCCAAGTGTCTGAGTTCATTCTGCTGGGATTCCCAGGCATCCATGAGTTCCAGCACTGGATCTCCTTGCCTATGGCTCTACTTTACATTGTAGCTATTGGTGCTAACCTCCTTATCTTGATCACCATCTACTGTGAGTCTAGCCTACATCAGCCAATGTATCAGTTCCTTGGTATCTTGGCTGCAGTCGATATTGGCTTAGCTTCCACCAGCATGCCCAAGATCCTGGCCATCTTGTGGTTAGATGCCAAGACCATCAGCCTCCCTGAGTGTTTTGCTCAAATCTATGCAATCCATACTTTCATGTGCATGGAGTCAGGCATCTTCCTGTGCATGGCACTAGATCGATATGTGGCCATTTGTTATCCCCTTCAGTATCCTGCCATAGTCACTGAAGCCTTTGTCATCAAAGCCATAGTGTCCATGCTGCTCAGGAATGGCCTGTTAACCATCCCAGTGCCTGTACTAGCTGCCCAGAGACATTACTGCTCCAGGAATGAAATAGATCACTGCCTTTGCTCTAACTTGGGGGTCATTAGTCTGGCCTGTGATGATATCACTGTTAACAAGTTCTACCAGTTGGCTTTGGCCTGGTTTATACTTGGAATTGACATGATTCTGGTCTGTGCTTCCTATGCTCTGATTATCCGCTCAGTGCTGAGGCTGAACTCCACTGAGGCAATGTCTAAGGCCCTCAGTACCTGCAGCTCCCACCTCATCCTCATTATGTTTTACTACACAGCCCTTGTTATATTATCTGTCACTCACCTAGCAGGAAGAAGGGTTCCTCTCATCCCTGTTTTCCTCAATGTACTGCATATTGTCATCCCCCCCTCCCTTAACCCCATGGTATATGCCCTTAGGACACAGGAGCTGAAGGTGGGCTTCCAGAAGGTGTTTGGCCTGAGTGAGTATGTGTCTAGGAAGTAAACTGACTATATGTGTAAGAACACTGAATGTAGTACTGCAGGAAAAAGAAGGTATAGACTTTAACCCCAAAATACATTGTTAAAATTTGATCTTTCACCATATCTAGGTCATTGACTCATATACTTTGAGTAGTATATTCCACGTATAAATTATCTCTGGGAGCTTTTCCTAAATAATCCTTCTCACTTCCTGTGATAGCCTATAATGCAAGTACTGTTCTTTGTAAGTTCTGCAGACATGAAAAATGAATTGGGAAACATTGCCAAGGTTGACTAAGACGTTCATACCTTTGATTTGAACTCAGATAGTATCTAGAGTCTCTGCTCTTAATCCCCTCTCCACTCACCTCATTATTGGTTTTTAAGAGTAAGTTAAGATAGTAAAACAAGTTAACATTTATATGCTCATTTTTAATAAAATACCATACTGAGCACAGCTGTAGAGGTGAATGGCAGCAATGGCATGATCGGTTCTACAGCCATCGAGAAGAGAAAGGTGGGAACCACAGAGATGACTCAGTGGTTAAAAGCACTTGTTGCTTGCTCTTGTAGAGAACCAGAATTTAATTCCCAGCACCCACATAATGGTTCACAGTTCCATTTAATTCCAGTTCCAGGAAATCTGATGCCTTCGTCTGGGATCCTTGAGCATGCATTTGGTACCCAGAAATACAAATAGACAAGACATTCATGCACATAATATAGTAAATAAATTCATCTTTAATATATTTCTGAAAAAAAGGAGAGGACGATATTCATGACTACAGCTTGACTGAGGAACAGTAGGAGATCAAGTCCAGTCGATCAGAAGTATTAATATTCAGATAATATGAGCTAAGTTTAATTACATGCAATCCAAAATACTTTGAAGAAAGCATTTGAACAGTGTTCAACAGGTATGTTTAACTGTGTGAAAACACTGGAACACTTCCAAAACCCTTCCACAGAGTAAAATAAAATATCCAAAATATTATCACTGCATTTTGTGTGTATGTATACATTCACAGAAAAAATTGCAAGGTCAAATAAAGGAGCAGGAATTAAAGAAAAGATAATTCAGAGACTGCCACACCTGATGGGTCCACCCTGTATGCAGCCACCAAATTCAAGCACTATTGCTGATGCCAAGAAGTGCATAATGGCAGGAACCAAATAGGAATGCCTCCTCAGAGGCTCTGCCAGAGTCATAGAGATGCAGCTAAGCATGCCTGTAGCTAACCATCGGAATGAACACAGGGACCCCAATAAAGGTCCCAAAGAAAGGACTGAAGGAGCAAAAAGGATATGCAACCTCATGGGAAGAACAATATTATCAACCAAACAAACCCTCCACAATTCCCATAGTTATTGTTTCTAATATCTGAATAGCATTCCATTATGTAAATGTACTACAATTTCTGTATTCATTCTTCTGTTTAAGGACATCAGAGTTCTTTCAGCTCCTGGCTATTATAAATAAGGTTGCAATGAACACAGTGGAGCACGTGTCCTTGTTATATGTTAAAGCATCTTTTGGGTATATGCCCAGGAGGTTTATATCTGGGTCGTCAGATAGTACTATGTCAAAATTTTTGAAGAACAGAAAGACATATTTCCAGAGTGATCATATCAGCTTTAACTCAACCAGAAATGGAGGAGTATTCCTCTTCCTCAAATCCACACCAGCATCTGCTGTCACCTGAGTTTTTGGTTTTAGCCATTCTGACTGCTGTGAGGTGAAATCTCTGGGATATTTTAATTTGCATTTCCCTGATGAATAAAATTTTGTACATTTCTTTAGGTGTTTCTTAGCCATTTAAACTTCCTCAGTTGAGAATTCTTTGTTTAGCTATGTCCACCAATTTCGACAGGGTTATTTGATTGGAGACTAATTTCTTCAGTTCTTTGTATATATTAAATATTAGCCCTCTATTGGATGTATAATTGGTAAAAATCCTCGTCCAACATATTCTCTTATTAACAATATTAAGTGTTTTGTCCTATTGACAATGTCCTTTGCCATATAGAAGATTTGCGATTTCATTAGGTCCCATTTGTCAAGTCATGGTCTTAGAGCATAAGCCATTGGTGTTCTGTTAAGAAAATATTCCCCCGTACCTATGTGATCTAAGCTTTTCCCTACTTTCTCTTCTATTAGTTTCAATGTATCAGGTTTTATGTGGAGGTTCTTGATCCAATTGGACTTGAGCTTTGTACAAGGAGATTAAGAATGGATCAATTTGAGAACACAGAGAGTGCTTGGTGGTGGTGCTGATGGCAAAAGTTCCTTTCCAGCTCACAATAAAAGAGTATCCAGATCTGCCCTGAAAGGCTGTGCTCCCAGACCAGATGCCCAGGCCCTCTGCCACCTAGATCAGCAGGTAATCTGGGACACAGACCTAGTGAGGTTGTGCAGTGAGTACCCAAAACACAAAGAGCGCTTGGTGGTGGTGCTTGTGGCAGAGGTTGTTTTCTGGCCCACAGTAAGGGAGTATCCAGATCAGCTGGGAAAGGCTGTGCTCCCTGACCAAACCCCAGGCACCCTGCTACTTGGGCCATCAGATAACCTGGGGCACAGGCTTGGGGAGGCAGCAGCGTGGGCACCCAGAATACAGACGGTGCTTGGAGTCACTGCTTGTTTCAAAAGTTCCCTTCCAGCACAGAGTAAAAGAGTATCTGGATCAACCTGCCCAGAAAGGCTGTACTTGCAGACCAGACCCCCAGGAGCTCTTCTACCTAGACCAGCAGGTAACCTGGGGCACAGACCTAGTGAAGTTGTGCAGTGAGTACCCAGAGCACAGAGAGTGCTTGGAGGCAGTGCCCAGCACTGTGTCAGAGAAAATCTTGATCTGCCTGGGGAAGGTAGTTCTGGAATATCAGCTCCAAAAGGGCTTTGACCCCTGGGCCAGAGGTGAACGTGAAACAAAGGCCCAGGAAGGGCACACCTTGAGTTCTCAGTGAGCAGAGAGTACTGTACTCACTGGAAAAGGGTTCATTTTGCCCTGGAGAAAGAGCCAGATACTCACCACTAGTATTCAGGACAAGTGGGCAAAAGGCCAAGCTCCCAGAGCAGCCTCACAAGAGTTTCCCCACCTGAGCCCAAAAAGACAACTGAGTACCTGCCAGAACTCACTACCTGTCTACAAAAAGCCAAACACTCAGAAGCAATTTTCTTCCTGAGCCCACGGGCCATCAGATCCATGAGAAAGACAGGTGACAGTAACTGACAAGACCACATATAACCACAGATAACAAGACGGTAAGAGGAAAGCAATAGAACTTAAGCAAACCTTAAACAATTACAGGAGAATAGACAGAAACAAACAGAGGAAACACAAAAATCACCCAAAGAACTACAGAAAAACACAACAAAAGAGATAAAGGTATTGAAAATGAAAATATAAACAATGCAGAAAACACAAACACACACAAAAAGACAAACCTGGAGATGGAAAACCTCCAAAAGAAATCAGGAGTCACACATGCAAGCATCTCCAACAGACTACAAGAGATGGAGGAGAGAATCTCAGGGGCTGAAAACAACATTGAAAACATAGACAAAACATTAAGAGAAGATGAAAAAATCAAAAAGCTCCTAACCCAGAATGTCCAGGATATCCAGGACACAATGAGCAGACCAAGCCTAAAAATAATAGGAATAGAAGAGGGCAAAGAATATCAACTAAAAGTCACAGTAAATATCTTCAACAAAATCAGAGAAGAAAACTTCCCTACTCATAAAAGTGAGATGACCATGAGCATAAAAGAAGGCTGCAGAACTCCAAAAACATTGGACCAGAAAAGAAATTCCTCCTGACACATAATAGTCAAAATGCCAAGTGTTCAAAACAAAAAAAGAATACTAAATCAGTACGGGAAGAAGGTCATGTAATATATAAAAGCAGACAAATCAGAATTACACCCGACTTCTCAGCAGAGAGTAAAAAGCTAGAAGATCCTGGACAGACATCATACAGATTCTAAGAGAACACTAATGTCAGCCCAGGTTACTATATCCAGCAAAACTCTCAATCGCCATATGAGGGGAGACCAAGATATTCCAGGACAAAACTAAATTTACACAATATCTGACCACAAATCCATCCCTACCAAGATTAATAGATGGAAAATCCAACACAAGGAGAGAAACTGCACACTAGAAAAAGCAAGACAATAACTAAGCAAGAAAACCAAAACAAGAAAGACACACAGAAATAATTCTACCTCTAACAGCAAAAATAGCAGGAAAAAACAATCACTACTACTTAATATTTGTTAACCTAAGTGGACTCAATTTCCCATTAAAGAGACATAGACTGTCAGACTAGATACATAAACAGAATCCATCATTTTGCTGCATACAGAAAATTCATCTCAGAGACAAAGACAGACACTACCTCAGAATTAAAGGCTGGGAAAAAAACCTTCCAAGCAAATGGCCCCCAAAAAACAACCTGGAGTAGCCATTCTAATATAGAATAAAGTAGATTTTCAACCAAAACTTATCAAAAAAAAAATAAATAAGGAAGGACACTTTTTACTCATTACAGAGAAAATCAATCAGAGTGAATTCTCAATCCTAAACATACATGCTCCAAATTCAAGAGCACCCATATTCATAAAAGAAATCTTACTAAAGCTCAAAACATACATTGCACCACACACAACAATACTGGGAGACTTCAATACCCCACTCTCATCAATGGACAGATCATGGAAGCAGAAAATTAACAGAGACACAGAGAAACTAGCATAATAACTGAAGATCCAGTTATTCCCCTTCTGTGCATATACCTCAAAGATACTCCAACATACAATAAAGACACATGCTCCACCATGTTCATAGCAGTCTTATTTATAATATCCAGAAGCTAGAAAGAACCCATATGTCCTTCAGTAGATGAATGGATACAGAAATTGTGCTATATTTACACAGTGAGTACTACTTGGCTATCAGAAACAATGTCTTTATTAAATTCCTAGGAAAATGAATGTATCTAGAGAATATCATCCTGAGTGAGGTAATCCAGTCACAAAAGAACAGACACAATATGCAGTCAGTGAAAATTGGATACTAGCCTCAGAGAGCTCTGAATACCCATGAAAACAACTCATAGACTATATGAAGCTCAAAAAAAAAAAAAAAAAAAAAAAAAAAAAAAAAAAAAAAACCAAAAAGGCCAATAAAAGGAAAACTCAGTTCTTAGAAATAATAATAAGTGTATAGCACCCTCTCAGAGTGAGGTACACCTAGACCTTAAATCATTAATAACTCAAGAGCTAAGAAGATAGCCTTTGTGCAGTTTTTGGTAGTTAAAAATCATTATGTTTGAGCCGGAAAGGCGGCTGGTACAGGCTGAGCAACTGTGACCAGGAACAGATCTTAGGAACTTCTGTTCCCACCCGGAGACGACTTCAGGACACAGAGCAGAGCCTGGCCCAACAGCCAACCGGAAAGGCGGCTCGTACAGGCTGAGAAACTGGTGAGTGGGAGACCTAGGCTGCGGGGGAGCAGAGGGATCTCTGCGGAGTGCACACAGAAAGGGCACCCCCTGCCCTGACCTACCCTGTCCCCCCCGATTCAGTGACCGGGAACAGATCTTAGGAACTTCTGTTCCCACCCGGAGACGACTTCAGGACACAGAGCAGAGCCTGGCCCACCTGCCAGCCGGAAAGGTGGCTCGGAGAGGCTGAGCATCTGTGACCAGGATCAGATCTTAGGAACGTCTGTTCCCACCCGGAGGCAACTTCAGTACGCAGAGCAGAGCCTGGCCCAGCTGCCACCCGGAACCTGGGCTGCCGGGGAGTAGAGAGATCTCTGCAGAGTGCACACGGAAAGTGTACCAGGGACACAGACCAGATACAAGGGAAAGGCAAGAACATATCACTGACAACAAAATGGCAAGAGGAAAGAGAAAGAGTATATCCCAAGGAAATCAAGACAATCTAGCAACACCAGAACCCAGCTCTCCGATAGTAGCAAACATCGGAATTCCAAACACTCCAGAGAAAGAAGACACAGACCTGAAATCATGCCTCAAGACGCTGATAGAGTTAATTAAACAAGAAAGAGAGGAAAAGCAAAAAGAATCAGAAGCTTTTAAGGAAGAAACAAGAAAAACACTCAAAGAACTCAAAGAACGAGATGAAAACAGAACCAAAGAAATAAAGGAATGGAAGAGGGAAATTAAAACAGAAATTGACACAATAAAGAAAGCGCTAAAAGAGATAACCCTAGAGTCAGAACACCAGAAAAAAAAATCAGGAGTCACAGAAGCAAGCATTTCCAACAGATTACAAGAGATCGAGGAGAGAATCTCGGGGGCAGAAGAGAACATTGCAAACATAGACAAAACAGCCAGAGAAGATGCAAAAAAAAAAAAAAAAGCTCCTAACCCAAAATGTCCAGGAAATACAAGACACAATGAGAAGACCGAACCTAAGGATAATAGGAATAGAAGAGGGAGAAGAGTATCAACTAAGAGGCACAGTAAATATCTTCAACAAAATCATAGAAGAAAAATTCCCTACCCTCAAGAATGAGATGACCACGAGCATAAAAGAAGCCTTCAGAACTCCAAATATGTTGGACCAGAAAAGAAATACCTCCCGACACATAATAGTAAAAACATCAAGTGCCCAAAGTAAAGAAAGAATACTAAAAGCAGTAAGGGAAAAAGGTCAGGTAACATATAAAGGCAGACCAATCAGACTCACACCCGATTTCTCAACAGAGACTATGAAAACTAGAAGAGCCTGGACAGACATCATGCACTCCTTAAGAGAGCACAAGTGCCAGCCCAAGCTGCTATACCCAGCAAAACTATCAATCACCATCGATGGAGAGACAAAGATATTTCAAGACAAATCAAAATTCATACAATATCTGACCACAAACCCAGCACTACAACGAATTATAGGTGGAAAACCCAATACAAGGAGGGAAAATACAGCCTAGTAAGAACAAGAAAACTCCTAAACAAGAAAACTAAAAGAAGAAAAAAACACAGACACAACTCAACCCAAAAGAGCAAAAATGGCAGGAAACAGAAACAATTATTCCTTGATATCTATTAACATAAATGGTCTCAACTCCCCAATAAAGAGACATAGACTATCAGACTGGATACATAAACAAAATCCAGCCTTTTGCTGCATACAGGAAACTCATCTCAGAGACAGAGACAGACACTATCTCAGAGTAAAAGGGTGGGAAAAATACTTCCAAGCAAACAGCTCCAAGAAGCAAGCTGGAGTGGCTATTCTAATATCGAATAAAGTAAATTTCCAACCAAAAGTTATCAAAAAAAGATAAAGAAGGACACTTTTTACTCATTACCGGGGAAATCTGTCAGGAGGAACTCTCAATCCTTAACATATATGCTCCAAATAAAAAATCACCCACATTCATAAAAGAAACTCTACTAAAGCTCAAAAAATACATTTCACCCCACACAATAATAGTGGGAGACTTTAATACCCCACTCTCGCCAATAGACAGATCAGGGAAACAAAAACTAAACAAGGACACTGCAAAACTAGCAGAGACTTTGAACCAACTAGAATTAATAGATATATACAGAACATACTATCCTAAAGTAAAAGAATACACCTTCTTCTCACCACCCCATGGCACCTTCTCGAAAATTGACCACATAATTGGACACAGAACGAGCCTTCATCGATATAAGAAGATTGAAATACTCCCATGCATCCTCTCAGATCACCATGGTCTACGGCTGGTCTTTAACAACAACAAAGACAACAAAATGCCCACATTCACATGGAAACTAAACAACGCTCTGTTAAAGGATAGCAGGGTCAAAAAAGAAATAAAGAAAGAAATTAAGGACTTTCTAGAATTCAACGAAAACGATAACACAACATACCCAAACCTATGGGATGCAATGAAAGCAGTATTGAGAGGAAAACTCATAGCCCTAAGTGCTTCCAAAAAGAAACTGGAGAGAGCTCACATCAGCAACCTGACAGCACAGCTAAAAGCCCTAGAGCAAAAGGAAGCAGATATACCCAAAAAGAGTAGACGGCAAGAAATAATCAAAATTAGGGCAGAAATAGACCAAATAGAAACAAAAAGAACCATTGAAAAAATCAACAAAACAAAGAGTTGGTTCTTTGAGAAAATCAACAAGATTGATAAACCCCTAGCCAGACTAACTAAAGGGCAAAGAGAGAGTATCCTAATTAACAAAATCAGAAAGGAAAGTGGTGACATAACAACTGAAACTAAGGAAATTCAAGAAATCATCAAATCCTACTACAAAAACTTATACTTCACAAAAATTAAAAAATCTGGAGGAAATGGACGAATTCCTAGACAGATACAAAGTCCCAAAGTTTAACCAGGACCAAGTAAACCATCTAAATAACCCTATAACACCTAAAGAAATAGAAGAAGTCATCAAAAGCCTCCCAACCAAAAAAAGCCCAGGTCCAGACGGGTTCAGTGCAGAATTTTATCAGACATTTATTGGGGATATAACACCAATATTCGCCAAGCTATTCCAAAAGATAGAATCAGATGGAATATTACCCAACTCATTTTTTGAGGCTACAATAACCCTCGTACCTAAGCCACACAAAGACCCTACAAGGAAAGAGAACTTCAGACCAATCTCACTTATGAACATTGATGCAAAAATACTCAACAATATCCTTGCAAACCGAATCCAAGAACACATCAAAACCATCATTCATCATGACCAAGTAGGCTTCATCCCTGGGATGCAGGGATGGTTTAACATAAGGAAATCCATCAATGTAAACCACCATATAAACAAACTTAAAGACCAAAATCACATGGTCATCTCACTAGACACTGAGAAAGCATTCGACAAAATCCAACACCCCTTCATGTTAAAAGTCCTGGAAAGAACAGGAATCCAAGGCCCATATTTAAACATAATAAAAGCAATATACAGCAAACCAACAGCAAACATCAAACTTAATGGCGAGAAACTTGAAGCAATCCCACTAAAATCAGGGACTCGACAAGGCTGCCCACTCTCTCCCTACCTATTCAACATAGTACTGGAAGTCCTGGCTGGAGCAATTAGACAGCAAAAGGAGATCAAGGGGATACAAATCGGAAAGGAAGAGATAAAAACATCACTATTTGCCGATGACATGATAGTGTACTTGAGTGACCCCAAAAATTCCACCAGAGAACTCCTACTGCTGATAAACAAGTTCAGCAAAGTGGCCGGATACAAAATTAACTCAAACAAATCAGTAGCCTTCCTATACTCAAAGGACAAACATGTGGAGAAATAAATTAGGGAAAAGGTACCCTTCACAATCGTTACAAAAACTATGAAATACTTGGTGTGACTCTAACTAAGGAAGTGAAGGACCTGTATGACAAAAACTTCAAACCTCTAAAGAAAGAAATTGAGGAGGATCTCAGAAAATGGAAAGATCTCCCATGCTCATGGATTGGAAAGATCAACATCTTAAAAATGGCCATCCTACCAAAAGCAATATACAGATTCAATGCAATCCCCATCAAAATTCCAAACCAGTTCTTCATGGAATTGGAAAGATCAATGTGCAATTACATATGGAATAACAAAAGACCTAGAATAGCGAAATCCATCCTCAACAACAAAAAAACATCTGCGGGAATCACTATCCCTGACCTCAAGCTATATTACAAGGCAATTGTGCTGAAAACTGCATGGTACTGGTAGAGAAATAGGCAAGTGGATCAATGGAATAGAATAGAAGATCCAGAAATGAGCCCTCATGTATATGGTCACCTGATTTTTGACAAAGGAGCAGTAAACATTCAATGGAAAAAAAACAGCCTATTCAACAAATGGTGCTGGTCCAACTGGCACTCAACATGCAAAAGAAGGAAAATAGACCCGTTCTTATCTCCTTGTACAAAGCTCAAGTGTAAGTGGATTAAAGATCTCCACATTAAACCAGATACACTGAAAGTATTAGATGAGAAAGTAGGGAAAACCTTAGAACACATAGGTACAGGAGAAAATTTCCTGAACAAAACACCAATGGCTCAAGCTCTAAGGTCAAAGATTAACAAATGGGACTTAATGAGGTTGCAAAGTTTCTGTAAGGCTAAGGACATCGTCAAGAAAACAAAACGGTAACCAACAGAATGGGAAAAGATCTTTACCAACACCACATCAGATAGAGGCCTAATATCCAAGGTGTACAAGGAACTCAAAATGTTAGACACCAGAGAATCAAATAACCCTATTAAAAAATGGGGTACAGAGCTAAACAAATCATTTTCAGTTGAGGAACACCGAATGGCCGAGAAACATCTGAGGAAGTTCTCGACATCTTTAACCATCAGGGAAATGCAAATCAAAACAACCCTAAGATTCCACCTCACACCAGTCAGATTGGCCAAGATCCAAAACTCAGATGACAGCAGATGCTGGCAAGGCTGCGGAGAAAGAGGAACACTTCTCCACTGTTGGTGGGGTTGCAAGCTAATACAACCACTCTGGAAATCTGTCTGGCGATACCTCAGAAAATTGGATATAGTACTACCTGAAGACCCAGCTATTCCACCTCTGGGCATATACCCCAGAGACACTTTAATACACAACAAAGGTATATGCACCACAATGTTCATAGCGGCTCTATTTATAATAGCCAGAAGCTGTAAGGAACCCAGATGTCTTTCAGAAGACGAATGGATACAAAAATTGTGGTATATATACACAATGGAATACTACTCAGCCACCAGAAACAATGACTTAACCAAATTCTTAAGAAAATGACTGCATCTAGAGAAGATCATCCTGAGTGAGATAACCCAGTCACAAAAGAACAGACATAATATGCAGTCACTGATTGTGGGATGCTAACCCCAGAGGCTTGCACTCCCCAGAAAAAACTCACAGACTGTATAAAGTCCAAGAAATAAAGAAAACAAAAAATATACATATATTCACAAAACAAGAAGACTTTGACTATTTCCATGTTGCGTTTTTTTTTTTTTGCATGTACTTTACGCTTAATCCAACTAGTAGGTTTTCAGTGCATACTGTCAATCCCTTGAAAAAAATCAAGTACTGACTAAAAACATATTCACATGGTTTTATGTAAAATTTATTTTAATGTCTGAAAAAACAGTACTGACAAAAATGTATAATTTTAAGCAAAAAATATTTAAAATCTTTACCTTTATCTTTGTTTTGCAAAATAAAGTCATTTAAAAAAAAAGTTCAATATCCTTACCTAACAAAGAAATGTAAATTTAAACCATTAGAGATTTCATTTAATGCCTATCAGAATGTTTAAGATCAAAAATACAAGTGAAAGCTCATGCTGGTGAGGATGAGGAACAACACTCCTCCATTTCTGGTGGGAATACAAATTTGGACATCCACCTTGAAAATAAATATGATGGCTTCCCTGAAAATTGGGAATCAATCTACCTCAAGACCCAGATATGCTACTCTTAGCCATATACCCAAGGACACTTTATCATATCTCAAGGATACTTCTTCAACTCTGTTTATTGCAGCTTTATTCAAAAAAGGCAGAAACTGAAAACAACCTAGATGTCCCTTAAATAAAGAATGTATAAAGAAAATATGGTAGGTTTATACAATAAAATATTACTTCATGGTTAAAAACAATGACAGCATGAAATTTGCAGGCAAACTAGAAAAAATACCCTGAGTCAGATAACCCAGACCCAGAAAAATAAACATGGTATCTTAGTTAGGGTTTTACTGCTGTGAAAAAAGCATCATGACCAAGGCAAATCTTATAAAAACAACATTTAACTGGGGCTTGCTTACAGGCTCTGAGGTTCAGTCCCCTATCATCAAGGCAGGATCATGACAGCACCCAGGAGCTGAGAGTTCTACATCTTCATCTGAAAGCTAATAGCAGAATACTGGCCTCTAGGGTAGAATGAGGTTCTTGAAGTCCATACCCACAGTGACACACCTACTCCAGCAACACCACACCTACTCCAACAGGGCCACACCTAATAGTGCCAATTCCTGGGCCAAACTTACCCAACCCATCACACATGGCATGAACTCACTTATAAGTAGCTATTAGCTATAAAGGATAACCATGCTACAATCTACAGATCTAGAGAAGCCTAATAACAAGGGGGGAGTCAAGGTGTGGAGGGACATAAATCTCTCTGTGAAGGAGAAATAAAACAGGCAACAGAATAGGGTATGATTGATGGGTGGGGGCTGTGGGAACAGCAGCATCAGGCAAAGGGGATGATTGTAGATAATAGGGAAAGAAAAAACTAGAATTAGTTCATAGGGTCATCTCTGGGTCAAGCTAAAAATATAGAGCAATGGTAATACCCAAGAATCTATGTGGGTGACACTACCTAAGAGTCCTAGCAATATGGGATACAAAGCCTGACCTGGCCATCTCCTGTAACAAGGTAAGACTTGCAGTGAAGGGATTGGTACACCACGCTTACCACAAAGTCTCTGTCCTACTATTGCTGTACTAAAAGATACAATGGGATATACATAGCACAGAAATTTTGGGAATGGCCAGCCCAACCTAAACTTGGCCAATTCCAACTTAAATCCCATTCCATGAGCAGGAGCCCACAACTGACACTACCTGGAGGGCCAAGACCCAAAGGCCAGATAACCCAAAACCTAGGGTGAAATGATTATTAAACATGTTCTGCTATACTCATAGCTTGGTGCCTAGACCCATTGTCATCAGAGTAGCTTCACCCAGAGAATGATAGAAACAGATAAACAAACCAACAGCCAAACATTAGATGGAGCTGAGCAAATTCTGTGAAAAGACGAAGGAACGATTATAAGAGACAGAGAAGTGAAGGACACCACAAGAAAACCCATAGAATCAGCCTACCTGGGCTCATAGGGGCTCTCAGAGACTAAACTGCCAACCAGAAAGCTATCATGGGACTGACCTGGGACCTTTGCATATGTTACAGACATGTCTTCTAACAGTGGAAGCAGGGACTGTCACTGATTCTATGACTAATTTCAAAATGCTTTCCTACTACTGAGTTTTCTTTGCCAGTTTCCATATGAGAAGAGTGCTTAGTCTTACTGCAAGTTGATATGGCATAGTTGGTGATATCTTTCAGCAGCCACCTAGGAAAAGTTAAAGGTATGCAAGTGACTTTCCTGGAGATAGCAACTTCACTTTGCATAGCTGCAATGTACTCTGATTAGCAAGGGTTTCAGAAATCTCATCTCAGGATAGTTCCTTACAGCTAACAAGTTTTTCCTGATCTTAGAGGATTAATCTAATTAATGATCCCTAGAAATTGGCCCACCCTACTGGGAAGACTTTCTGCAAATCTATGAAGACAGACAGTCTTGTAATGGTGCTATATGACAAATTATTTCTTAATTTGTAATGATGCATCTATAAAAATTCCCAAAATTATATGAGTCATCATTAAGCCATTTATAATAGGACTGACTGCAAGCAATATCTTCTGTGACAGGAAAGCTGCAGTTGGAACTGGAGATGTCTTCATGTGTTAATTTGCTCAGAGACCTGCAGCTTTCAGTCAGAGAAACTTAAGAGTCAAGACAGGTAAACTTTGTTGTAGAAAACAACCATAATATCTCTGGCAAGACCAAGGCTTGCCTACTACCAATATTCTTCCCCCTCAGGCTGCTTCAGGGAGCACCCATCCCAGGACTAATCTCCTAGCAGATATCCATGGAGGACACTACCCTTTTCTGAAGAGAAATGGAGGAGGTATGGATGGGAGGATGGGGAGAAGGGGAAGAGGGGGAGGGGAGGGACTGGGTAGAGAGGAGGGAGGAGAAACTGCAGCAGAAATATAAAGAGAAAAGAAGAAAGGAAGGGGAAGGAGAGAAGGGGGGAGAAAGAAAATATATTTATTTAAAAATAAGAATGATTACTCCTTATCAGAAAGACAGAGATCAACACAGGTTATATCAGAAAACAATCTCAAAAGACTGGCCAATTATGGACAGTGCCAAGAATCTGATAATCTATATACTAGAGTCTCTTTCTTAGAACACTGCTCAGTTTCTAAGGAAATAAAACCTATATCAGAGCCCATCTCATGTAAAGGCAAGATTATGAACCTAACGTAAAATGCCCTGTTTTCTGATAACTGACACTTGGTAACAGTATGTTGAAGACACACAGGGCTCTGATAACTCTTAGACTTGAGGAAGAAACCTACATCACAAAACAGCACTGAGACTCAACAAACGGTGTCAAAAGCTATACAAAGACCAGTGGAAACTAAGACAGACACACAGAAGCAAAACAAAACTGAGATGCAGACAAGTGAGCAGATATTTCATGAAGGTCTGTTAGATAGGTGGGAGTGTGAGCTGCAGGACTAAAGTCAGAAACTGTAGAAAGCACAGAGCAATTAGGAAAAGGATAACTTAAACACAGCCAAGACGTTTTGACATGGATTAATGATGTACGGGTTTTGAAAAGTCTGAGTTCCTCTTAAGACTGTGGGACAGCGTGCAGGCATGCGGTGATTCTTTAACTTGGGGTGCTTGTGAGAGAACAGGTGTCTCTGCCTCTTTTGCTTGCTCTTGGAACTCCTTTCCTCCTAACAGGTTGCCTTGTCCAGGACTTATGTGAGGGTTTGTAGCACAAGCACTTACAAATTCAAAGCTCATAAAGAAAACTGTAAGGGAGTAATGTGGGATTCGTAGAAGGTCATGAATCAGTTCAACTGGACTGCATGGCACAGAGAAAAAACAATGAAGACACTGAAGACACTGTAGTAGAAATCAGTAAGAATTCCAGCCAAGGGCTTCTATCCAAACATGGGTTATTGAATTGAAATGCAGAATATCTACCTGTCTTAGTTAGGGTGTTGCTTCTGTGAACAGATACCATGAACAAGACAACTATTTTAAGAACAACATTTAATTGGGTTGGCTTACAAGCTCAAGGGTTCAGTTCATAATCATTAAGGCAGGAATATGGCAGCATCCAGACAGGTATTATGAAGGCAGAGCTGAGAGTTCTACACCTTCATCCAAAGGCTGATATGAGGAGACTTGCTAGGCAGTTAGGATGAGGGTGTTGAAGTCCATGTCCACAGTGACACACCTATTCCATCAAGGCTACACCTCTTACTAGTGCCACTCTCTGGGCCAAGAATATACAAACCATCACATTACCTATCCCAACAAGGAAATATCAGTGCCTGCTGGGGTACCATATAACCCATTAGCTAGCTCCACAGTAATCTGGACAAAAGCCTATAGTAAGTAGCCTTACATCTCTCATTGTCACTGCCAATCATCTCATAGACTTTGATATGAGATGCAGCCAAAGATTACATCTGTGGTCCTATACTTACTTCCCAATAAGCATCACTACACCAGCTTCTTGACTGCTGATCTCATAAACCCAAAAGGAGTCCTCTGCAAGTACTCTAGAGCATTAATTTGTTAATTCTGGTCCACCTCTGAATTTAGAAGTGTTTGTTCTTTTTTTTTCTTACAACTTTATTTAAATAAAAAGAGAGATACATGTACAGATTTTTAAAAGCATTTTGGTATAAAACAATATGAGTATATTTTTGTCAGTACTTGATATTTTTAAAGGTTTGAAAGTATGCATTGAAATCTTACTACTTACCATAGGCATAAAGTATGTGTAAAACAAAGCATAACATGGAAATAATCAAAGTATTCTTGGTGTGAATAGATTAAACATAATGATTTTTAAATACCAAAAATTGCCACAAGACTATCTTCTAGCTCTTGAGTTATTAATGATTTAACGTCTAGGTGTACTCCAATCTGAGTTGGTGCTTTACACTTGTTGTTACTGGGGAGTTTTTTGTTTTGTTTTCTGTTGTTGTTGTTGTTGTTGTTGTTCTAAGAAGGACTGAGGCTTTCCGCTTTTTGGCCTTTCTTTTTTTGATTCAGTCAAAGAAATAAGTCTTATTGTTCTGTATTCTAAACTGAGATTCAAACTTTGTCATAAAAGAGAGAAAATAATGTAGGGAATTTTGAAGTTCTTAGCAAGAACAATATGTGGCTTACGACAAAAGAAATGGTAGTAAGATATAAAAGTCTTCAGAGCTCAAATAAGAGAAAGTAAAAATAGGCTGTAGCCTTTAGAATAAATACTGATTAAAGATAGCAATCATACCATTAAAATGTTCCTATAATTAAGGGTGATTGGTGAGACTGAAGTGACGTAATGCCTGAAGAACCTAGAGTGTTAGTAGAGTAATAGTCTGTTAGGCTGCTCCTGGAACCAGGGTAACTTACCACAAAACTCTTGAGTCATATACCCAAGGCAGCCTGTGAAGCATTGGGCTCTTGAGAATAGAGTAAAGAGGTCCTAAGTATCATCATCTCAGAAGCAGGCTACTTGGGGAGTTGTAGTAAACCTGGGACTCCAGGTGTGAGGAATAAGAGCAGGGATGTGCTCACTCGGGATGGTAGACTGAACACAGGTGAGAGCATGGAGAACAGAAGCTGCTGCAGAGCCCTGTAACAGGGAGGAGCCTCTTCACAACATCTGGAGGGGTAAGTACCAGGGAAGGGGCTGTGAGTTCAGAGTGGAAAGGGCAGAGTCCTGACCTCTGAGAGGTGAGACAGCAGAG
This sequence comes from Micromys minutus, assembly GCF_963924665.1. Taxonomy (NCBI): domain Eukaryota; kingdom Metazoa; phylum Chordata; class Mammalia; order Rodentia; family Muridae; genus Micromys; species Micromys minutus. Next base: position 90,475,319 of record NC_137971.1, on the reverse strand, counting down.
TCCCTATCTTGTAGTTCAATCCTACTCTCTGACTACAGACCTCATGGCTTCCACACTTGTTTCTTTTCTTTTTAAAATTCATCATCTTCAATATTTCCCATCTCTCAGCTCCTCACTTAGGCAGAGATTGGGATTCCTAATCAGAAAAGGAGGAGGACAATAGGGCTGAAGTCTATAGGAAGCAGTGAGTGACAGACCAGTAAACTTGTAGTAATAGTCTACAGCCAGTTTCCTCAGAACAGTAACAATACATTCCAAAGATTATTTTACGAAGTTTGATATAAGATATATGCCAAATACAAAACAATAAAAAAGATTGTATTTAATGTAAGTCCTATCTTAATTTACATCAACATAAATTAAAAATGTGATCTACATGTGCTCATACTGGTATGGCTTTACACTGATACTCTATCCATGAACTTCTAATCATTTCACTGACATGGGACACAAAAATGAACAGACATAATATACAGTCACTGATAATGGGATGCTAACCCCAGAGGCTCGCACTGCCCCAGAAACAACTCACAAACTGTATGAAGTCCAAGAAATAAACAAAACAAAACAAAACAAAACAAAACAAAAAAATCTCTATACAACAAGAAAACTTTGACTATTTCCATGTTACATTATGTTTTACATGTACTTTATGCTCATTGTAACTATTAAGTTTTCAATTCATACTATCAAACCTTTTAAAAAAATCAAGTACTGACTAAAAAATATATTCATACAGTTTTATGTAAAAATTATTTTAAAATCTGAAAAAAAAGTACTGACTAAAATGTATTGTATAATTTTATGCAAACAATGCTTAAAATCTGTACATTTATCTTTGTTTTGTAAAATAAAGTTGTTCAAAAAATAAAGTTTAAACAAAATAGAAAAAAATTAACGGATATAAATATTTAGAAGGAAGAAAATACTGCTTAATATAATTTTTGTTCTATCTATAAAATAAATGTTTTATAAGCCATACCAATGAGAAATTGTAGAAATTAATGATACTTTACTAAAGGGGATGTCATAGAAGATAAAATCAAAACTGCAATGTGTAAAATAAGAAATATATGGTATTTTACGCAGCAGTGATTGTTTACTTGGTACGAATACAAGATTTTTTTTTAATTACAAAACTTTTAAAGGGAGCACAAACTCGGTTGGGTATGGTTCTCAATCCTGTGATCCCAGCACTTAAGATGTAAGGGAAGAAGGATCAAGAATTTCAAGTCATCTTTGGATACAGAGTCAGTTTGAGGCCAGCTTCAGATATATGAAACTCTATCTCAAAAATGAATACAAAATAGTAACAGCACATGCTTATTTAAGTTACTGTATGAAAAAAAAATAACAAAAGTAAGGATATACAAATCACCAGATGATTATATGCCAGAAATAGTATATATACATTATATAGAGAACTAACTATAATCCTTTTAAAAGATCTCAAAATGGTAATAATTATATGAACATCAAAGATCAACACCCTAAAGCCTTATTTATTTAATGTCTGTGTGTGTGTGTGTGTGTGTGAGAGAGAGAGAGAGAGAGAGAGAGAGAGACTTTGCACATGTCTGGAGGTTGTTCTCGGAATCTAGAAAAAGGTGTCACATCCTCTGGACCTAAAATTGCAGGTCTTTGTGAGTATTCTAATGTGAGTGAAGCTGAGAACTCAACTCGAGTCCCGAAGAGCAGCTATCATGCTTGCTCACAGAGATACGCAGTTCAAATTTTCATATTGGTTATTTGTTTTTTTTACATTTCAAATGTTGTCCCTCTTCCCAGTCTCCACTCCACAAACCTACTATCTCATCTCCTCACGCCTTTGCCTCTGTGAGGGTGTTCCCCCAACTACCCACACCTACCTCACCACTCTAACATTCCCGCACACACAGTTCAAATTTTTAGTGACAATTTTTAAAAGGAAGAAATGATCCATGTTTCTGAATGAAAAAATACTTGATTCAAAAGTGTCTCTTTTTTCCAAACATTCTTCCATATGCAAACCCAAACTAGGGGTGATATTTTATTAACTCGATACAAAAGTACTGAAGTTAATCTACACAATTAGTGCATGGATGGGAATGAAAATTGAAAAGAACAGTGAAAAAATCAAATTGAATGTGTAATAAGCTTGCTGGTCTTTACCCAAAATTAATCAGAAATAGAAACAGTTGATTCCCAGGATAGAATTGTGCTGTGTGTGTTTCAGTACACACATGTGTGTGTGTTTGCTGTATGACTAAAGAGGCATCGTAATCATTTATTGAGAGATGAAGAACCTATGCTTAATTACTCAAAATAAATAGGTTTACATACATACCTTTCATTGATAGAAAAATCAATTCCATCTAATCTAGTTATGCAAAAAAAAAAAACAAAAAGACAATCACGAAAAATCAGTAGCCATTCAGAAATTAATATTGGTAAAAGTATTTTTGAATAAAGAATAATTATATGTAACTGGTACTTCTTTAAATACTGGAATAAAATGTTTTACATTTTATGTAAATAGTGGTTTCGGTGGATATTTCACAGCAATGTAAAAATCACCAAACAGAAACTGGAGGAAAAAGATAATGAAAACAATGTTTAGGTTCTTTTGTTCCTATCTGAAATTTTTCTAAAGGTCTTCCTTTTTTATTTATTCACTTTACATCCAACTCACTTTACCCCTCAAGTCACACACCCCCAATTAAAGTCTTACTGAGAATTTAGTATGTTCAAAAGACCACAACATTGTGCACGAAACCCATATAACTACATTAAGCCTAGACAACAATGAAATTTTTGTTTCCTCTCAATTTATAGGCAGGTGCTGAGAACAAGACACTCCATGAAATGGGCACAGTCCTGTATGAAGCCAACAGCTCAGAGTTCCAAGTGTCTGAGTTCATCCTGCTGGGATTCCCAGGCATCCATGAGTTCCAGCACTGGATCTCCTTGCCTATGGCTCTACTTTACATTGTAGCTATTGGTGCTAACCTTCTTATCTTGATCACCATCTACTGTGAGTCTAGCCTACATCAGCCAATGTATCAGTTCCTTGGTATCTTGGCTACAGTAGATCTTGGCTTGGCTTCCACCAGCATGCCCAAGATCCTGGCCATCTTGTGGTTAGATGCCAAGACCATCAGCCTCCCTGAGTGCATTGCTCAAATCTATGCAATCAATACGTTCATGGCCATGGAGTCAGGCATCTTCGTGTGCATGGCACTAGATCGATATGTGGCCATTTGTTATCCCCTTCAGTATCCTGCCATAGTCACTGAAGCCTTTGTCATCAAAGCCACAGTGTCCGTGCTGCTCAGGAGTGGCCTGTTAACCATCCCAGTGCCTGTACTAGCTGCCCAGAGACATTACTGCTCCAGGAATGAAATAGATCACTGTCTTTGCTCTAACTTGGGGGTCATTAGTCTGGCCTGTGATGATATCACTGTTAACAAGTTCTACCACTTGGCTTTGGCCTGGTTTATACTTGGAATTGACATGACTCTGGTCTATGCTTCCTATGCTCTGATTATCCGCTCAGTGCTGAGGCTGAACTCCACTGAGGCAATGTCTAAGGCCCTCAGTACCTGCAGCTCCCACCTCATCCTCATTATGTTTTACTACACAGCCCTTGTTATACTATCTGTCACTCACCTAGCAGGAAGAAGGTTTCCCCTCATCCCTGTTCTCCTCAATGTACTGCATATTGTCATCCCCCCATCCCTTAACCCCATGGTATATGCCCTTAGGACACAGGAGCTGAAGGTGGGCTTCCAGAAGGTGTTTAGCTTGAGTAAGTATGTGTCCAGGAAATGAACTCACTATATATGAAATAACTTTGAATTCAGTATTCCAAGAAAAGGAAAGTATAGATTTTAACCCCCAAACACGTTGTTAAAATTCTACCACAACTCCAGGGGCATCTACTCAAGTTTATCTACTTTAGATGGTACACTGTTTCTGCAAAGTGCTGCTGGAAGCTTTTTGCAAACATTCCTTCTTACTGCCAGTGATAGCCTATGCTGTCCCACAACTACTATTCTTTCTAAGTTCTGTGGAGGTGGAAAATGAGCTGGGAAACTTTCCCAAGGCTGACTAGGAAGTTAAAACATGAGTTTTGAACCTAAATCATCACCACAATCTCTCCTCTTAACCTATGCTCCTTGTTATTAGTTTTCAAAAGTAAGTTAAGATAATAAAATAAGGTAAGATTAAATATACTCATTTTTTAATAAAATTCCCATTAGAGCATGGCTGTAGAGGTGAATGGCAGTAGTGTAATAGTCAATTCTACAACCTTTGGGAAGAGGAAGATGGAAGCCACAGAGATGACTCAGTGGTTAAAAGCACTTGTTCTTGTAGAGGACCAGAATTTGATTCCCAGCACCCACTTAAACACAGCTCTGTTTAATTGCAGTCCCAGGGAGTCTGATACCTTCTTCTGGAATGTTTGAGTATGCACTTGGTACCTAAAAGTACAAACAGACAAGGCACTCATATATCTAATATAAATGTAAATAATCTAAACAAAAACATTTGAACAAAAAGAGGAATATGTTCATGATTACAACTTGACTGTGGGACAGAAAGTGATTAACTGCAATCTATCAGAAGTGTGAATATTTAGATGATATGACTGAAGCATAATCACAGGCCCTGGTAGATACTTTGGAAAAGCATTGGAACCGTGTGCAAGTGCTGTGTTTAACCACAGGACAAACAGTTGGACTCTGAAAACCTGCCAAACACTAAAATAAGACTAAGTGTAACTTATTCTCCAATTTATATCTACAGTGAAGAGAAACCAAAAGGGGGTTTTATCCCTTTTTGTCCTTTTATTTTTGTTCTCTTATATAACAATAACATTCTCCCCTCCATCCACTCCTTAAAATCCTTCTTACCTCTCTTCTATCCCATATCCACTAACTCTACATTTCCCTTCAAAAAAGACCAAAAAAGACAGAAGTTTGTATGAAGTTCATGTATAAAATAGAAAAATATTCCTGTGAAAAAATGAGTTTTTCTTTTTATTTTGAGGAGAAGAAATGTTTCAATTCTAAAATGTCTTTTGTGGAATGTAACATTACAAAACAAAAAATTAAAGAGAAATTTCTAGAAAATGAAAATTTGGACATAGCCATGGTCTCTGGTCCCAGATAAGAATTCTTCAATTCTTGAGGAAAAAAAAGAAACCCGAAGCAATTCTCCATCACTATAAACTATAGTACTTTTAAATCCTCTCCAAGGACTCCCTCTGTACAACTGTCTACTAAGAGTTGGACGAGGTTTCTTTCTTCAGTTCACAAACTCATGAATTAATTTGCTTTGGAGCTCTACAAAGAATAAATGAAAGTATTAAAAATATAAAACACTCTACTTGAACTTCTCTGGTGAAATATAAAAGTTCTATGGAATTCAATATTCACTGGCTCCATAAAAAACAACAGAAGTTCTATAGGAAAGTGATGATTGGCTAAAACAGAGAACTAATAGACTAAATTTGTTACCTGTTTAAATATCCAAGTATGAGTAACAAAGGTGAAATACTGGCTCAGGACAATGTATGTACAGGAGAAGATTTTCTGACACAATAGCATGGCATTATGATAGACTCTGGGAAAAAAAAACAACTGTGCCAGTAATTTGAAAACCAAAATGTGAGAAGTTAAGACTATTGGCAGTTAAGGAGTTGAATCATCTTTATTTTGGAAATGTCAGTAAGTTGTCTCAGGCATCCTGTGAGGATAAGGCAAAATTTTACATTGTGCATTTCTCTGATGTTCTTCAGTCCTACTAAGACTATGTTGCTCATATTCCATCATTGTGACAAAGGATTTGAGAGAAACAACTTTAGGAGGAATTACTTGACTTTTAATTTCAGCTAGCTCCATTGCTTTCATGTCTGTGGCAAGGCAGAAGTATCAGAGTAAAATGACATGTATGAGAAAGTTGGTCATTTCATGAACTTTAGAAAGTAGAGAGTGGTAAAGGTTTATGGACAACACCTTTCAAGTCCATGCTTCAAGTAACCTACATGTTTTAACTAGCCACCATTTCCCAAGATATAATGCATCTATGAACTTATCAATAGATAAATTTGTTGATGATGTTAGTACTTTCATAATCCAATTACCTCTCAATATTTCCATGAGCTACGAACCATGCCTTCAACACATGAGCTTTTTGGGAAGAACCATCAAACTTTAACTTCACCATTTTATGCCTAATGCTCATAGACCCATGTCCATCTTATAATGCAAAATGTATATCCATCTCCTAATGAAAAATGCCATAGACTTTCAGGAGTTCCTAAACATTTCTCAAAGTTCCAAGTCCCCCTTGAGACTCAGGGAAGACTCTTGTCATGAACTCAAAAATAACCATAAAGAAAATTACATTCTTAGCCATCAGGGAAATGCAAATAAAAACAACCCTGAGATTCTACCTCACACCAGTCAGATTGGCCAAGATCCAAAACTCAGATGACAGCAGATACTGGCAATGTTGTGGAGAAAGAGGAACACTTCTCCACTGTTGGTGGGGTTGTAAACTGATACAACCACTCTGGAAATCAGTCTAGCGATTCCTCAGAAAATTGTACATAGTAGTACCTGAAGATCCAGCTATTCCACTTCTGGGCATGTACCCCAGAGACACTTTAATATACAACAAAGATACATGCACCACAATGTTCATAGTGGCTCTATTTATAATAGCCAGAAGCTGGAAGGAACCCAGATGTCCTTCAGAAGATGAATGGATACAAAAATTGTGGTACATATACACAATGGAATACTACTCAGCCACCAGAAACAAAGACTTAACCAAATTCTTAAGAAAATGGCTGCCTCTAGAAAATATCATCCTGAGTGAGATAACCCAGTCACAAAAGAACAGACATAATATGCAGTCACTGATAGTAGGATGCTAACCCCAGAGGCTCAGACTGCCCCAGAAACAACTCACAGACTGTGTGAAGTTCAAGAAAAAAAGAAAAGAAAAGAAAACAAAACAAAACAAAAAAGTCATGATCAATCTTTACACACCAAGAAAATGTTGACTAATTCCGGTTTACACCCTGTTTTACATGTACTTTTTGCTCATTGTAACTAGTAAGACCTTAATGCAGAGTATCAAACCTTAAAAAAAGGAAAAAAAGCCAAGCACTGACACAATTGTATTTGTATACATTTATACAAAAATGTTTAAAATTCTTTTTCTTTTATCTTTGTTTTTTAAAATAAAGTTTAAAAAAATTACATACTTCCAAAATGCAATGGTAGAGAACAAACATTCTCATTTCAGAAAGGACGGAGGGACATTAGCGAGATCAAAACCCAGCAAGAGAAGCACAGACTTGAAGCTCTATGTTCATCATCAACGGTATATGTTATAAAATCCAAAGGACTGAGAGAGCCCCATTCCCATGGTTTCCTTGGGTACCGTCCACAGGACATCTCTTTTTGTTAGCTCTGCTTACTGGGGAACTCTCTTTCCTCCACATATCTTCAAAGTTTTGGACATCTGTGCTTTCTATTGTGTCTTGATTGTAGCTCTTACTTACTTTCATGGTTATATGCACTGTCATCTCAAGGTCTGCCTAGAGAAGTTCTAACTGCTAAACTGCTTATCCTCCCAGGTCTATCTTTGGGTAGATATTTCCATGACTTCGCAATTCTTGCATTCTGCTCACCTACAAACCAACACTGATGATCTAATACTAAGAAAAGCAGTAAAACTGTTTCAGCCTATTAATTACTAAAGTAGCACAGAAAGAAAATTCAAGGCATTTTTGTGATATCATTTGTAACTCTTATATCAGTAAAGAGTAAAAGTGGGCCCAAAATATTGAAGATTGAGTAAGAAGACAGAGGAGGGTCTTAGAAAACTCTAAATCATGACTCCTATGATGTCTGGAGAAAAAGCTCCAACATAAATCAATCCAATAACATAGCCTTGTTTCCCCTACAAGTTCAACAAAGGTATACAGTGACATCCCAAGTTTGTCTACTAACAAGGAAAACAATCACACAACTAATGACTAAATCTAACAAAACTTTAAACATGTTATTTCGCAGAAATAGCCCCCTAATCTTCGTTTTCTCAGAGCATTTGCTTCAGAAATTTGCTCAACTTCTTCCAGTTCCCCACACATACGTCCCCTAGCCCCTGACCTTATGCACTGCTCTGATGTTTCCCTTCAGAAAAGAACAGTCCCCCAGGTATAGCAACCAAATATATAATAGGGTATAATAAGACTAAGTATAAACCCTCATAACAGGGCTGGGTGAGGCCACCCAGTAAAAGAAAAAAAAATGCTAAAAGCAGGCAAAAGAGCCAGACACCCCCAATTTCCCACTGTTGGGAGTGCCATAAGAATCCAAAGTTAAACAACCACAGTGTGTGTTGAGAGGACCTAGTGCAAACCTATGTAGGCTCCAGGATTGCTGCTTCTTTCTCAATGAGCCCCAATGAGCCCTGCTAAGTTGATTCTGTGAGCCATGTTCTCATGGTGTTCTCAACCTCTCTGTGTCCTACAATTCTTCCTCCATAGAGTTACCTGGGCTCTGCCTAATGTTTGGCTGAGGGTCTCTGAATCTGCTCCAAGCTTTTAGAACTCCAGCCTGCAGGAGAAAGCTTCTCTGATGATGATTGTTCTAGACACAGATCTATGAGGATAACAAAATATCATTAAGAGTCATTTCCTTTTTTTATATTTGATTCTATCACAGATCTCTGAGCCAACCACCTTCCAGTTTCTAGCTATCCAGGCAGTATTGGCAAGGGGCTTCATCTCCTGGTTTGGGCTGCAATTTAGACCAGTTATTGGTTGGTGATTCTCGCATGCTCTAAGCCATCATTATCCCAACACATCTTTTAGTCAGGACAGGTTGTGAGTCAAAAATTATGTATCTGAGTTGGTGTCCCAATCTCACCACTGGAAGCCTTTCCTGGTTACAGAATATGGCTGGCTGAGGCTCTGTATCCTCCCCTACTAAGAGTCCTCCCTAGGGTCACCCTCATAGGTTACAGGAAGTTTCCACTGTACTAGGTTTATTTATTACCCCATAAGTTTTCCCATTTCTATTCATTTTTCAAAGTATTCTTACCCTCCATGCCTCCATTCTCCACCTGATCCCTCTTGTGCTCATACCCACTGGCTCCCAATCTACCCACAAAATTTATACTATTTCCTCTTACCAGGGAGATCTGTATATCCTGCCCTAGAGCCCTACTTGTTACTTAGCCTCTTTGGGTCTGTGAAGTGGAGTGTGATTATCCTTTACTTAACAGCTAATATCCACAGAAAACATGGTTGAGAAAATGTCATTGTAGTAGAATAGAACATCCTTTGAGTATATGCTTATGATTGGTATAATTGGGTCTTGATATATACTGAGTCCTAATTTTCTCAGGAACTTCCATATTGATTTACATATGATAGTATCCATAACTGACCCCAAACACCTCCAGCAATGTGGCTGCATACAAGAGTAACTCAAAAAACATACAAACAAACAAACCAGAAGCTCTCCTATATTCAAATAGACAGAGAAAGAAGTCAGGAAACTATACCCTTCATAGTAGTCACAAATGATAAAATATCTTGAAGTAACCATAACCAAGCAAGTGAAAGGCTTATATAACAAAAACTTTAAGTCTTTAAAGAAAGAAATTGAAAATTTTACTACAAGGTAGACAAATTTCTCATGATCATGGATTGGTAGACTTAACATAGTAAAAAAAAATATCAAATTAATCTACAAATTCAATGCAATTCCTATCAAAATTCCAACACAATTCTTTATCGATCTTATGTAGTGATTATGTAGATGATTGAATATACTTGGGCCAAGGAGTGACACTATTGGGATGTGTTGTCTTTTAAAGTAGGTGTAGCCTTGCTGAAGGAAGTATGTTACAGTGGTGGTGGGCTATAAGACCTTTCTCTTAGCTGACTGGGAGACAATCAGATCAAGATGTGAAATTCCCAGATTCTTCTTACAGTGTCTGCCTGGATGCTGCCATGCTTCCTGCCATGATGTTAATGGACTGAACCTCTGAAACTGTAATCCAGCCTCAGTTAAATGTTGTCCTTTATAAAAGTTGCCTTGGTCATAGTGTGTTTTCACAGCAATGAAAACCCTAACTAAGACAGAAATTGATACCATGAATTTGGATATTGCTGGGATAAACCTGACTATGTTTTTGTTTGGAGGAATGTGGATTTGGGGACTTTAGATTTGGAAAGCCATAACATTCTTTAAGTGGAACTTAATGAGCCATCCTAGTAGGAATATTATAGGCTTAGGATTTTCAAAGCCTACTTTAAGAAGGCTTCTTAAATGCTTCAATCCTTTTTAGAGCCCCTCCCCCAACTAAAAATGGAGAGGAAAAAGGGTTCATAGGTCAACAGGAACATGGACTTGTTCAGAAGTAGTTCTTTGGGGGTGATTCTAATATTTGTTGTCAGATATCAGCAGTTCAGTCAAAAGTGTCACCAAACATGAATTAGCAATGGCAGTCTATTCATTAACCAGTAGCAGTGGCTAGATCCAGAAGAAACTGAGAAGCTCCACCAATCAGCACAAGTCCATGAAAGCAGCAAGGTAAGTTCTTTGGTGTATTTCTGTCTATGAAGTCACAACAAACAAAGATCAGTGGTGCAGGGCAAGGCAAACCAATGCCAGGGTGTCATTAGTGAAGACCATGTGAGCAAAGCCCAAAGTGAAGAATTGCAAGGTGAACCAATGCAACCCCTTCATTCACTGGGTTTATATTTATACTCTTTCCAATTATTACATGTTCTCTCAAGTGTCCATTCCAGGAAAACATCACATCCTTTCACCAGACAGCTTCCAGAAAACATCCCATGATACAAATAAGTCTCCAATGAAAACAAAAATTTTTACTTCAGAATATGAAAGACATTGGTGCTGAGGGTGATTTGAATTCTGGAGATTGTTCTACTGATATTTTGGTGAAGAGTGTTGCTTCTTTTTGCCTTTGTCTGAAAAGCCTACCTAAGTGAGAAGTTTCAATTGATTGTATTAAAAAAAACAAGTCTCAGAAAAGCCTAACAGAGACTTTGTCCTCTGGTTTACTCTCATGAAGAGATTTTGATCTAACAGCAAGCTTAGAAAGGAAAGATAGAACATGTATGGTTCAAGTAATAAAAGATTGCAAGGAAGTGCAATGGACCTAAATCCTGTGTTCAGAAAGATAAACAGTATTGACTTTGGGGCAAAATCTCACACAGCTAATATTATTATTTATGTATTTGCCGTTGAACAAGGAATAATTATCTCATGTTAGATGTTATTATTACTTGATTATTGTTTTCATTTAGACTTTGAATATGGAATGAACTACAATCCAGAAATGGAGGACATAGACTTTGGAATTTAATCCCAAGAGACAGAGATAAGCAGATCTTTGAATTCAAGGCCAGCCTGGTACAGAAAAAAATTCCAAGTAAAGAAAGGCTTAGGTCCAGGTGTGGTGATACAAGACTTTGACCCCAGAACTGAGAATAGAATAACATGCAGGTCTCTGAGTTCAAGGATAGCCTAGTCTACAAAGAGAATTCCAGAACAGCCAAGCTTAGACAGTAAAACATGTAATAGAAAAAAAGAAGGGGCCATGTTCCAGCCCCAGCAAGCAGCAGAACTGTGACTTTGCCTTTCAGAAGGGACCTATGTTTAGTAAACTGTCACATTATTCCTTGTGGATGTTTGTATGCTCCCAGGGAGTCTATAAAGTTACACTTTATTCCAGTACACATATAAAAGCCTATAACCTATTCTAACATTCATAAGCACATATTGATTGCAACTAGGAAACAGCAGAAAATATTCACCTTAATGCTGACAAATATTTCATTTACCCCCAAAATGTGCTATTTTCCCAGCATATGTAGAAAACTGTTTAGATCTAACTAAAAGTAGAGACAGTTCATGACGTTTACTCTGATGTGAAGAAGCTGTGGGGTAGGGAAGCATCTTCCATTTGCACTTGTCTTTTCTTACATCCTAATTCCTGGGCCTTATCAAATGTTAATGAAGATGTTCTAGGTATTCTATTTCTTCACCTTTACTCCCTTGACCAAGCCCACTCAGTTAGTCAACAGGGCTCAAGGGAGAGAGAGTGAGGATTAAAGAAAGAAAAGACAGTTAGACAATTCTATAGTATGACTCCAGCAAGTGCTGACGCAGGTTTATTTCTTTTCCCAAGATGCTTTTATACCATTCTAAATATAAACAAAGAATAGGGTCAGTTCTTTGTCAAAGACAAACAAGGCATAACAAAAGTCACATGATCATTGTAACCAGGGATTTATCAAAATGATCAAGATATAAAGAACACATTCCTCAGCTGTAGTTTTTTGAGCCAACTTTCTTGTCCTAGACCAAAGTGAAATATTTCTGCTAACATCCTCAAAGTGACACTAAGAGCTGTCCATATTCCCTAAGTATTTGATGTTATATGTGATGCACTCCAATTTAGAACTGAGGTGAAGAAGCCCCTTAATGGTAAGAAGTTAAGCTGTCAATCAACTGGATGTACAAAATTAGGATGCCATTTTTTATATGTATCAGAGTTTATATATAAGAATATATCATGTATAAGTAATATAAAACAGTAAGGAAAGAGGATGAAAGAAAGGACTCATCACTTACATATTCCATCCTGTCAAAATACATCTGTATTCCACGCCCTAGAAAAGGATATACACATACATATCATCTGAATGAAAGATGATGTTCTAAGTCACTCAACATATATTGGTCATGTTCTCCTTCTGATAGGACAACATGGAAATGTTATATGGTTATGCAGGATATGATCAAATATCTACTTTTTAAGCCTTTCTTTCTGTCCTATAAACCAATACATTCTAATTTGATTGAAGAACTTGTTCTATTTGTCAACAACAATCCCAAGGCCAAGAAAGAATTATGTTATTTTCAATTCACCAACTTCTCAGATTTCTTTCCTCATCTGTACAAAGACAGAGTTGATACTTCTCTATGTGACCACATTGTTCAGAAAACCAAGAAGCAGTTGAGGATTAGCTCTGTGTTAGAGTGTGCTTAGTATGCCTGGAGCTTAGATAGGATCCTTAACACCAGAGCAAAATGAGAAAGAGGGTGGGGATTTGGATAAAGAAAGAGAAAGAAAATAGAAAAGCCTATGTCTAAATGTGAATTCCATGGAATAGTAATTTACTTGCAATAAAATTCAAAACATGCTAAAAATTATTCCATATTCCCTTTTATAGCATTAAAATATATTAATATTTTTAACTCTAGTGAAACTATGAACAAAACAGGGTGTCTGGCATTGAGTGCCTATTTCTGTACCTACTCAACAAATTCACTATGGATGCTTCAAAGTGATCAAAGAAAGCAAAGATGCTGTATTTCCCAGTAGGTAAAAATAATGTAGGTGAATGGACCAGTGCAGACCTGAAATCACAACAACCGGGATGCATAAGAAGGATAATCTTATGTCTGAAGATAGCCTGAAATTATAGAGACCTATTTGAACATACAGAGAGAGAGGGGAGGAGGAGGGAGGGAGGGAAGGAGAGAGGGAAGAAGGGAGGGAGGGAGAGAGAGAGAGAGCTGTGAACAAGAGTATTCTTCAAAGACATTGATGGATCATCTACAGTGAGCTGCCTGTGAAACAGTCTGTAAATGTTAATGACGTGGTTTAGTACAGAATGTCACATGGAAATAAAAAACTGGAGCACAGCCACGGGTAATCAGCCCTTAAATGAGGATGGGTGAATTTGAGAGCCATGTTCATGTATCCGTAGGGTAAAGTCGCATTGTCTCCCAGAGCGATAGGTGCATCATCCAGGATATGTAATTTCAGCCTCCAAGACTTAAGAGCTAGCTGGTAAAGATGAATAGTGAAACCATCCTGGCTAGTCCAGTAGTGCACTTGGTGAAGCACACAATAACAATTACATTTGTGGGCAGTGTTCTGGTGCCCACAGTGCAACAGCCCTGTCCTCTGAAATTCCTGTTAGTAAAATAATATTTTTTGGCACACAACAGTTCCATGAATCAGAATAATTCAGAAACAATAATTAAAATGTTCAAGTTGCTTAGGGCAATAAAACACTATGCTGTTCACTAACACAGACACACACACACAGACACACACACAATGTAAAAGTTTGTGATCTTTCGGGATGAGTGACTGTTAGTGGCACTCCCTATTGTAGAAGAATGATAAGAATTCTGAGGAAATCAGAACTACATGGTTTGGGACAGTAGCACAGCCACTCGTAGTCAGACCCTAAAAAAGGATGGATGAGTCCGAGAGCCTCTAATGCACTTCTAAAACCCTTTCACTTCAAATACCACTGTCTTCCTCCAGGGGTCACAGAATCTGCAAGATGAACAATGACTTTAATGTGGAAGAGGCACTTGTTAATTGCTTCTACCTGTACTTCCCCATAGTCAGTCATGTGGCCCCATCTAGAGGAGAGATTGCAAAGTCCCTCATAGCTTCCTAGAAACTTTTATCCTACATGGCTGGAGGTTAAAAGGATTGTGTGTTCTAAATTTCTTACCCTGTTTATGGCTGGAAGTAAGTAGATGAATAACCAATTGATGGGCATGGAATTTTAACAGTTGCCAGGTTATGACAGAAACTGAAGAGAGCTTAGTGACAATAGGGAGACAGTTGGTTCAGGGGTGTCCTGTGAGATCAGACCATCTGCCTCCTAAACTCGCAGCAGAAGATATGTTAGGAAAGAAAAGGTTGATGATGTGTACTGGCTAATTTCTGAGTAGCTAAATGAATAGAACTGGGCAGAAAAGATATATAAGTAACCGGTCACTTTCTCAGCAGGAAAAAAGATGGACTCAAGACTTAGTAGCTTGAAACAATATGTCTTTACATCCCTCTGGTTCTGAAGGTCAGAAGTCTGAAATGCATTTCTTTGTTTTTTTTTCTTTTTTTCAATTCTTTTATTGGTTATTTTGTTTATTTGCATTTCAAATGTTATCCTTCTTCCCAGATTCCCATCCACAAGCCCCCTATCCCCTCCTCCCTTCCAACTGCCTCTATTAAGGTGCTTCCCCACCAGCCCAACCACTCCTGCCTCAGCACCCTAGAGTTCCCCTAACCTGGGTCATCAAGCCTCCACAGAACCAAGGGACTTCCCTCCCAGTGATGTCAGATAAAGCAGTCCTCTGCTACATATCCAGCTGGAGCCATGGATACCCCATGTGTACTCTTTGGTTGGTGGTTTAGTCCCTGGGAGCTTTGATGGGAGGAGGTCTGGTTGGTTGATATTGTTGTTCTTCCTATGAGGTTGCTACCCCTTCAGTTTCTACAGTCCTTGCCCTAACTTCGTCATTGAGGTCCCCATGCTCATTCCAATGTTTGGCTGAGTACATCCACATCTGTATTGGTCCTGCCCTGGCAGAGCCTCTCAGGAGACAGCTATACCAGGCTTCTGATAGTAAGCACTTCTTGGCTTCAGCAATAGTGGCTGGGTCTGGTGTCAGCAGATGGGATGGATCCTACATGGGGCATCTCTGGATGGCCTTTCTTTCCATTTCTTCTCCACTTTTTTACCCTGCATTTCCTTTTGACAGGAGAAATTCTGGATTAATATTTTTGAGGTGGGTGGAGGCCCCATTCCTCAAATGGGGTCCATGCCTATTCACTGGATATGGTCTCTGTAGGTTCTATGTCCACTTTGTTGGGGATTTTTTTTTACTAATGTCCCCCTGTTGGGTTCTGGGAACCTCATTGGTCCCTGGCATCTGGGACTTTCAAGGGCTACCCCCTGTTTTCCCTCCTCCACTGCTACATACCTACCTTCAATTCCCTTGTCCTCTGTACTTCTCCATCTCCTTCTTTCATCTGAACTGGTCCCCTTTTTTCTTCCTCTTCTTTCTCCTTCCTAAATCCCTTTCTCCCTCTACTTCCTAAAGATAATTCTCTTCCCACTACTGAGTAGGACAGTAGCATCCACACTTTGGGTAATCTTTCTTCTTGGGCTGAATATGGTCTGCGAGTTGCATCATGTGTATTCAGAGCTTCTTCTTGGCTAATATACACATACCGGTGTGTGCATACTATGTATGTTCTTTTGCAACTGGGTTACCTCACTCAGGATGATATTTTCAAGTTCCATCAATTTACCTAAGAATTTCATGAAATTGGTGTTTTTAATAGCTGAGTAATACTCCATTGTGTAAATAAACCAAATTTTCTGTATCCATTCCTCTGTTGAAGGACATCTGGGTTCTTTTCAGCTTCTGGCTATTATAAATAAGGCTGCTATGAACATAGTAGAGCATGTGTCCCTGTTATATGTTGGAACATCTTTTGAGTATATGCCCAGGAGTAGCATATCTGGGTCCTCAGGTAGAATCAATAAATAAATTTCTTGATGCTCAAACAAAGGCAAGAACAAGGCTGTGTATCTTCTGGAAATAATTCTGCAAGCCCTAGGAGAATCTGACTGTTCCCCTCACAGTTCTTGGCTTGTGCAGATTCATTTCCGACACTATCAAAAGCCAGTAGTACCTTTTCTGTTCAGAATAAGTTTTCTTTTTCCAACGCTTCAAGCAAAACTATCCCAACTAAACTTCTTAATTAAATAAAATACCTTAAGGAGAAGTGTGTGTTATATGTGTGAAAACTAATACATACTTCATATGAGGCAATTATCAGCAAAGGTCTTAATAAGTCATTATTATTCCAAATTATCCTCCAGTAAGTTACAAATTAAACACAAAGGCTAACAAGGGGGAAATAGTGAAAAGTTAAGAATTATGTCTATAAAGAACATTGGCAGGGTGCTGATTGGCACACAGTGAAATCAAACCATGAGAGGTCTCCTGGGGATCTAATAAACATATCTTGCCAATGAAACCAACAGCTCAACTAAAAAATATTGAACTATTAAAAATTAATATAAAGTCAGGCATAGGTGTAATCTCAGCACTCAAGGTTGCAATTTTGAGGCCAGCCCAGCCTACGTCGAGAGTTCAAGACCAACTTGGATTACATAGCAAGACACTGATTCAAAATGGGGGAGAAAAAATGCTATAACTCTTAGTCCAGCATGTTAGCATCAGAAAGAAGACTGCATGTTCAAGAACATGAGACTAAAGGTGAAACATTTTAACCAAAGTAGTCACTACACAAAAAAAATATTGCCAAAATCAACATTTTAAATAAAATAGCAGTGACATTTCTTTTGCTAAATCTCCTGAAATTTTATGATCTGTTACACAGTGTAGTCTGATCTTTCCTTTCTAATGTAGACATGTTTATTCTGAATTGCCTGCAAAACACAACGGGGGAAATGCCTAGAGATGGTCTACTCTAACTGAAGACAGTGATGGTGCTCTCTATAGAATCTTAACTTTCTATACTGCTGAGCCCACCACCATGGTAGTTCTGAACTCATGAACACAAGCATCCATAGGCATGAGAAAAGGACTGGAATTCAGAAAATTGCAGGATGTAATAAAGACTGAGATGCTGGAGAGATGGTTCAGCCGTTAAGAATACTAGCCACACTTACAAGAAGCCTTGGGTTCAGTTCCCAGGCAGCACAATCTGTAACTACAGTTCTAAAGGATCTGACACTGTCTTCTGGCCTCTGTGGGTACAAGGCATGCAAAGAGTGCACAGACATACGTGTAGGTACAAACACCCATATATGTGGGATTTTTTTTAGTTTTTAAACTTAAAACAAAAATAGGGGTGAAAACAATCGAATGTATTATATATAATACATGAAATTGCCAAGGATGGAATTTAGTTACAAAAAAGAAAGGGTTGAATTTATGAATGTGGATATCAAAGGGAAAGACTAAGCTAGAATTATTAATTTGGAAATCATCATTGTCAATGGGATTTAAAGCCAGACAGCTGATTTTGTCAAATTATAGCCGGACAACTGATGAGGGGGAAAAACTATAAAGGACCTAGAATCAGAACGTTTAGTTAAATAGCAGTTATTTTTATATAACCAGTATGATCCTATTGTATTTGTTCCCTGTGCAGGCATTCAGCCCAGATACTGAGCACTCTATAGACTGTGCCTATGCTTTCTCACATGACC
Source organism: Micromys minutus (assembly GCF_963924665.1). Lineage (NCBI taxonomy): Eukaryota > Metazoa > Chordata > Mammalia > Rodentia > Muridae > Micromys > Micromys minutus. Next base: position 90,457,216 of record NC_137971.1, on the reverse strand, counting down.
CACTTGCTAAATGAAGAAGTGGATTTTTTTATATAAAACTATGCTCAAATTCCCTTACATATCAATACAATCAATCTCAACCTTAACATATTTAAACACTTTGGTGTATTTCAAGGCACACTGATGTTTTCACCAATTTTACGTTCCTGGAGCTGTGTAGTGATGGCAGCCATGATTCTGGAGAAGATGACAGACACAGTGGAGTCTGAACAGGCAAACATGAGAGAGAAGAGAGGCCTCTGTCCGTGCTGCAAGTCTCACATAGATAAAACCAATGAAATCTTTTTCAGTCAACATGCTTCAAGCTAGAATTACAGCTACTGAGAACCTATATAATGCCAGGCTTTATACCACGTGGTTCATACATTTAAATTCATCCTCAGAATAAGCTTAAAAGATAGGTAAAGAGGTTTTATTTTATACGTTAAAATTAAATTTACAAAAGAAATGAACTCCCTATACCTCACAATCAGAATATAATAGAACCACAATTTACTTCCATATATATTTTTAAGCCAGTACTCATTTGCTTTCTGAAACAGATAACACAGTTCTTGAACATAGGAACTCATTGGTAAGTTTTTTCTCCCTCACTCCCCTCCCCCCCCTCTCTTTCTCTCTCTCTCTCTCTCTTTCTCTCTCTCTCTCTCTCTCTCTCTCTCTCTCTCTCTCTCTCTCTCTCTCACTCTCACTCTCTTTTCATCTATTCCTCCCTCTCCCTCTCCCTCTCCCTCTTCCTTTCCCTCTTCCTCTCCTTTTCTCTCTGAGACAGTAAACTGCGACCACTCTTAAGACTTCCACATAACAGACAACATGTGAGTCATGCTGTCCCTAATTTGCTTAGTCTTAGCACCATAGAGGACAGGATTAAGCATGGGGGAACTAACACATAGAGATTTGCCAGAAGGATGTGCACATGGTGGGGGAAGTTCTTGCCAAAACTATGAGTAAGAAAAGTAAAAAATGATGGTATGAAGAAGAAGAGAATGACACCAATGTGAGACCCACAGGTGTTGAGCGCCTTGTGCCTGGCATTCTGGGAAGGGAGTCTAAACACAGCCTGGAGGATGAACGTATAAGAAATACTAATGACTGCAACATCTACCAAAACTGAAGCCATTGGCACTGAGAAACGATACCAGATATTTACAGTGATGTCAGCACAAGCCAATCTGGCTACACCAATATACTCACAGTATGAGTGTGGAATGACAATGGTCCTGCAGTAGGACAGCCTCCTCAGCAGGAATATGATAGGAAAAATTGTCCCAATGCTCTGTCCCCAGATGGCTAGGTTCATTTTTCCAATTGCCATAGGTGTTAGGACGGCAGAGTATCTCAGAGGAGTACAAATTGCCACATAGCGGTCAAATGCCATGGCCAGAAGGATTCCCGACTCAGCCACAAAAGCAATGTGAATGAAAAACATCTGAGCAATGCAGGCATCAAAGGGGATCTCCCCTGAATGGAACCAAAAGATAGACAAGGCCTTAGGCACAGTGGTGATTGACAGGAGGATGTCAGTGCCAGCCAGCATGGATAGAAAGACATACATGGGCTCATGGTGGGTGCTTTCACTCAGGACAACAAGGATGACGGTTCCATTTCCCAAGACTGCAACAATGTACATGAAACAAAAAGGGATAGAGAGCCAGGTGTGGTACTGCTCCAGTCCTGGGATTCCAAGTAGGATGAACACAGTTGGATGGATGATGGTGAAGTTAGTTCCAAGCATGCTTGCTTTTGAATTCTTCCTGTGAAGACTAAAAATAATGGAGAGACAGGAGGAAAAGCCAGCTGTGGGCTCTGGTAGATGAGCAAAGATCACAGTGACTTACAAATGAATAATGTCACTCCTCCATTTCCCACATTAGCATTGAAAATACAAACAAGTGTCCCTGACCACACCTAGGCAGTGTCTGGAGCTCATACACACACGCATATTCTACAGAACGCTTCCCAGCTTTGACCATTCACTTGTTCCTCCCATGCTAGGCAATGCTTCCCTGGCTCACCCTTCACATTCTACAGATCTGATACAGCCTTGGTGACAAAATGCTAACTGTGGTTTGATTTGTTTTGTTGTATGTGAGGTATGGAGGTGCAGTGTATGCATGCATATATGAATGTGTGTGTGTGTGTGTGTGTGTGTGTGTGTGTGTGTGTGTGTGTGTGTGTATGTATGTCCATGAGTGAGCTTCCTGTTCCACCTCCCAATGCTGGAGTTACAGGTGCTTACAGAAATGCCCAACTACTTGCATGAGTTCTGGAAATTTGACCCCAGGTCTGCCTACCTTCATATCTAATATTGCCCAAGGCACCATCTCCCCAGTCCCAATGGTTTTTTAAATAGATCTAACAACTTATATGATAAAGTCAAAATTTTTTAAACATGGAAAAACTTCCATAATCCTACAGTACTTTTTTTTCAGTTTTAGACACATTGTCAAGCCTAATTTACAGTGTAACCTGCTCTCCAGAACCTGAATTTTCCCGTTTTCCTGGCTTTTGGCAAGTACTTTCCTCACATCCATAAATCTTTTTCCTTTGAAAATCTAGTTTATATATTACCACCTAAGAAGCACTCTTCAGTTTCCTAGGCCTCCGACATTTTGTTACTGATTTTTTAAAGACTAGTTTATTATATCTTAAAAATTTGGCATGATCGGTACTGTCGAATTATCCATACTTTATAATTCTTATCAGAATTAAATCAAATATGCTGTACAGACTGCTTAACATAGTGCCCAGCAGAGAAACACAAAATCAGTACTAATTACTGTTAGTGAAGGAATCAGTACAACTTAACAGAGACACAAGCAACTAATAGAAATATACTTGGAGGTTACAGTGTCAATCCAATGGAAGAAAACAATCTATCCAATTAATGACATTGGGATATTTGACTAGGCTATTTCTGTGAGAGAATAAGATTATTTACCAATTCATTAGGTAAACACATAAAAATTCCAGATGCCTAAAGAGCAAAACTATAAGGATATTTAAAATTAAAATGAGGGTTTTAAGATAAAAACATTCTTGGCATTTGAAAGATCTGAATAAAATAAGAGAACCAAATTCCATAGAAAGTAACAAATGATTGACAGTTTTGTAAAATCAGAATGGAGGATATTTTTAAAAGTCATTCTAGAAGAAAGATATGTACGAAGCTTGCAATAGAATAAATTAATGCTCTGAAATAATAAAGGTTCATGAAAATAAATAAAGAAGTATTTCTAAACATGTAAGAGTCAAAATAGACAATATACACTATAACAAAATCGGTCTATATGGAATCACATATTTTAAAAAAATGAAAATTACATAAAATATAAAGGAATGAAGTATGTCCTCTTAAAACCATAAGGGAAACAGCTCCATGTGGAGACATGTAACTTTCTATGGCCACTTTGGACAGTAACTAGACAACAGCTTTTAAGCATTTATTGTTTTAATTTGTTATTTGTTTGCTTGCTTGATTCTTGTTTTGGTTTTAGGGTTTGTTGTCTCGGTTTTTGTCTGTTTGTTTGTTTGTTTGTCTGGGGTTTTGGGTTGTTTGGCTGGCTGGCTGGCTGGCTGGTTGGTTGGTTGGTTGGTTGGTTGGTTGGTTGGTTGGTTGGTTAGTATTTTAGGGGTTTTAGAGGGGTTGGTGGTTGTTTGGTTTGGTTTGGTTTGGTTTGGTTTGGTTTGGTTTGGTTTGGTTTGGTTTGGTTTGGTTTGGTTTGGTTTGGTTTGGTTTGGTTCGGTTCAGCTTGGCTCCGCTCGACTGGTTTGATTTCCTTTGGTTTTTCGAGACAGAGTTTTTGTGTGTAACCCTGGCTGTCCTGGAACTCACTCTGTAGACCAGGCTGGTCTCAAACTCAGAGATCCATCTACCTTTGCCTCCAGATTGCTGGGATTAAAGGTATGTTCTACGATGGCCCAGCACTTTTAAAAGTTTTAATTCTGCAAATATTTCTGTTCAGTAACTTCTGTCATCTACTTTCTGAAATCACAGCAACAGCAAGAGAATCTACAGACATCTACATTCTTATACTATCAAGTTAGCTGTATATTTCATAACTACCCTAGGGCTATAAATTAAAGTACCTATATTTCAATGAAATCTTTTGTTTCCAGGTTTTGTTTGTTCTATGTCTAGGAGCTGGAGAGATAACTGTCTGTAAAGCACTTCAGGTTTTGATTTGAGCTCCACATGCACATAAGAAGCTGTATGTTCTGACATGTACTTCACTACCATTGCTTAAAGGTGAAGACAGGAGGGTCACTAGGATTTGCTAGAGACCTGCCTCACTCTTCAGCAAGCCCCACGTCTCAGTGAAAGTCTGTCTCACCAAAACAGATGGATGACTCCTGAGGAAAAACAACTGAAGTTGACATTGAATCTCCCCATTAATGCATACATGTGCACCTCTACACACATGAAGATACACAGGCAAAAAAGTGTTCATGAGGGCATATAATTAAGCAAACAAAAACTAGTTGTAGATCCAGATGCAAAATCTAATTTTTGTCTATAAGACACACCACACTACATTACAAACAACAAAAATTCCAAGTCCATGTTGGCTTGAGCACACAGGAACTGTCTTTAATTCTGTCTCTGGATTTTTTTAAAAAATCTAAGGACTTAGGAGATAACTCAGTTGTAAAAGTGGTTGTTATGCATTTAAAAAACCAGGCATGGTCCTTGAAGTCTACAATCCCAACACTATGGAGGTTGAGACAAGAGTATCACTGAAGCTTGCTAGTCACTAGCCTTACTTCTAGGTTTAGGAAAAGACAGCCATCATCAAGGGAGTAAGGCAAAGAGTGACAGGACAGGGTAGGGAAATGTCCTCTGATCTCTGCACAAGTACAAGCACATGCTCATACATGTGCACATTCAACACACACAAACACAACACACACACACAAATGTTTCTAAATCATTTTATGGCTTAGGCTTCCAGGTGCTAAGTCACCTAAGATAAAGTGAGTGAGGAACTTGTCTTCTGTGCAAAAAAAGCCACCAAACAAGAGAAATGATATTTTAGCAAAAAAAAAAAAAAAAAAAAAAAAAAACTTAGTGAAACTCCACAATGAACAATGGATCAAAATTTGAAATACAGGTCAGTGTGTGAAAAAAAGTGAACTATATCTGAAGTATGAGAGGAAAAAATAGGAATCAATATGCATAAATTTATAAAGTAATAATGACTAAGTTGGTTCTAATTTTTTATTTTTAAATTATTTTGGTATGTTTCTTCTATTAAAGCGAGTAAAGTTATAATGAATCCTACTTCTGTAACAGTGAGACTGTTTTAAGCAACTTTAATTTGTAATTTTTAATATGCTTGCTTTTAGTATTTCAACAGTTTAGGCTACTTTAATATTCTAGGGGAAAATAACTCTATTCCCACTTCTGCACAATACAGCAAGATATCAAAATAAGTAAATTTAGTATAGCTCACTCCCCAGATGACATAAAAGATTCTATTGGAATCTACATCATGCAGAGAAAAGCTAAAAACCCTAGAACCAAAAAACTCAGAAATTTAGCCAAAGCTGAAGAGAAAGTTCTTTCTCCACATGTGGTATAGGTTCTGTAGTGGAGTAGGGAGATATTTGTACATCATCTTAGAGTCCTTTGGATCAGGAGACAGCTTCTTCCCCAGAATTCTGTAGAGGGTATCTGATTTGGTTAGACAGAAAAAAACCCCAGCAGAGCCAGTCTCCAGAGATCACCAGCTCAGAACCCAGAGGAATCCTTCCGACTGTTTCTGTACATGCACGTGCAGATGACTCCAAATCACCAGCACACTGGCATCAGTGAATCTGAGATGCTGCTGCTCAATGTGTAGATTATTAGGATCTCATCTATATCTACAAAGCTTCAATATTCATAGACATTTGTAGAATAAAGAAGAAACAATAGATCAGAAGGAACTAAGGACATACATGCAAGAGCATATTCATGAAAGAGAAAGTGATAAACATAGAGAAAGAGAAATTTGGCTTTGTACTAATATGCTGAAACTATAATGATGAGTAAGACATGGTCTCTGTCACCTCCCAATAGTTCTATCAAATTATAAATCCATCGGTGGATGAATCTGCTGATAAAACCAGAGTGTAATAAAATCACATCTCAAAACTCTCACCTAAGGGAGCTGGAAAGATGGATGTCTCAGCAGTTAAGAGACTGAACTGCTCTTGCAGAGCACATGGGTTTGGCTTCCAGCCACCACATGGTGGCCCACAACCATCTATAACTCCAATTACTGTAGATCTAATGATCTATGCTGGCCTCTGTTAACATACACATACATGCCGGCAGGTAAAACATCCCATACACATAAAATTAAATAAATGAGTCTTTTGTAAATTAAAAAAACAAGAACTCATCTAATTAAAAGCAGAAGTTCCTAAGCTGGAGAGATGGCACCATGGTTAAGAACACTGACCACTCTTCCAGAGGTCCTGAGTTCAGTTCCCAGCAACCACATGGTGTCTCACAACCATTGATAATGGGATCTGATGCCCTCTTCTGATGTGTCTAAAGACAGTGACTACATATATACTAAAAAGGTCTACCTAAATATACTGCACTGAGGGCCAAGTCATTATCCCATGAGCCTTTTGTGGGGACCACTTTATAGCCACATTATAATAGTGATCATTACAATCATTAATACTTATAGCATATAGCTTTTGCTAACCCACTTTAAGCTCTAGGCAGACTGCACCACCAGCCCTCAATATTAGATCTGTGGAATAAAAAATACAGACACACACATAACTAAATTTAAACCTGCCTTATTGGCTCCATTGTTGGGTTCTAAGCCTTCCTTGGCTATCTCATACCCTTTTCCCTCCCATCTTAGCACCCTAAAACTGTCCTCAACAGATATTCAGTTGCTCAGTTACCTTCTCCTTATTCAGCAACCCAAAATTGCCCTCCACTTAGTTGTGTGTCTAATCTTTCACATGGAGGCTGTTCACCTTTTCTCTTTCTGAAGCATGGTGAAAAACTTTCTTCATCTCTTAGCCTACCTGAGAAGACCTAGAACTTCCACTTCTTTTGTCTGTCCAGCAACTGTTCCCTGGCATCTTTACTGATTGATCAAGAACCAATTGTGGAACAGGGACTTAACATCTGAACTACCCCCTACAAATACTACTTACTATGTTCTACATTAATATATTATTATACAATGTCATGTTTAAAAATAGAGATGGAATATTAAGTCAGGACCATATTATTAAACTAATGCTTATTTATGATTGACCCTAATTTCCAGGTTTTGACTAAAGAAATACTAGATTATATTATACACATAAATTGCTATATAGTCAACAATAATTATGTGGACATGGAAACATATATCTGTGATCACAGAAATGAAAAACTATGAATGGTGTCTTCTCTTGGACAGCCATGTGCACAACTCAAAAGATGTCACTATACCCCACTCTTATATGACCAAGGAACATTAAACTACAGAACACCAGTATCCCAGGCCTACAGCTATAGAATATTCTGTGAAAAACATTCTGTAATTAATGAATGATCCTCTGAGTATCTGGTGGAAAGTAGCAGCTTACTGTATTCTGCCCTTTACAATGCTTAATACAGAGTTACTTGTATTAGGTTAAAATATAAAAGATATAAAACATTAATTCAATTAAGAAACTAAATCTGAGTATGGTGATGTACACCTTTAATCCCAGCATTTAGGAGGCAGAAGCAGGCAGTTCAAGGTCAGCCAGGTCTGCAAAGTGAATTTTAGAACAACTGGAGCTACACAGAAGAATTCCATTTAAAAGAAAAAAAGAGGAAAAAAAGAATGAAAAACTGATACAAAACTTGAGTTGAAATAAGATAAAGTTCATTAGTAATTTGCAGAGGCAGTGTTAAGAATATGATATAATTAAACAAATAACTCAGTACTAGTAAAATATATGCTGTATGGCCTAAGGATTCTGTAAGTGATATATGTGTATATTTATGGATCATCTAATTTACTTCTTAATAGCTCTAAGAAAGTGTATGTAGTTACCACATGTATTACCAAATAGTTACCATTTTATACGTGAAAACGTGAATGTCCAGGATTACACACAGAAATTAATAGAAACAAGCAAGATTGAAATAGAATGTTATATGATTCCAAACACCACCTAAATGACCAAGCATACATTTCATTAGTAGTAGTAGTATTGATAATAACTTATTGAGGAGCAGGCCTGTAAGGAAGTTCTCCAGTGTTCCCTGTATAGTGAAGTTGGTGAGACTGCCCTAATTTAAGCAAATTCTAGACTAGAGACCTGAATTAGGGTCCACAGTGTAGGTGTGAAGTGAAGAAGTGGACATGAGCTTTGCTAGTTAAGTATAGAGGAGCAGGAATCAAAACATGAGTCCTAATAGAGTGCTACAATTCTGCTAATCTGACCATGCTGTTTACAAAACAAAATTCCATATAACAATTCCAATTCCCCTCCAGTATCCTGCCATAGTTACTGAAGCCTTTGTCATCAAAGCCACAGTGTCCGTGCTGCTCAGGAGTGGCCTGTTAACCATCCCAGTGCCTGTACTAGCTGCCCAGAGACATTACTGCTCGAGGAATGAAATAGATCACTGCCTTTGCTCTAACTTGGGGGTCATTAGTCTGGCCTGTGATGATAGCACTGTTAACAGGTTCTACCAGTTGGCTTTGGTCTGGTTTATGGGTGGAAGTGACTTGATTCTGGTCTGTGCTTCCTATGCTCTGATTATCCGCTCAGTGCTGAGGCTGAACTGTTCTGAGGCAATGTCTAAGGCCCTCAGTACCTGCAGCTCCCACCTCATCCTCATTATGTTTTACTACAGAGCCCTAGTTATATTATCTGTCACTCACCTAGCAGGAAGAAGGTTCCCCTCATTCCTGTTCTCCTCAATGTACTGCATATTGTCATACCCCCATTCCTTAACCCCATGGTATATGCCCTTAGGACACAGGAGCTGAAGGTGGGCTTCCAAAAGGTATTTGGCTTGAGCAATTATGTGTCCAGGAAGTAAACTGACTATATGTGTAAGAACACTGAATTCAGTATTGCAGGAAAAAGAAAGTATAGACTTTAACTCTAAAATCCATTTTGAAAATTTGATGCCAATTTTCCTGGGCATCCATTCAAGCTCATCAACTTTGAATATATAGTTCATATGGAATGTGTTGTCAGAATCTTTTCTTAAATGCTCCTTCTAACCTCCTGTGAGAGCCTCTGATGCAAGTACTGTATTCTGTAAGTTCTTCAACAGAAAACATGAATTGGGAAACTTTGCCAAGGTTGACTAGAAGTTTAAACCTGAGATTTGAACTCAGATACTATCTAGAGTCTCTGTTCTTAAGCCTTCTCCTCCACTGACTTCATTATTAGTTTTTAAGAGTAAGTTAAGATAGTAAAACAAGTTAACATTTATATGCTCGTTTTTAGTAAAATACCATACTGAGCATGGCTGTAGAGGTGAATGGCAGCAATGGCATGATCAGTTCTATAAACATCAACAGGGGGAACATGGGAGACAGAAAGATGACTCAGTGGTTAGACCAGGATTTGATTTCCAGAACCCACATAGTGTTGCACAGCTATGTTTAATTCTAGTCCCTGGGGATCTGATGCTCTTTTCTGACATTCTCAAACATGCATTTGGTACCCATATGTACATATATTCAAGACCTTCAAATGTATAATATGTTAAAGTATAATAATCTAAAATATATTTTTTTAAAAATATGTTCATGAATACAATTTGAGGAATAGAAAGTGATCAACCCCAGTTGATCAAGAGTATGAATATCCAGATCATATGTCTGAGGTACAATTATAGGCCCTGATAGATACTTTCCGGAAAGCATTTGAACAATGTGAAAAGGCCATGTTTGAACACGTGACAACATTCTGACTCTGAAACTTTTCCAAATATCTTCAATAAAATTATAGAAAAGAAAAATTCTCCCTAACCAAACACTAAAATAAAATCTCATGGTAATTATCACTGTACACACATGCTCAGAAAGCAAAGAACAAAGTAATGACATATCCCCAAGGCATGTCTCCAGTGAAGAAAAACCAGAAGGGTTTTCCCCTTTTTATCTTAGTTTATACAATAATATATCCTAACCACATCCTCCCCTCTTTCCACTTCTTCCATTTACTCCTACCTCCTTTCTATCCCAGATATAATAGCCCTACATTTCCCTTCAAAAAGTCCTAAAAAATGAAAAACAGAAATTTGTATGAAGTTCATAAAGAAAAATATTCCTGTGAAAAAACTGATTTTTCTTTCTTTTGAAGAGGTAAAATGAATCAATTCTAAATTTCCTTTAACCTAATGTAGCTTTGCAGAACAAAAGTTTAAAGAGCATCATTTAGAAAATAAAAAGCTGGACATAGTCATGATCTCTGGTACTAAGATAATGGGTTCCTCAATTCCTGGGGAAAACCAAAACAAAAAACAAAACAAAAAAACAGCAGCAATTCTTTTTTAATTGTAAAGTACTATTAAATCCTCTGCAAGGACTCACTCCACACAACTGTCTAATAAGAGTTGGACAGTGCTTATTTTTTCAGTTAAAAAATTCTTGAATTAATTTTCCCTAGAGCTCTATAGCAAATAGAGCAAGGCATTACAAAAAGAAAGAAAAATATTCAACTTGACCTGAACTTCTGCCTAGTGAAATATAAAAGTCCTATGGAGTCTGATAGTTCACTGGTACCATAAAAAATACAACAGAACTATTGGCAAGTGATGATTGGCTAGAACAGAGACCTAATAGACTCAATTTGTTACCCATTTAAGTGTGGAGTAATAAAAATAAAATATTGGCTTGGGACAATGTGTAGATTTCCTGACACAATACCATGGCATTAGGATAGACTTTGGGGAAAATATAAACAACTGTGCCAATAAGTCTGGAAGCTCAAGTATGGGAAGTTTAGACCACTGACAGATAAGCAGCTGACTCATCTTTCCTTTGGAAAAGTGAATTAGATGCCATGAGCATCCTTGTGGATAAGGCAAAATTTGACCCTATGTACTTCTGAAGTTTTTCAATCACACTAAGACTATGTTGATTGTGTTCCGTCTTTCTCACAAAATATTTGAGGAAAAACAACTTGAAGAAATAAAAATGGGGATTTATGGTTTCAGGCGAGTCTCAGCTGCTGGCTCCATAGGTTTCCTGTCTCTGGAAAGGCAGAGATATCAGTAAAGAATGGCATGGGTAAGAAAGTTGATCATTTCCTGGCTATCAGAAAGTAGAGTAGAAAAGGTTTATGGGCAAGAACATTCAAATTCATGCTCCTAGTATTGTACCTCTTTTAACTAGGCCCCCCATTTTCTAAGAGCTGATGCACCTATGAACTCAATAGATTAAATTATTGATCATGTTAGTGATTTCATAATCCAATTGCCTCTCAATATTGCCATTAACTAAGGACCATGCCTTCATTACATGAGCCTTTTAGGAAATATTTTCATGTCTTAACTATAATATTTTAAGCCTTACCCCTAAAGACCTAATGCATAGACCTTAATGACTTCAAGAAGTCTCAACATTTTCTAATTTCTCAAAATTCCAAGTCCCTATTGAGACTCAAGACAAACTCTTGCTGTGAGCCCCCCAAAAAAGAGAAAGTTGCATGCTTGTAAAATGATATAGATCTATCATTCTCAAAGGAAGGGACATAACAAGACTGAACCCAGAAAGTAAAGGTTCAACATCAAAATTCAGGCCCATTGTCAAGGACACCTGATGCTGTATTGTAAATTCCAAAGGTCTGAGAGAGCACCATTCACATGGTTTTTCTGGGAATAGTCCACAGAGCATCTCTCTTGGGCTATCTCTGCTTCTGGGACAAATTTTTTTTCCTTTGGTGTACAATAATATAATATCATGTACCATCTCCCCCTTTTGACTAAATAAAGTAGGATGCATCTTCACCATGATCAACTAGGCTTCATTCCAGGGACACAAGAATGGTTCAATGTGGAAATCTATCAACATAATCCACTATATAAAAAAACTAAAAGAAAAAAAGCTACATGACCATATCTTTAGATGCTGAAAAAGTATTTGACAAAATTCAACAGCCCTTCATGTTAAAAGTCTTGAAAATATCAAAAATCCAAGGCCTATATTTATTATAGTAAAAACAATATACAAGAAACCCATAGCCAATATCAAGTTAAATGGAAAGAAAATTGAAACAGTCTTACTAAAATCAGGGGCTAGACAAAGCTACCCATTTTCTCCTTATCTATTCATCTCTTTATACTAAAAGCAAGAGCAATCAGACAGCAAAAATAAGTCAAACGGATACAAATTGGAAAGGTAGAAATCGAACTATCACTATTTGCAAATGATATAATAGTAGAGTTTAGTGACCCCAAAAATTCCACCAGAGAACTCCTACAGCTGACAAACAATGTCATCAAAGTGGCTGAAAATATAATTAACTCAAAAAAATGAGTAGCCTTCCTGTACTCAAAGGATAAACAGGCCAAGAAAGAAATTAGAGAATCGACACCCTTTACAATAGTCACAAAGAATAGAAAATACTTTGGAGTAACCCTAACCAAGCAAGTGAAGGATCTGTATGACAAAAATTTCAATTCTCTGAAGAAAGAAATTGAAGATCTCCCATACTCATGAACTGGAAGGATCAACATAGTAAAAATGGACATCTTCCCTAAAGCAATCTACAGGTTCAATGCAATCTCCACCAAAATTTCAACTCAATTCTCCATAGAGTTAGAAAGAGTAATTTGCAAATTTATTTGGAATAATAAAAAAACCCCAGATAGCAAAAAACTATTCTCAACAATAAAACCTTCTGGGGGAATCCCCTTCCCTGACCTCAATCTGTATTACAAATCAATTGTGATAAAAATTGCATTGTGTTGGTACAGAGATAGACAGGTAGATCAGTGGAATAGAATTGAATTGAAATGAGCCTTCACATATATGGTCATTTGATCTTTCACAAAGAAGCTAAATAATCCAATGGGGGGGGGGAACAGACTCTTCAACAAATGGTGCTGGTTCAACTGGCAGTCAGCATGCAGAAGACTGCAAATCAAAAAAAAAATGCAAGTTGATTTACTTTCTTTCTTATCTCCTTGTATAAAGCTCAAGTGCAAGTGGATCAAAGACCTCCACAAAACACAAGGTAAAAAAAACTAAAACTAATAGAACAGAAAGTGGGAAAGAGCTTAAAATACATAGGCACAGGGAAAATTTTCCTGCACTAAACATCAATGGCTTATGATCTAAAAACAAGAATTGACAAATGCAACCTCATAAAATTACAAAGCTTCTGTAAGGCAAAGGACACTGTCAAGAAGACAAAATGGCAACCAACAGATTGGGAAAAGATCTTTACCAATCCTACATCTGATAGAGGAAGAGTATCCACTGTATACAAAGAACACAAGAAGTTAGACTCTAAGGAATCAAATAATCCCATTAAAAAATGGGGTAAAGCACTAAACAAAGAATTCTCAACTGAGGAATATTGAATGGCTGAGAAGCACATAAAGAAATGCTAAACATCACTAGTCATCAGGGAAATGCAAATTAAAACAACCCTGAGATTCCACCTCACACCAGTCAGAATGGCTAAGATCAAAAACTCTGGTGACAGCAGATGCTGGCAAGATTGTGGGGAAAATAAAGAACACTCCTCCACTGTTGGTGGGGTTGTAAGCTCGTACAGCCACTCTGGAAATCAGTCAAGGGTTTTCTTAGAAAATTGTAGTAGTACCTGTGGACCCAGCTATACCATTCCTGGACATATACCCCAAAAAGCTCCAACATCTATATTTTCAATAGCCAGAACCTAGAAAGAACCCAGATGTTCTTCAGCAGAGTAATGGATACAGAAATTGTGGTACATTTACACAATGGAATACTACTCAGATATTAGAAATGAGTCCATAAATCGACTAATTCCAGGTTACATCTTCTTTTACATGTACTTTATGCTCATTGTAACTAGTAAGATTTTAATGCACACTATCAAACCTTTAAAAAAAAAACTAAGCACTGACAAAAATATATTCGTATACTTTTATGCAAAAAATGCTTAAAATCTTTACATTGATTTTTGTTTTTTAAAATAAAGTTGTTCGACAGAGTGGAGCCTGGCCCACCTGCCAGCCTGAAAGGCAGCTCGTACAGGCTGAGCAACTGTGACCTGGAACAGATCTTAGGAACTTCTGTTCCCACGTGGAGACGACTTCAGGACACAGAGCAGAGCCTGGCCCAACTGCCAACCGGAAAGGCGGCTCGTACAGGCTGAGCAAATGGTGAGTGGGAGACCTAGGCTGCTGGGGAGCAGGGGGATCTCTGCGGAGTGCACACGGAAAGGGCACCCCCTGCCCTGACCTGCCCTGTCCTCCCCGATCCAGTGACCGGGAATAGATCTTAGGAACTTCTGTTCCAACCCGGAGACTACTTCAGGACACAGAGCAGAGCCTGGCCCAACTGCCAGCCGGAAAGGCGGCTCGTACAGGCTGAGAAACTGGTGAGTGGGAGACCTAGGCTGCTGGGGAGCAGAGGGATCTCTGCGGAGTGCACAGGGAAAGGGCACCCCCTGCCCTGACCTGCCCTGGCCTCCCCGATCCAGTGACTGGGAACAGATCTTAGGAACTTCTGTTCCCACCCGGAGACTACTTCAGGACGCAGAGCGGAGCCTGGCCCACCTGCCAGCCGGAAAGGTGGCTCGAAGAGGCTGAGCATCTGTGACCAGGAACAGATCTTAAGAACGTCTGTTCCTACCCGGAGGTGACTTCAGGATGCAGAGCAGAGCCTGGCCCAGCTGCCACCCGGAACCTGGGCTACCGGGGAGTAGAGAAATCTCTGCGGAGTGCACGCGGAAAGTGTACCAGGGACACAGACCAGATCAAGGGAAAGGCAAGAACATATCACTGACAACAAAATGGCAAGAGGAAAGAGAAAGAGTATATCCCAAGGAAACCAAGACAATCTAGCAACACCGGAACCCAGCTCTCCGATAGTAGCAAACATCGGAATTCCAAAAACTCCAGAGAAAGAAGACACAGACGTGAAATCATGCCTCAAGACACTGATAGAGTTACTTAAACAAGAAAGGGAGGAAAAGCAAAAAGATTCAGAAACTTTTAAAGAAGAAACAAGAAAAACACTCAAAGAACGAGACGAAAACAGAACCAAAGAAATAAAGGAATGGAAGAGGGAAATTAAAACAGAAATTGACACAATAAAGAAAGCGCTAAAAGAGATAACCCTAGAGTCAGAACACCAAAAAAAGAAATCAGGAGTCACAGAAGCAAGCATTTCCAACAGATTACAAGAGATCGAGGAGAGAATCTTGGGGGCAGAAGACAACATTGCAAACATAGACAAAACAGCCAGAGAAGATGCAAAAAACAAAAAGCTCCTAACCCAAAATGTCCAGGAAATACAAGACACAATGAGAAGACCAAACCTAAGGATAATAGGAATAGAAGAGGGAGAAGAGTATCAACTAAGAGGCACAGTAAATATCTTCAACAAAATCATAGAAGAAAACTTCCCTACCCTCAAGAATGAGATGACCACGAGCATAAAGGAAGCCTTCAGAACTCCAAATAGGTTGGGCCAGAAAAGAAATACCTCCCGACACATAATAGTAAAAACATCAAGTGCCCAAAGTAAATAAAGAATACTAAAAGCAGTAAGGGAAAAAGGTCAGGTAACATATAAAGGCAGACCAATCAGACTCACACCCGATTTCTCAACAGAGACTATGAAAGCTAGAAGAGCCTGGACAGACATCATGCACTCCTTAAGAGAGCACAAGTGCCAGCCCAAGCTGCTATACCCAGCAAAAATATCAATCACCATCGATGGAGAGACAAAGATATTTCAAGACAAATCAAAATTCACACAATATCTGAACACAAACCCAGCACTACAACGAATTATAGGTGGAAAACCCAATACAAGGAGGGAAAATACAGCCTCGTAAAAACAAGAAAACTCCTAAACAAGAAAACTAAAAAAAGAAAAAGACACAGACACAAGTCAACCCAAAAAAGCAAAAATGGCAGGAAACAGAAACAATTATTTCTTGATATCTATTAACATAAATGGTCTCAACTCCCCAATAAAGAGACATAGACTATCAGACTGGATACATAAACAAAATCCAGCCTTTTGCTGCATACAGGAAACTCATCTCAGAGACAGAGACAGACACTATCTCAGAGTAAAAGGGTGGGAAAAAACTTCCAAGCAAAATGCTCCAAGAAGCAAGCTGGAGTGGCTATTCTAATATCGAATAAAGTAAATTTCCAACCAAAAGTTATCAAAAAAGATAAAGAAGGACACTTTTTACTCATTACCGGGGAAATCTGTCAGGAGGAACTCTCAATCCTTAACATATATGCTCCAAATAAAAAATCACCCACATTCATAAAAGAAACTCTACTAAAGCTCAAAAAATACATTTCACCCCACACAATAATAGTGGGAGACTTTAATACCCCACTCTCACCAATGGACAGATCAGGGAAACAGAAACTGAACAAGGACACTGCAAAACTAGCAGAGACTTTGAACCAACTAGAATTAATAGATATATACAGAACATACTATCCTAAAGTAAAAGAATACACCTTCCTCTTACCACCCCATGGCACCTTCTCGAAAATTGACCACATAATTGGACACAGAACGAGCCTTCATCGATATAAGAAGATTGAAATACTCCCATGCATCCTCTCAGATCACCATGGTCTACGGCTGGTCTTTAACAACAACAAAGACAACAAAATGCCCACATACACATGGAAACTAAACAACACTCTGTTAAAGGATAGCAGGGTCAAAGAAGAAATAAAGAAAGAAATTAAGGACTTTCTAGAATTCAACGAAAACGATAACACAACATACCCAAACCTATGGGATGCAATGAAAGCAGTATTGAGAGGAAAACTCATAGCCCTAAGTGCTTCCAAAAAGAAACTGGAGAGAGCTCACATCAGCAACCTGACAGCACAGCTAAAAGCCCTAGAACAAAAGGAAGCAGATATACCCAAAAAGAGTAGACGGCGAGAAATAATCAAAATTAGGGCAGAAATAGACCAAATAGAAACAAAAAGAACCATTGAAAAAATCAACAAAACAAAGAGTTGGTTCTTTGAGAAAATCAACAAGATTGATAAACCCCTAGCATGACTAACTAAAGGGCAAAGAGAGAGTATCCAAATTAACAAAATCAGAAAAGAAAGTGGTGACATAACAACTGAAACTAAGGAAATTCAAGAAATCATGAGATCCTACTACAAAAACTTATACTCCACAAAATTGGAAAATCTGGAGGAAATGGACGAATTCCTAGACAGATACAAGGTCCCAAAGTTTAACCAGGACCAAGTAAACCATCTAAATAACCCTATAACACCTAAAGAAATAGAAAAAGTCATCAAAAGCCTCCCAACCAAAAAAAGCCCAGGTCCATACGGGTTCAGTGCAGAATTTTATCAGACATTTATTGGGGATATAACACCAATATTCGCCAAACTATTCCAAAAGATAGAATCAGATGGAATATTACCCAACTCTTTTTTGAGGCTACAATAACCCTCGTACCTAAGCCACACAAAGACCCTACAAAAAAAGAGAACTTCAGACCAATCTCACTTATGAACATTGATGCAAAAATACTCAACAAAATCCTTGCAAACCGAATCCAAGAACACATCAAAACCATCATTCATCATGACCAAGTAGGCTTCATCCCTGGGATGCAGGGATGGTTTAACATAAGGAAATCCATCAATGTAATCCACCATATAAACAAACTTAAAGACCAAAATCACATGGTCATCTCACTAGATACTGAGAAAGCATTCAACAAAATCCAACACCTCTTCATGTTAAAAGTCCTGGAAAGAACAGGAATCCAAGGCCCATATTTAAACATAATAAAAGCAATATACAGCAAACCAACAGCCAACATCAAACTTAATGGCGAGAAACTTGAAACAATCCCACTAAAATCAGGGACTCGACAAGGCTGCCCACTCTCTCCCTACCTATTCAACATAGTACAGGAAATCCTGGCTGGAGCAATTAGACAGCAAAAGGAGATCAAGGGGATACAAATCGGAAAGGAAGAGATAAAAACATCACTCTTTGCCGATGACATGATAGTGTACTTGAGTGACCCCAAAAATTCCACCAGAGAACTCCTACTGCTGATAAACAAGTTCAGCAAAGTGGCCGGATACAAAATTAACTCAAACAAATCAGTAGCCTTCCTATACTCAAAGGACAAACATGTGGAGAAAGAAATTAGGGAAAAGGTACCCTTCACAATTGTTACAAAAACTATGAAATACTTGGTGTGACTCTAACTAAGGAAGTGAAGGACCTGTATGACAAGAACTTCAAACCTCTAAAGAAAGAAATTGAGGAGGATCTCAGAAAATGGAAAGATCTCCCATGCTCATGGATCGGAAAGATCAACATCTTAAAAATGGCAATCCTACCAAAAGCAATCTACAGATTCAATGCAATCCCCATCAAAATTCCAACCCAGTTCTTCATGGAATTGGAAAGATCAATGTGCAATTTCATATGGAATAACAAAAGACCTAGAATAGCGAAATCCATCCTCAACAACAAAAAAAACATCTGCGGGAATCACTATCCCTGACCTCAAGCTATAGTACAAGGCAATTGTGCTGAAAACTGCATGGTACTGGTACAGAAATAGGCAAGTGGATCAATGGAATAGAATAGAAGATCCAGAAAGGAGCCCTCATGTATATGATCACCTGATTTTTG
This sequence comes from Micromys minutus, assembly GCF_963924665.1. NCBI lineage: Eukaryota > Metazoa > Chordata > Mammalia > Rodentia > Muridae > Micromys > Micromys minutus. The sequence continues at coordinate 90,438,377 of NC_137971.1, read as the reverse complement.
ACAAAGGAGCAGTAAACATTCAATGGAAAAAGGACAGCCTATTCAACAAATGGTGCTGGTCCAACTGGCACTCAACATGCAAAAGAAGGAAAATAGACCCGTTCTTATCTCCTTGTACAAAGCTCAAGTGTAAGTGGATTAAAGATCTCCACATTAAAGCAGATACACTGGAACTATTAGATGAGAAAGTAGGGAAAACCTTAGAACACATAGGCACAGGAGAAAATTTCCTGAACAAAACACCAATGGCTCAAGCTCTAAGGTCAAAGATTAACAAAAGGGACTTAATGAGATTGCAAAGTTTCTGTAAGGCTAAGGACATCGTCAAGAAAACAAAACGGCAACCAACAGAATGGGAGAAGGTCTTTACCAACTCCAAATCAGATAGAGGCCTAATATCCAAGGTGTACAAGGAACTCAAAAAGCTAGACACCAGAGAATCAAATAACCCTATTAAAAAATGGGGTACAGAGCTAAACAAAACGTTTTCAGTTGAGGAACACCGAATGGCCGAGAAACATCTGAGGAAGTGCTCGACATCCTTAGCCATCAGGGAAATGCAAATCAAAACAACCCTAAGATTCTACCTCACACCAGTCAAATTGGCCAAGATCCAAAACTCAGATGACAGCAGATGCTGGCAAGGCTGCGGAGAAAGAGGAACACTTCTCCACTGTTGGTGGGGTTGCAAGCTAATACAACCACTCTGGAAATCTGTCTGGCGATACCTCAGAAAATTGGATATAGTACTACCTGAAGACCCAGCTATTCCACTTCTGGGCATATACCCCAGAGACACTTTAATACACAACAAAGATATATGCACCACAATGTTCATAGCGGCTCAATTTATAATAGCCAGAAGCTGGAAGGAACCCAGATGTCCTTCAGAAGACGAATGGATACAAAAATTGTGGTACATATACACAATGGAATACTACTCAGCCACCAGAAACAATGACTTAACCAAATTCATAAGAAAATGGCTGCATCTAGAGAAGATCATCCTGAGTGAGATAATCCAGTCACAAAAGAACAGACATAATATGCAGTCACTGATAGTGGGATGCTAACCCCAGAGGCTTGCACTCCACCAGAAACAACTCACAGACTGTATGAAGTCCAAGAAATAAAGAAAACAAAAAATATACATATATTCACAAAACAAGAAGACTTTGACTATTTCCACGTTGCGTTTTGTTTTGCATGTACTTTACGCTTATTTCAACTAGTACGTTTTCAATGCATACTGTCAAGCCCTTGAAAAAAATCAAGTACTGACTAAAAAACATATTCACATGGTTTTATGTAAAATTTATTTTAATGTCTGAAAAAACAGTACTGACAAAAATGTATAATTTTAAGCAAAAAATGTTTAAAATCTTTACATTTATCTTTGTTTTGCAAAATAAAGTCGTTTAAAAAAAAAATCCAGAATGTTGCATCTATCCTAACAGGGAAATATCAGTGCCTGCTGGGGTACCATATATCCCACTAGATAGCACCACAGAAATCTGGACAGAAGCCTACAGTAGCCTTACATCTCTCATTGTCACTGCTAATCATCACATCGACTTTGAATGTGAGATTCAGCCAAAGACTACATCTGTGGACCTATACTTATTTCCCATCAAGCATCACTATACCAGATTCTTGACTACTCATCTCAGAAACTCTAGAGGATTTCGCCAAGAAGTAGGCAAGAGCATTAACTTGTTGGTTCTAGTGTACCTCTGAATTTAGAAGTATTCTGATGATCATCAACAAGACCCTCCTCTCCAGAGTCATACACATAATTTCTAATAGAGTCTGACCTACTGAGAATCATTTTGTTATTCTGTCATTCACCATTCATTTCATACAACATCACCAATTCAGCATCTTTGACCGGAGCATTTGCATAATTCTCTGATATTATATTGTTGTGATATAACTTCACTAATACCATGAATACATTTTTATAGATCTATTAATTTTCACTTGTGTATGAAGGTTTTGCCTATAAAACACTTAAGTATATTTCTTATGCCTATGGAGAACTTCAGATGTCCTGAACCTAGTGTTACAGATAGTTGTGGGCCACCATATGGCTGTTGGAAATTAAACCCAAGTTCTCTAGAAGAGCAATCAGTGCTCTTAAACACTGAGACATCTGCTCAGCATGCCATCACCAACCACCACTGAGTAAATTCATTTATTTCAAAATATAATGGTTGGTTAAAATTATCACAGAGAACAGCCTTTACAAAGACAGGTTGGTGCTTCTGTCAAGGAAAATGATCTTGTTTTTATTTATTTTAATCTAACATTCAAAAGTTGTCATAAAAGAGGAAAAAAATAGTCTTCAGTGTTTTGAGGCCTTTACCAAGAACAATACATGGGTTAATACATAAGAAATGACTGTGATATTTAAGTCAGTAGAACTCAAATAAGTAGAGGAAAATAGAGTGTGGTTTTAGAAGAAAAACTAACTAACAATGACGATGATCTTACCGTTCTTAATCCCCCTATCACTAAGAGTAATTGATGAGACTGGAGTAGATTAATGCCCTGAGGAATCTGCATTAAATAGTCTGTTATGCTGCTCCTAGGACCAGGGCTACTTGCCAGAGAGCACTTCAGTCTTATTCCCATGGCATCCTGTGAAGCACAGGACTCTTGAGGACAGAATAAAAAGGGCCCAGCACAACAGGAGCAGGCAACTTAGGGAGTTGTAGTAAACCCCGGACTCCAGGTGTGAGGAATAAGAGCAGGGATGTGCTCACTCGGGATGGTAGTCTGAACACAGGTGAGAGCATGAAGAACAGAAGCTGCTGCAGAGCCCTGTAACAGGGAGGAGCCTCTTCACAACATCCGGAGGGGTAAGTAACAGGGAAGGGGCTGTGAGTTCAGAGGGGAAAGGGCAGAGTCCTGTTCTCTGAGAGGTGAGACAGCAGAGTCCCTATCCTGTAGTTCAATCCTACTCTCTGACTACAGACCTCATATCTGGCTTCCACAACTGGGTTTTTTTCTCTCTCTCTCTTTTCTTTTAATTTTTTTGTTTTTTAAAATTCATCATCTTCAATACTTGACATCTCTCAGCTCTTCACTTTGATAAGGATTGGCAACTGTGATGGAGAAACAAGAGAGAAATAAGGCTGAAGTCTAGATTGAGTTGTGAGTGACAGACAAGAGGACATGTAGTAAAGTATATTGAGTTTCACCAGTACAATAACAATAAATTCCAAAGACTATTGTTTGATATTTGATAAAAGATATATAATATCAAAGGCAAATTGTTTTAATTTGTATTCAATGTAAATCCTAATGAATAACAATTAACATAAATTACAAACTAGATTTACAAGAGCTCATGGTGGTACTGTTCTACACTTATATTCTGTCCATAAAATTAGAACCTTTACTCTGAGACCGGAAACAAGAGCAAAGATACCAATATTTGGGAAGAGGACAAGTACTGTTCTATGCAACTTTTTTCATCTAGAAAATCGATATTTTAGAAACAGTACCAATGAGAAATTGTAGAAGTTAATGATACTTTGGAAAAACGGATGATATAAGAGACAAAATGAAATAAAATTATAAAGTATTTTCACCAGCAGTAGTTGTTTGCTTGATACAATACAAAATGAAGAAAATTACAGGGCTTTTAAAGGGAGCACAAGGGGGGATGGGCATGGTGGCACCATCCTGTTATCCCAGCCCTGAGATGAAAGAGGCAGGAGGATCAGAAGTTTCAAATCATCTTCAGATACAGCATCAGTTTGAGGGCAGCTTGGATTATATGAGCCTCTATTTCGAAGACTAAACAAATAAATAGAAAATAGAAGCAGCAACACTTATTAAAGTTAATGTATACAAACATAAATAACAAAAATGAGAATAAAGATCAACTCAACAGATGATTATGCCAGAAAAAAATGTATGTTAAAGTAAATAATATAGCAAAATAATCAATCATATTTGCTTAAAAGATCTCAAAATAATAATTAAAAGAATGTCATAACAAAGCATCCTGAAGCTTTATTTTTTAGTACTTTTGTACAAGTGTGAGTGTGTTTGTGCTCATATGTGTGGGAGTGTTCTAAGAGTCAAAAAGAGGAGTCAAGTCCACTGGAACTGAAATTACAGATCTTCGTGAGCCCCGTGATGTGTACAGCGAACTCAACTTTAATCTTGAAGAACAGCAGTCATTCTTTCTCACAGAGATGTTTCTCTAACCACCCAGTGCAAAGTTTTAACATGAATTTTAAAAGATGTAAATAAAGGAACAAATGGTTTTTTTATTTGTGAATAAAAAAAACTTGATACAGAAGTACCTCCTCTTTTCCATAATTCATGCATATGTAAGCTCAATTAAAACACTGCTGTTTTCTGAGTTGACAAAGAATTTCTGAAGTTTGTCTAAAAGTGAGATGCATGGGAATTTAAATCGAAGATAACAGAGAAAGGAATGAAATTTGGTGTCTACTAAACTTACTGATCTTTCTACAAAAAAAGTCAGAAATAAACTCAGTAGATTCCCAGAATAGAATTGTGCTATGTGTCAGTATGTTCATATGCACACAAATATGTTTATGTGTATTCATTATATGACAAAACAGGCATAAAAATTATTTAGTAAGGAAGCAAAACCTATACTTCATTATTTACAATAAACTTGGTTACATAATTCTCATTAGTGGAAAGATCAATTCCACGTAAACTTGTTATGATATAAACCAAAAATAAATCACTGAAAATTAATATTGATTAAGAACTCAATACTGATAAAAATTCTCATCACTGATTCTATATGTTACTTGATACAATAATGCAATATATGAGTTTTAAATATATATGATTAAGTAAACATTTCACAGCCTGTAAAAACCACCATAAAGAAATGGGGGAAAGATAATAAGAATAATCAATGTTAATGCATTTTTTTGTTCCTATCTGGATTCTTTTTCTAAAAGTTTTAATGAGAATTCAATATGGTCAAAAGACCACATTATGGTTAACACCTATGTCACTACCTTAAGCCAAATAACAATAAAATTTCTGTTTCCTGTCAATCTACAGGCAGGTGCCAAAAACAAGACACTCCATGAAATGGGCACAGTCCTGCATGAAGCCAACAGCTCAGAGTTCCGAGTGTCTGAGTTCATTCTGCTGGGATTCCCAGGCATCCATGAGTTTCAGCACTGGATCTCCTTGCCTGTGGCGCTACTTTACATTATAGCTATTGGTGCTAACCTCCTTATCTTGATCACCATCTACTGTGAGTCTAGCCTACATCAGCCAATGTATCAGTTTCTTGGTATCTTGGCTGCAGTCGATATTGGCTTAGCTTCCACCAGCATGCCCAAGATCCTGGCCATCTTGTGGTTAGATGCCAAGACCATAAGCCTCCCTGAGTGTTTTGCTCAAATCTATGCAATCCATACTTTCATGTGCATGGAGTCAGGCATCTTTCTGTGCATGGCACTAGATCGATATGTGGCCATTTGTAACCCCCTCCAGTATCCGTCCATAGTCACTGAAGCCTTTGTCATCAAAGCCACAGTGTCCATGCTGCTCAGGAATGGCCTGTTAACCATCCCATTGCCTGTACTAGCTGCCCAGAGACATTACTGCTCCAGGAATGAAATAGATCACTGCCTTTGCTCTAACTTGGGGGTCATTAGTCTGGCCTGTGATGATATCACTGTTAACAAGTTCTACCAGTTGGCTTTGGCCTGGTTTATACTTGGAATTGACATGATTCTGGTCTATGCTTCCTATGCTCTGATTATGCGCTCAGTACTGAGGTTGAACTCCACTGAGGCAATGTCTAAGGCCCTCAGTACCTGCAGCTCCCACCTCATCCTCATTATGTTTTACTACACAGCTATTGTTTTATTATCTGTCACTCACCTAGCAGGAAGAAGGGTTCCCCTCATCCCTGTTCTCCTCAATGTACTGCATATTGTCATCCCCCCATCCCTTAACCCCATGGTATATGCCCTTAGGACACAGGAGCTGAAAGTGGGCTTCCAGAAGGTGTTTGGCCTGAGTGAGTATGTGTCTAGGAAGTAAACTGACTATATGTGTAAGAACACTGAATGTAGTATTGCAGGAAAAAGAAGGCATAGACTTTAACCCCAAAATACATTGTTAAAATTTGATCTTTCACCATATCTAGGTCATTGACTCATCTACTTTGAATAGTATATTCCACTACTAGTATATAAATTGTCTCTGGAGCTTTTCCTAAATGCTCCTTCTCACTTCCTGTGATAGCCTATAATGCAAGTACTGTTCTTTGTAAGTTCTGCAGACATGAAAAATGAATTGGGAAACATTGCCAAGGTTGACTAAGACATTAGTTCATACCTTTCATTTGAACTCAGATAGTATCTAGAGTCTCTGCTCTTAATCCCCTCTCCACTCACCTCATTATTGGTTTTTAAGAGTAAGTTAAGATAGTAAAACAAGTTAACATTTACATGCTCGTTTTTAGTAAAATACCATACTGAGCACAGCTGTAGAGGTGAATGGCAGCAATGGCATGATCAGTTCTACAGCCATTGAGAAGAGAAAGGTGGGAACCACAGAGATGACTCAGTGGTTAAAAGCACTTGTTGCTTGCTCTTGTAGAGAACCAGAATTTAATTCCCAGCACCCACATAATGGTTCACAGTTCCATTTAATTCCAGTTCCAGGAAATCTGATGCCTTCGTCTGGGATTCTTGAGCATGCATTTGGTACCCAGAAATACAAATAGACAAGACACTCATACATATAATATAGTAAAATAAATTCATCTTTAATTTATTTCTGAAAAAAAAAAGGAGAGGACGATATTCATGACTACAGCTTGACTGAGGAACAGTAGGAGATCAAGTCTAGTAGATCAGAAGTATTAATATTCAGATAGTATGAGCCAAGTATAATTACATGCAATCAGAAATACTTTGGGGAAAGCATTTGAACAGTGTGCAACAGGTATGTTTAACTGTGTGACAACACTGGAACACTTCCAAAACCCTTCCACAGAGTAAAATAAAATATCCAAAATATTATCACTGCATGTTTGTGTGTATGTATACATTCACAGAAAGAAATACAAGGTCAAATAAAGGAGCAGGAATTGAAGATAATTCAGAGACTGCCCCACCTGATGGGCCCATCCTGTATGCAGCCACCAAATGCAAGCACTATTGCTGATGCCAAGAAGTGCATAATGGCAGGAACCAAATATGAATGCCTCCTCAGTGGCTCTGCCAGAATCATAGAGATGCAGCTAAGCATGCCTGTAGCTAACCATCGGAATGAACACAGGGACCCCAATAAAGGTGCCAAAGAAAGGACTGGAGGAGCAAAAAGGATATGCAACCTCATGGGAAGAACAATATTATCAACCAAACAAACCCTCCACAATTCCCATAGTTATTGTTTCTAATATCTGAATAGCATTCCATTATGTAAATGTACTACAATTTCTGTATTCATTCTTCTGTTTAAGGACATCAGAGTTCTTTCAGCTCCTGGCTATTATAAATAAGGTTGCAATGAACACAGTGGAGCACGTGTCCTTGTTATATGTTAAAGCATCTTTTGGGTACATGCCCAGGAGGTTTATATCTGGGTCCTCAGGGAGTACTATGTCAAAATTTTTGTAGAACAGAAAGACATATTTCCAGAGTGATCATATCAGCGTGTAACCCAACCAGCAATGGAGGAGAGTCCCTCTTCCTCTAATCCTCACCAGCATCTGCTGTCACCTGAGTTTTTGGTTTTAGCCATTCTAACTGCTGTAAGGTGAAATCTCTGGGTTATTTTGATTTGCATTTCCCTGATGACTAAGAATTTGTACATTTCTTTAGGTGCTTCTTAGCCATTCAAACTTCCTCAGTTGAGAATTCTTTGTTTAGCTATGTCCACCAATTTCGACAGGGTTATTTTATTGGAGACTAATTTCTTGAGTTGTTTGTATATATAAAATATTAGCCCTCTATCAGATGTATAATTGGTAAAAATCCTCGTCCAACATATTGTCTTATTAACAATAATAAGTGTTTTGTCCTATTGACAATGTCCTTACCTTATAGAAGCTTTGCGATTTCATGAGGTCCCATTTGTCAAGTCATGGTCTTAGAGCATAAGCCATTGGTGTTCTGTTAAGAAAATATTCCCCCGTACCTATGTGATCTAAGCTTTTCCCCACTTTCTCTTCTATTAGTTTCAGTGTATCAGGTTTTATGTGGAGGTTCTTGATCCAATTGGACTTGAGCTTTGTACAAGGAGATTAAGAATGGATCAATTTGAGAACACAGAGAGTGCTTGGCGGTGGTGCTAATGGCAAAAGTTCCTTTCCAGCTCACAATAAAAGAGTATCCAGATCTGCCCTGAAAGGCTGTGCTCCCAGACCAGATGCCCAGGCCCTCTGCCACCTAGATCAGCAGGTAATCTGGGACACAGACCTAGTGAGGTTGTGCAGTGAGTACCCAAAACACAAAGAGCGCTTGGTGGTGGTGCTTGTGGCAAAGGTTGTTTTCAGGCCCACAGTAAGGGAGTATCCAGATCAGCTGGGATAGGCTGTGCTCCCTGACCAAACCCCAGGCACCCTGCCACTTGGGCCATCAGATAACCTGGGGCACAGGCTTGGGGAGGCAGCAGCGTGGGCACCCAGAATACAGACAGTGCTTGGAGTCAGTGCTTGTTTCAAAAGTTCCCTTCCGGCTCAGAGTAAAAGAGTATCTGGATCAACCTGCCCAGAAAGGCTGTACTTGCAGACCAGACCCCCAGGAGCTCTTCTACCTAGACCAGCAGGTAACCTGGGGCACAGACCTAGTGAAGTTGTGCAGTGAGTACCCAGAGCACAGAGAGTGCTTGGAGGCAGTGCCCAGGACTGTGTCAGAGAAAATCTTGATCTGCCTAAGGAAGGTAGTTCTGGAATATCAGCTCCAAGGGGGGTTTGACCCCTGGGCCAGAGGTGAACGTGAAACAAAGGCCCAGGAATGGCACACCTTGAGTTCTCAGTGAGCAGAGAGTACTGTACTCACTGGAAAACGGTTTATTTTGCCCTGGAGAAAGAGCCAGATCCTCACCACTAGTATTCAGGACAAGTGGGCAAAAGGCCAAGCTCCCAGAGCAGCCTCACAAGAGTTTCCCCACCTGAGCCCAAAAAGACAACTGAGTACCTGCCAGAACTCACTACCTGTCTACAAAAAGCCAAACACTCAGAAGCAATTTTCTTCCTGAGCCCACGGGCCATCAGATCCATAAGAAAGACAGGTGACAGTAACTGACAAGACCACATATAACCACAGATAACAAGATGGTAAGAGGAAAGCAATAGAACTTAAGCAAACCTTAAACAATTACAGGAGAATAGACAGAAACAAACAGAGGAAACACAAAAATCACCCAAAGAACTACAGAAAAACATAACAAAAGAGATAAAGGTATTGAAAATGAAAATATAAACAATGAAGAAAACACAAACACACACAAAAAGACAAACCTGGAGATGGAAAACCTCCAAAAGAAATCAGGAGTCACACATGCAAGCATCTCCAACAGACTACAAGAGATGGAGGAGAGAATCTCAGGGGCTGAAGACAACATTGAAAACAGACAAAACATTCAGAGAAGATGAAAAAATCAAAAAGCTCCTAACCCAGAATGTCCAGGATATCCAGGACACAATGAGCAGACCAAGCCTAAAAATAATAGGAATAGAAGAGGGCAAAGAATATCAACTAAAAGTCACAGTAAATATCTTCAACAAAATCAGAGAAGAAAACTTCCCTACTCATAAAAGTGAGATGACCATGAGCATAAAAGAAGGCTGCAGAACTCCAAAAACATTGGACCAGAAAAGAAATTCCTCCTGACACATAATAGTCAAAATGCCAAGTGCTCAAAACAAAGAAAGAATACTAAATCAGTACGGGAAGAAGGTCATGTAATATATAAAAGCAGACAAATCAGAATTACACCCGACTTCTCAGCAGAGAGTAAAAAGCTAGAAGATCCTGGACAGACATCATACAGATTCTAAGAGAACACTAATGTCAGCCCAGGTTACTATATGCAGCAAAACTCTCAATCGTCATATAAGGGGAGACCAAGATATTCCAGGACAAAACTAAATTTACACAATATCTGACCACAAATCCATCCCTACAAAGATTAATAGATGGAAAATCCAACACAAGGAGAGAAACTGCACACTAGAAAAAGCAAGACAATAACTAAGCAAGAAAACCAAAACAAGAAAGACACACAGAAATAATTCTACCTCTAACAGCAAAAATAGCAGGAAAAAACAATCACTACTACTTAATATTTGTTAACATAAGTGGACTCAATTTCCCATTAAAGAGACATAGACTGTCAGACTAGATACATAAACAGAATCTTCATTTTGCTGCATACAGGAAATTCATCTCAGAGACAAAGACAGACACTACCTCAGAATTAAAGGCTGGGAAAAAAACCTTCCAAGCAAATGGCCCCAAAAAACAACCTGGAGTAGCCATTCTAATATAGAATAAAGTAGATTTTCAACCAAAACTTATCAAAAAAAAAAAATAAATAAGGAAGGACACTTTTTACTCATTACAGAGAAAATCAATCAGAGTGAATTCTCAATCCTAAACATACATGCTCCAAATTCAAGAGCACCCATATTCATAAAAGAAATCCTACTAAAGCTCAAAACCTACATTGTACCACACACAACAATAGTGGGAGACTTCAGTACCCCACTCTCATCAATGGACAGATCATGGAAGCAGAAAATTAACAGAGACACAGAGAAACTAACATAATAACTGAAGATCCAGTTATTCCCCTTCTGTGCATATACCTCAAAGATACTCCAACATACAATAAGGACACATGCTCCACCATGTTCATAGCAGTCTTATTTATAATATCCAGAAGCTAGAAAGAACCCATATGTCCTTCAGTAAATGAATGGATACAGAAATTGTGCTATATTTACACAGTGAGTACTACTTGGCTATTAGAAACAATGTCTTTATTAAATTCCTAGAAAATGAATGTATCTAGAGAATATCATTCTGAGTGAGGTAATCCAGTCACAAAAGAACAGACACAATATGCAGTCAGTGAAAATTGGATACTAGCCTCAGAGAGCTCTGAATACCCATGAAAACAACTCATAGACTATATGAAGCTCAAAAAAAAAAAAAAAAAAAAACCAAAAAGGGAAAACTCAGTTCTTAGAAATAATAATGAGTGTATAGCACCCTCTCAGAGTGAGGTACACCTAGACCTTAAATCATTAATAACTCAAGAGCTAAGAAGATAGCCTTTTTGCAGTTTTTGGTAGTTAAAAATCATTATGTTTAATCTTTACATACCAAAAACTTTGACTATTTCCATGTTACATTTTGTTTTACACATACTTTGTGATATTTGTAAATACTACAATTTCAATGCATATTATCAAACCTTTAAAAAAATCAAGTACTGTGAAAAATATATTCATATATATTTGCACTAAAATGCTTTTAATTATCTGAATATGTCTCAATGTTTTTTAAAAATAAAGTTGTAAAAAATAAAGAATGGATCAATTTGTATTTTTCTACATGCTGACCTCTAATACAACCAGCACCATTTGTTGAAAATGCTGTCTTTTTTCCACTGTATGATTTTAGCTCCTTTCTCAAAGTTCAAGTGACCATAGTTGTGCGGGTTCATTTCTGAGTCTTCAATTCTATTCCATTGATCTACCTGCCTGTCTCTATACCAATACCATACAGATCTTATCATGCTTACTCTGTAATACAGCTTGAGGTTGGGGATCATGATTTTCTCACAGTTCTTTTATTGTTCAGAACAGTTTTCTCTATCCTGGGCTTTTTGTCATTCCAAATAAATTTGGAAATTTTGCATTCTAACTCTATAAATAGTGATATTTTGATTTCTTCCTTTGCAATTTGTATCCCTTTGACTTCCTTTTGTTGTCTAATTTCTCTGGCTCAGCCTATAAGTATTATACTGAATAGGTAGGGAGAGAGTGGTCATTCTTGTCTAATCCCTGATTTTAATGAGACTGTTTCAAGTTTCTCTCCATTTAGTTTGATATTGGCTATGGGTTTCCTGTATATTGATTTTACTATTTTTGGGTATGGGCCTTTAATTCCTGCTCTTTCCAAGTCTTTTAACATAAAGGGGTGTTGAACTTTGTCAAATGCTTTCTCGGGATCTTATGAAATGATCATGTGGGTTTTTTTCTTTGAGTTAGTTTTTATATTGAATTATGTTGAAGGATGTCCTTATATTGAAACATCCCTGCATCCCTGAAATGAAGCTTCCCTGATTGTGATGGATGATTGTCTTGATGTTTCTTGCATTCAGTTTGCGAGAATTTTATTGAGTACTTTTGCATTCATATTCATGAGGAATATTGGTCTAAAGTTCTCTTTCTTTGTTGGGTCTTTGTGTGGTTTAGTTATAAGTATAATTGTGACATCATAGAAGCAATTGGGTAGTGTTCCATCCGTTTCTATTTTGTGAAAAAGTTTGAAGAGTGTTATTATTAGGTCTTCTATGAAGGTCTGGCACTAAAGGTCTATTTGGTCCTGAGGGTTTTCTGTTTTGTTTTGTTTTGTTTTGTTTGGGAGACTTTTAATGACTTATTCTATTTCTTTAGAGGTAATGAGACTGTTTAGATAGTTAATCTGATCCTGATTTAACTTTGGTACCTGGAATCTATCTAGAAAATTGTCCATTTCCTCCATATTTTAGAAATTTTTTGAGTATAGGCTTTGCTGTGATAAAGTATAGATTTGTTATGTAGTAGGATCTGATAATTTTTTGAATTTCCTCAGTTTCAGTTAGTATGTTTCCTTTTTCATTTCTGATTTTGTTAATTTGGATACTATCCCTGTGCCATCTGGTTAGGGGTTATCTATCTTGTTGATTTTCTCAAAGAACCACCTCCTGGATTTGTTGATTCTTTATATAATTCTTTTGGCTTCTACTTGGTTAATTTCAACTCTGAGTTTAATTATTTCCTTCCTTCTACCCCTCTTTCGTGTATTTGATTCTTTTTGTTCTAGAGCTCTCAGGTGTGCTGTCAAGCTACTAGTTTATGCTTTCTTCATTTTCCTTTTGGAGGCACTCAGAGCTCTGAGTTTTCCTCTTAGTACTGCTTTTGTTGTGTCCAATAAATTTGGGTATGTTGTGCCTTCATTTTCATTAAATGCTAAAAAGTCTTTAATTTATGTCTTTATTTCTTCCTTGGCCAAGTTATCATTGAGTAGCACATTGTTCAGCTTCCATGTGTATGTGGCCTTCCTGTTGTTTTGTTGTTATTAAAGACCAGTCCTAGTGCATGTTGATCTGGTAGGATGCATAGGATTATTTCTTTCTTCTTGTATCTCTTGAAGCCTGTTTTGTGACCAGTCATATGGTCAGTTTTGGAGAAGGTGCCATAAGGTGATGAGAAGAAGGTATATATTTTTTGTTTAAGGATGAAGTTTCCTAAAGATATCTGCCAAATCTACTTGGTTCATAACTTCTATTACTTTCACTGTTTCTCTGTTCAGGATCTGTTTCCATGATCTGCCCATTGAAGAGAGTGGGGTGTTGAAGTCTCCAAATATTATTCTGTGTGGTGCAGTGTATACTTTGAGCTTTAGTTAGGTTTCCTTTTTGAATGTAGGTGCTCTTGCATTTAGAGCATAGATGTTCATAATTGAAAATTCATCTTGGTAGAGTTTTGTTTTGATGAGTTTGAGGTGCCCTTCCTTAATTTTTTTTTTATAACTTTTGGTTGAAAGTCAATTTTGTTCAATATTAGAATGGCTATTCCAGCTTGTTACTTAGGATCATTTGCTAGAAAATATTTTTCCAGTCTTTAACTCTATGATAGTATCTGTCTTGGTCACTGCAGTGTGTTTCCTGTATGCAGCACAATGCTGCATCCTGTTTATGTATCCAGTCTGTTAGCTTATGTCTTTTTATTGGAGAACTGAGTCCAATGATATTAAGTGATACTAAGGAATAGTGATTGCTGTTTCATGTTATTTTTGTTGTTAGAGGTGGCATTATGTTTATGTAGCTATCTTCTCCAGGTTTGTAACAAGATTACTTTCTTGTTTTTCTTAGGGTGTGGTTTTCCTCTTTGTGTTGGAGCTTTAATCTATTATCCTTTGTAGGGCTGAATTAGTGGACAGATATTGTGTAAATTTATTTTTGTAATGGAATATATTGGTTTCTCCATCTGTGGTAATTGAGAGTTTTGCTGGCCATATTATCCTGGGCTGACATTTGTGTTTTCTTAGGGTCTGAATGACATCTGTCCAGGATCTTTTAGCTTTTGTGGTCCCTGTTAAAATGTCTGATGTAATTCTGATAGGTCTGTCTTTATAGTGTACTTGACTTTTTCTCTTACTGATTTTAATATTCTTTCTTTGTTTTTCAATATTCTTTCTTTGTGCATTTGGTGTTTTGACTATTATGTGACAGGAAGAATTTCTATTCTGGCTCTCTTCTATACCTATTATCCTTATTTTTGGTCTTCTCATTGTATCCTGGATTTCCTGGATGATTTGGGTTAGGACCTTTTTCCATTTTGCATTTTCTTTGAATATTGTATCGATGTCTTCTGCCCCTTAAACTCACTCTTCAATCTCTTGTATTCTGTTTGTGATGCTTAAATCTATTATTTCTGATCTCTTTCCTAGGTTTTATATCTCCAGGGTTGTCTCCCTTTTTGATTTATTGTTTATATTTCCATTTTTAGATTTTGCATGGTTTTGTTCCATTCCTTCTCCTGTTAGGCAGTGTTCTCCTGTATTTCTTTAAGGGAAATATTCATGTCCTTCCTCAAGTCCTCTATCATCATCATGAGATATGTCTTTAAATTTGAATATTGCTTTTCAGGTGTGATGGGGTATCCAAGACTTGTTGTAGTGGGAGAACTGGGTTCTGATGATGCCAAGTAGCCTTGGTTTCTGTTGCTTATGTTCTTGCACTTCCTGCTGGACATCTGGTTATCTCTAGTGCTACCTGCTCTAACTCTCTTTGACTGGAGCCTGTCCTTCTTATGATCCTTACCTTATGATAAAAACTTCTCAGAGTCCAGGTGTTTCTGTGATCCTGTGATTCTGGATTCTTTTGATCCTTGGATCTTGGGATCCTGGGATCCTGAGTGTGTGAGAGCTCATTAAAGTCAAGCTTCCTCTCTGCAACTATGATCCTAAACCTGTTATCATACCTGTGATCCTGTGCTCCTGTGGTCCTGGGTGAGTTAGAAGACCTCTTATATACAAATGGCAAATGCACTTAGAAATAAATAAGGGAAACAACATCCTCCACTCACAAATAATAAAATATCTTGTAGTAACCTAACCAGGAGTAAACCTAACCAGGCAAGTGAAAGCCTTGTATGACACAAACTTCAAGTCTTTGAAGAGAGTAATTGAAAAGGTATCAGAAGATGGACTGATCTCAATGCTCAAAGAATAGTAGAATTAAAAGGTAAAAATAGCCATCCTACCAAAATCAATCTACACATTGGAGACAATTCCCATCAAAATTTCAAAAGAATTATTTAAAGACCTTGAAATAACAATATGCAACTTTACATTTAAAACCAAAAAACTCAGGATAGTTAAAATAACTCTGTATAATAGGAGAACTTCTGGCAGTATCATCATTCCTGATTTCAAGATGTACAGAGAGTAATAAAAACTATATAATGTTGGCATGAAACAAACACATTGGCCAACAGAATCCAATTGAAGACCCAAATATAAATTCATACACCTGTGGCCACTTGTTTTTTGACAGAGAAGCCAAAATTATACAACGAAAAAAAGAAAGTATCTTCAACAAATTGTGTGGGTATAACTGAATCTCTGTATGTAGAAAACTGAAAGTATCTACTGGCCTGTACAAAACTCAAGTCCAAGTATACTAAAGTCTTCAGCACAAAATCAGATATACTGAACCTCATAAGAGAAAGTGATGTATACCCTTGAACTCAACAGCTCAGGAGATAATTTCCTGAATCAGACCCCAATAGCACAGGCACTAAGATCAATATTTAATAAGTAGAAACTCCTGAGACTGAAAAGCTTCTGTAAGGCAAAGGACACCATCAATATGACAAATGAAGGAGGGTACAGAATGGGGAAAGATCTTTTCTAACCCCACAGCTGTTATAGAGGTAATGCTAATTTTACAAGTATATCAAGAACTCAAGAAACTAGACATCAACAAACCAAATAATTCAATTTGCAAAATGATGCACTGATCTAAACGGAGAATTCTATATAGAGGAATGAATGTCATATGACTGAGAAACACTTTTAAAAAGTTCAATATCCTTACCTAACAAAGAAATGTAAATTTAAACTATTAGAGATTTCATTTAATGCCTATCAGAATGTCTAAGATCAAAAATACAAGTGAAAGCTCATGCTGGTGAGGATGAGGAACAACACTCCTCCATTTCTGGTGGGAATACAAATTTGGACATCCACCTTGAAAATAAATATGATGGCTTCCCTGAAAATTGGGAATCAATCTACCTCAAGACCCAGATATACTACTCTTAGCCACATACCCAAGGACACTTTATCATATCTCAAGGATACTTGCTCAACTATGTTTATAGCAGCTTTATTCAAAAAAGGCAGAAACTGAAAACAACCTAGATGTCCCTTAAATAAAGAATGTATAAAGAAAATATGGTAGGTTTACTCAATAAAATATTACTTCATGGTTAAAAACAATGACAGCATGAAATTTGCAGGCAAACTAGAAAAAATACCCTGAGTCAGATAACCCAGACCCAGAAAAATAAACATGGTATCTTAGTTAGGGTTTTACTGCTGTGAAAAAAGCATCATGACCAAGGCAAATCTTATAAAAACAACATTTAACTGGGGCTTGCTTACAGGCTCTGAGGTTCAGTCCCCTATCATCAAGGCAGGATCATGACAGCACCCAGGAGCTGAGAGTTCTACATCTTCATCTGAAGGCTAATAGCAGAATACTGGCCTCTAGGGTAGAATGAGGTTCTTGAAGTCCATACCCACAGTGACACACCTACTCCAGCAACACCACACCTACTCCAACAGGGCCACACCTAATAGTGCCAATTCCTGGGCCAAACTTACCCAACCCATCACACATGGCATGAACTCACTTATAAGTAGCTATTAGCTATAAAGGATAACCATGCTACAATCTACAGATCTAGAGAAGCCTAATAACATGGGGGGAGTCAAGGTGTGGAGGGACATAAATCTCTCTGTGAAGGAGAAATAAAACCGGCAACAGAATAGGGTATGATTGATGGGTGGGGGCTGTGGGAACAGCGGCATCAGGCAAAGGGGATGATTGTAGATAATAGGGAAAGAGACAACTAGAATAGTTCATAGGGTCATCTCTGGGTCAAGCTAAAAATATAGAGCAATGGTAATACCCAAGAATCTATGTGGGTGACACTACCTAAGAGTCCTAGCAATACGGGATACAAAGCCTGACCTGGCCATCTCCTGTAACAAGGTAAGACTTGCAGTGAAGGGATTGATACACCACCCTTACCACAAAGTCTCTGTCCTACTATTGCTGTACTAAAAGATACAATGGGATATACATAGCACAGAAATTGTGGGAATGGCCAGCCCAACCTAAACTTGGCCAATTCCAACTTAAATCCCATTCCATGAGCAGGAGCCCACAACTGACACTACCTGGAGGGCCAAGACCCAAAGGCCAGATAACCCAAAACCTAGGATGAAATAATTATTAATCATGTTCTGCTATACTCATAGCTTGGTGCCTAGACCCATTGTCATCACAGTAGCTTCACCCAGAGAATGATACAAACAGATACACAATCCAACAGCCAAACATTAGATGGAGCTGAGCAAATTCTGTGAAAAGAGGAAGGAAAGATTGCAAGAGACAGAGAAGTGAAGGACACCACAAGAAAACCCATAGAATCAGCCTACCTGGGCTCATAGGGGCTCTCAGAGACTAAACTGCCAACCAGAAAGCTATCATGGGACTGACCTGGGACCTTTGCATATGTTACAGACATGTCTTCTAACAGTGGAAGCAGGGACTGTCACTGATTCTATGACTAATTTCAAAATGCTTTCCTACTACTAAGTTTTCTTTGCCAGCTTCCATATGAGAAGAGTGCTTAGTCTTACTGCAAGTTGATACGGCATAGTTGGTGATATCTTTCAGCAGCCACCTAGGAAAAGTTAAAGGTATGCAAGTGACTTTCCTGGAGATAGCAACTTTACTTTGCATAGCTGCAATGTACTCTGATTAGCAAGGGTTTCAGAAATCTCATCTCAGGATAGTTCCTTACAGCTAACAAGTTTTTCCTGATCTTATAGGATTAATCTAATTAATGATCCCTAGAAATTGGCCCACCCTACTGGGAAGACTTTCTGCAAATCTATGAAGACAAACAGTCTTGTAATGGTGCTATAAGGACAAATTATTTCTTAATTTGTAATGATGCATCTATAAAAATTCCCAAAATTATACGAGTCATCATTAAGCCATTTATAATAGGACTGATTGCAAGCAATATCTTCTGTGACAGGAAAGCTGCAGTTGGAACTGGGAATGTCTTCATGTGTTAATTTGCTCAGAGACCTCCAGCTTTCAGTCAGAGAAACTTAAGAGTCAAGACAGGTAAACTTTGTTGTAGAAAACAAACATAATATCTCTGGCAAGACCAAGGCTTGCCTACTACTAATATTCTTCCCCCTCAGGCTGCTTCAGGGAGCAGCCATCCCAGGACTAAGCTCCTAGCAGATATCCATGGAGGAAACTGCCCTTTTCTGAAGAGAAATGAAGGAGGTATGGATGGGAGGATGGGGAGAAGGGGGAGAGGGGGAGGGGAGGGACTGGGTAGAGAGGAGGGAGGAGAAACTGCAGCAGGAATATAAAGAGAAAAGAAGAAAGGAAGGGGGAAGGAGAGAAGGGGGGAGGGAGAAAATAAAGAAGGGAGAAAATATATTTATTTAAAAATAAGAATGATAATTCCTTATCAGAAAGACAGAGATCAACACAGGTTATATCAGAAAGTAATCTCCAAAGACCGGTCATGTATGGACAGTGCCAAGAATCTGATAATCTATATACTAGAGTCTCGTTCTTAGAACACTGCTCAGTTTCTAAGGAAATAAAACCTATATCAGAGCCCATCTCAGGTAAAGGCAAGATTATGAACCTAACATAAAATTCCCTGTTTTCTGATAACTGACACTTGGTAACAGTATGTTGAAGACACACAGGGCTCTGATAACTCTTAGACTTGAGGAAGAAACCTACATCACAAAACAGCACTGAGACTCAACAAACGGTGTCAAAAGCTATACAAAGACCAGTGGAAACTAAGACAGACACACAGAAGCAAAACAAAACTGAAATGCAGACAAGTGAGCAGATGTTTCATGAAGGTCTGTTAGATAGGTGGGAGTGTGGGCTGCAGGACTAAAGTCAGAAACTGTAGAAAGCACAGAGCGATTAGGAAAAGGATAACTTAAACACAGCCAAGACGTTTTGACATGGATTAATAATGTATGGGTTTTGAAAAGTCTGAGTTCCTCTTAAGACTGTGGGACAGCGTGCAGGCATGCGGTGATTCTTTAACTTGGGGTGCTTGTGAGAGAACAGGTGTCTCTGCCTCTTTTGCTTGCTCTTGGAACTCCTTTCCTCCTAACAGGTTGCCTTGTCCAGGACTGATGTGAGGGTTCGTGTCTAGTTTTATTGCATCTTGTTATGCCATGTTTGGTAGACATCACTGGGAGGCCTGCTCTTTTCTGAAGGGAAATGGAGGAGCTGTGGATCTAAGGAAGACTGGGAGCCTGGGAGATGTGGAGGGAGGGAAGGTTTAACTTGAATGTATTTATGAGACAAAAATAATCTTTTTAAAGATTGCGGTTCAGAATATAGACATTTTAAACTGGGTCACATAGAAGGAGTTATCAAAGCAGAACAAAATCCTAATGTAGGCAAGGAAGAGTAGCAGGTAAGTACCGGTGGCCACAGCTTGGGAAGAGAAACATCATAGAGAGACACTGTCTAATTATGCCTGCTCAGAGCAGATGAGGCTTCCCAGGTTAGGCAACATTAGAGAAGGTGCCAGGATGACATATTCGTATTAAGGAAACACCAAAACTCAGAAATTAAAGAATTCTTTATGCTTTAATTATTTATCTTTGCTTTATGTGTAGATGTGGTTTTACTCTATGTATGTCTGTATACTGCATCCAAGGAAGCCAGAACTGGTGTAAGGATCCCTTGAAACTGCAGTTACTAATGGTTGTGCACTACCATCTGGGTGCTGGAATTAATGGCAGCTGGTGCTCTTAACCACTGAGCCATCTCTCCATCCCATCAGTAGGGAATCCTTGATGAATATTTCCAAGATTCTTTTTCAGCAGCAGCAGAAATGGATACTATTCAAAATAAAGGCCAGTACCAGCCTATAAGATGTCTTAAGTTTACCACAAAGAGCACTTCCTAGTAAATGTGGAGACAAGAAAGACATTAGAACTGACATAAATGTGGTCTAACTAGGGAAAACTCAATAATATACACACCAGAGCCACCAGAGACTTCTTTCAGAATGTCCTAAGCAAAAGGGGAAGGAATTTATATTATATTCAGGAAGAGTTTTAAATATCCAGAGCAATAAGATTTGGGGGTGGGAGCAATCATGGAGAAGGTTTTAAGATGGGGGAAGTTTGTCAAATGAAGAAAAGGGAAAAATGATTGTGGTTTTTTGCAAGGCTGTCAAAATGAAAGGGCTGAGAACACGGTTCTGTGGCTCCAACTACTTGCCAACACTAACCATCAAGTGTGAGGATCCAAATTCAAAACCCAGAACCCACACTGAAAGTTGAACTTGTAGCACAAGCACTTACAAATTCCAGGCTCATAAAGAAAACTGTGAGGGAGTAAT
Organism: Micromys minutus; assembly: GCF_963924665.1. Taxonomy (NCBI): domain Eukaryota; kingdom Metazoa; phylum Chordata; class Mammalia; order Rodentia; family Muridae; genus Micromys; species Micromys minutus. Next base: position 90,417,421 of record NC_137971.1, on the reverse strand, counting down.
GTGGGATTCGTGGAAGGTCATGAATCAGTTCAACTGGACTGCATGGCACAGAGAAAAAACAATGAAGACACTGTAGTAGAAATCAGTAAGAATCCCAGCCCAGGGCTTCTATCCAAACATGGGTTATTGAATTGAAATGCAGAATATCTACCTGTCTTAGTTAGGGTGTTGCTTCTGTGAACAGATACCATGAACAAGACAACTCTTTTAAGAACAACATTTAATTGGGTTGGCTTACAAGCTCAAGGGATCAGGTCATAATCATCAAGGCAGGAATATGGCAGCATCCAGACAGGTACTATGAAGGCAGAGCTGAGAGTTCTACACCTTCATTCAACGGCTGATATGAGGAGACTTGCTTCTAGGCAGTTAAGATGAGGGTGTTGAAGTCCATGTCCAAAGTGACACACCTACTCCATCAAGGCTACACCTCTTACTAGTGCCACTCTCTGGGCCAAGAATATATAAACCATCACATTGCCTATCCCAACAAGGAAATGTCAGTGCCTGCTGGGGTACCAAATAACCCATTAGCTAGCTCCACAGTAATCTGGACAAAAGCCTATAGTAAGTAGCCTTACATCTCTCATTGTCACTGCCAATCATCTCATAGACTTTGATATGAGATGCAGCCAAGGATTACATCTGTGGACCTATACTTACTTCCCAATAAGCATCACTACACCAGCTTCTTGACTGCTGATCTCATAAACCCAAAAGGAGTCCTCTGCAAGTACTCTAGAGCATTAACTTGTTAATTCTGGTCCACCTCTGAATTTAGAAGTGTTTGTTCTTTTTTTTCTTACAACTTTATTTAAATAAAAAGAGAGATACATGTACAGATTTTTAAAAAGCATTTTGGTATAAAACTATATGAGTATATTTTTGTCAGTACTTGATTTTTTTAAAGGTTTGAAAGTATGCATTGAAATCTTACTACTTACAATAAGCATAAAGTACGTGTAAAATAAAACATAATACGGAAATAGTCAAAGTATTCTTGGTGTGTATAGATTAAACATAATGATTTTTAAATACCAAAAATTGCAACAAGACTATCTTCTAGCTCTTGAGTTATTAATGATTTAACATCTAGGTGTACTCCAATCTGAGTTGGTGCTTTACACTTGCTGTTGCTGGGGAGTTTTTTGTTTTGTTTTCTGTTGTTGTTGTTGTTGTTGTTGTTCTAAGAAGGACTGAGGCTTTCCGCTTTTTGGCCTTTCTTTTTTTTGATTAGTGATTCAGTCAAAGAAATAATTCTTATTGCTCTGTATTCTAAACTGAGATTCAAACTTTGTCACAATAGAGAGAAAATAATGTAGGGAATTTTGAAGTTCTTAGCAAGAACAATATGTGGCTTAAGACAAAAGAAATGGTAGTAAGATATAAAAGTCTTCAGAGCTCAAATAAGAGAAAGTAAAAATAGGCTGTAGTCTTTAGAATAAATACTGATTAAAGATAGCAATCATACCATTAAAATGTTCCTATAATTAAGGGTGATTGGTGAGACTGAAGTGACGTAATGCCTGAAGAACCTAGAGTGTTAGTAGAGTAATAGTCTGTTAGGCTGCTCCTGGAACCAGGGTAACTTACCACAAAACTCTTGAGTCATATACCCAAGGCAGCCTGTGAAGCATTGGGCTCTTGAGAATAGAGTAAAGAGGTCCTAAGTATCATCATCTCAGAAGCAGGCTACTTGGGGAGTTGTAGTAAACCTGGGACTCCAGGTGTGAGGAATAAGAGCAGGGATGTGCTCACTCGGGATGGTAGACTGAACACAGGTGAGAGCATGGAGAACAGAAGCTGCTGCAGAGCCCTGTAACAGGGAGGAGCCTCTTCACAACATCCGGAGGGGTAAGTAACAGGGAAGGGGCTGTGAGTTCAGAGGGGAAAGGGCAGAGTCCTGACCTCTGAGAGGTGAGACAGCAGAGTCCCTATCCTATAGTTCAATCCTAGTCTCTGACTACAGACCTCATGGCTTCCACATTGTTTTTTTCTTTTTAAAATCCATCATCTTCAATATTTCCCATCTCTCAGCTCCTCACTTAGGCAGAGATTGGGATTCCTAAATAGAAAAGGAGGAGGACAATAGGGCTGAAGTCTATAGGAAGCAGTGAGTGACAGACCAGTGAACTTGTAGTAATAGTCTACAGCCAGTTTCCTCAGAACAGTAACAATACATTCCAAAGATTATTTTATGAAGTTTGATATTAGATATAAGCCAAATACAAAACAATAAAAAAGATTGTATTTAATGTAAGTCCTATCTTAATTTACATCAACATAAATTTAAAATGTGATCTACATGTGCTCATAATGATATGGCTTTACACTGATACTCTATCCATGAACTTCTAATCATTTCACTGAAACGGGACACAAAAATTAACGGATACAAATATTTAGAAGGAAGAAAATACTGCTTAATATAATTTTTGTTCTATCTATAAAATAAATGTTTTATAAGCCATACCAATGAGAAATTGTAAAAATTAATGATACTTTACTAAAGGGGATGTCATAGAAGATAAAAACAAAACTGCAATGTGTAAAATAAGAAATATATGGTATTTTATGCAGCAGTGATTGTTTACTTGGTACAAATGCAAGATTTTTTTTTTAATTACAAAACTTTTAAAGGGAGCACAAACTCGGTTGGGTATGGTGCTCACTCCTGTGATCCCAGCACTTAAGATGTAAGGGAAGAAGGATCAAGAGTTTCAAGTCATCTTTGGATACAGAGTCAGTTTGAGGCCAGCTTCAGATATATGAGACTCTATCTCAAAAAGTAAACAAATGAATACAAAATAGTAAAAGAACACGTTTATTTAAGTTACTGTATGAAAAAGAAATAACAAAAGTAAGGATATACAAATCAACTCACCAGATGATCATATGCCAGAAAAAGAATATATACATTATATAGAGAACTAACCATAATCCTTTTAAAAGATCTCAAAATGGTAATAATATATGAACATCACAGATCAACACCCTGAAGCCTTATTTATTTAATGTCTGTGTGTGTGTGAGAGAGAGGGGGGGGGAGGGAGAGAGAGAGAGACTTTGCACATGTCTGGAGGTTGTTCTCAGAGTCTAGAAAAAGGTGTCACATCCCCTGGAGCTAGAATTGCAGGTCTTTGTGAGTATTCTGATGTGAGTGAAGCTGAGAACTCAACTCGAGTCCCGAAGAGCAGCTATCATGCTTGCTCACAGAGATACGCAGTTCAAATTTTCATATTGGTTATTTGTTTTTTTTTACATTTCAAATGTTGTCCCTCTTCCCAGTCTCCACCCCACAAACCTACTATCTCATCTCACCCCTTTGCCTCTGTGAGGGTGTTCCCCCAACTACCCACACCTACCTCACCACTCTAACATTCCCGCACACACAGTTCAAATTTTTAGTGACAATTTTTAAAAGGAAGAAATGATCCACATTTCGGAATGAAAAAATACTTGATTCTAAAGTGTCTCTTTTTTCCAAACATTCTTCCATACGCAAACCCAAACTAGGGGTGATATTTTATTAACTCATATAAAAATACTGAAGTTAATCTACACAATTAGTGCATGGATGAGAATGAAAATTGAAAAGAACAGTGAAAATATCAAATTGAATGTGTAATAAGCTTGCTGGTCTTTACCCAAAATTAATCAGAAATAGAAACAGTTGATAACCAGGATAGAATTGTTCTGTGTGTTTTTCAATACACACAATGTGTGTGTTTGCTGTATGACTAATGAGGCATCATAATCATTTAATTAGAGATGAAGAACCTATGCTTAATTACTCAAAAATAAATAGGTTTACATACATACCTCTCATTGATAGAAAAATAAATCCCATCTAACCTAGTTATGCAAAAAAAAACCCAAAAAGACAATCAGGAAGAATTAGTAGCCATTCAGAAATGAATATTGGTAAAAGTATTTTTGAATAAAGAATAATTATATGTAACTGGTACTTCTTTAAATACTGGAATAAAATGTTCTACATTTTATGTAAATAGTGGTTTTGGTGGATATTTCACAGCAATGCAAAAATCACCAAACAGAAACTGAAGGAAAAAAATGATGAAAACAATGTTTAGGTTCTTTTGTTCCTATCTGGAAATTTCTAAAGGTCTTCCTTTTTATTTATTCACTTTACATCCAATTCACTTTACCCCTCAAGTCACACACCCCCAATTAAAGTCTTCCTAAGAGTTTAGTACGTTCAAAAGACCACAACATTATGCATGAAACCCATATAACTACATTAAGCCTAGACAACAATGAAATTTTTGTTTCCTCTCAATTTATAGGCAGGTGCTGAGAACAAGACACTCCATGAAATGGGCACAGTCCTGTATGAAGCCAACAGCTCAGAGTTCGAAGTGTCTGAGTTCATTCTGCTGGGATTCCCAGGCATCCATGAGTTTCAGCACTGGATCTCCTTGCCTATGGCTCTACTTTACATTGTAGCTATTGGTGCTAACCTCCTTATCTTAATCACCATCTACTGTGAGTCTAGCCTACATCAGCCAATGTATCAGTTCCTTGGTATCTTGGCTACAGTAGATCTTGGCTTGGCTTCCACCAGCATGCCCAAGATCCTGGCCATCTTGTGGTTAGATGCCAAGATAATCAGCCTCCCTGAGCGTTTTGTTCAAATCTATGCAATCCATACTTTCATGGCCATGGAGTCAGGCATTTTCCTGTGCATGGCACTAGATCGATATGTGGCCATTTGTTATCCCCTTCAGTATCCTGCCATAGTCACTGAAGCCTTTGTCATCAAAGCCACAGTGTCCGTGCTGCTCAGGAGTGGCCTGTTAACCATCCCAGTGCCTGTACTAGCTGCCCAGAGACATTACTGCTCCAGGAATGAAATAGATCACTGCCTTTGCTCTAACTTGGGGGTCATTAGTCTGGCCTGTGATGATAGCACTGTTAACAAGTTCTACCAGTTGGCTATGGCCTGGTTTATACTTGGAATTGACATGATTCTGGTCTATGCTTCCTATGCTCTGATTATGCGCTCAGTACTGAGGCTGAACTCCACTGAGGCAATGTCTAAGGCCCTCAGTACCTGCAGCTCCCACCTCATCCTCATTATTTTTTACTACACAGCCCTTGTTATATTATCTGTCACTCACCTAGCAGGAAGAAGGGTTCCCCTCATCCCTGTTCTCCTCAATGTACTGCATATTGTCATCCCCCCATCCCTTAACCCCATGGTATATGCCCTTAGGACAAAGGAGCTGAAGGTGGGCTTCCAGAAGGTGTTTGGCCTGAGTAAGTATGTGTCCAGGAAATGAACTCACTATATATGAAATAACTTTGAATTCAGTATTGCAAGAAAAGGAAAGTATAGACTTTAACCCCCAAACACGTTGTTAAAATTCTACCACAACTCCAGGGGCATCTACTCAAGTTTATCTACTTTAGATGGTACACTGTTTCTGCAAAGTGCTGCTGGAAGCTTTTTGCAAACATTCCTTCTTACTGCCAGTGATAGCCTATGCTGTCCCACAACTACTATTCTTTCTAAGTTCTGTGGAGGTGGAAAATGAGCTGGGAAACTTTCCCAAGGCTGACTAGGAAGTTAAAACATGAGTTTTGAACCTAAATCATCACCACAATCTCTCCTCTTAACCTATGCTCCTTGTTATTAGTTTTCAAAAGTAAGTTAAGATAATAAAATAAGGTAAGATTAAATATACTCATTTTTTAATAAAATTCCCGTTAGAGCATGGCTGTAGAGGTGAATGGCAGTAATGTAATAGTCAATTCTACAACCCTTGGGAAGAGGAAGATGGAAGCCACAGAGATGACTCAGTGGTTAAAAGCACTTGTTCTTGTAGAGGACCAGAATTTGATTCCCAGCACCCACTTAAACACAGCTCTGTTTAATTGCAGTCCCAGGAGGTCTGATACCTTCTTCTGGAATGTTTGAGTATGCACTTGGTACCTAAAAACAAACAGACAAGGCACTCATATATCTAATATAAATGTAAATAATCTAAACAAAAACATTTGAACAAAAAGAGGAATATGTTCATGATTACAACTTGACTGTGGGACAGAAAGTGATTAACTGCAATCTATCAGAAGTGTGAATATTTAGATGATATGACTGAAGCATAATCACAGGCCCTGGTAGATACTTTGGAAAAGCATTGGAACCGTGTGCAAGTGCTGTGTTTAACCACAGGACAAACAGTTGGACTCTGAAAACCTGCCAAACACTAAAATAAGACTAAGTGTAACTTGTTCTTTGATTCATATCTACAGTGAAGAGAAACCAGAAGGGGGTTTTATCCCTTTTTGTCCTTTTATTTTTGTTCTCTTATATAACAATAACATTCTCCCCTCCATCCACTCCTTAAAATCCTTCTTACCTCCCTTCTATCCCATATCCACTAACTCTACATTTCCCTTCAAAAAAGACCAAAAAAGACAGAAGTTTGTATGAAGTTCATGTATAAAATAGAAAAATATTCCTGTGAAAAAATGAATTTTTCTTTTTATTTTGAGGAGAAGAAATGTTTCAATTCTAAAATGTCTTTTGTGGAATGTAACATTACAAAACAAAAAATTAAAGAGAAATTTCTAGAAAATGAAAATTTGGACATAGCCATGGTCTCTGGTCCCAGATAAGAATTCTTCAATTCTTGAGGAAAAAAAAGAAACCCGAAGCAATTCTCCATCACTATAAACTATAGTACTTTTAAATCCTCTCCAAGGACTCCCTCTGTACAACTGTCTACTAAGAGTTGGACGAGGTTTCTTTCTTCAGTTCACAAACTCATGAATTAATTTGCTTTGGAGCTCTACAAAGAATAAATGAAAGTATTAAAAATATAAAACACTCTACTTGAACTTCTCTGGTGAAATATAAAAGTTCTATGGAATTCAATATTCACTGGCTCCATAAAAAACAACAGAAGTTCTATAGGAAAGTGATGATTGGCTAAAACAGAGAACTAATAGACTAAATTTGTTACCTGTTTAAATATCCAAGTATGAGTAACAAAGGTGAAATACTGGCTCAGGACAATGTATGTACAGGAGAAGATTTTCTGACACAATAGCATGGCATTATGATAGACTCTGGGAAAAAAAAACAACTGTGCCAGTTATTTGAAAACCAAAATGTGAGAAGTTAAGACTATTGGCAGTTAAGGAGTTGAATCATCTTTATTTTGGAAATGTCAGTAAGTTGTCTCAGGCATCCTCTGAGGATAAGGCAAAATTTTACATTGTGCATTTCTCTGATGTTCTTCAGTCCTACTAAGACTATGTTGCTCATATTCCATCATTGTGACAAAGGATTTGAGAGAAACAACTTTAGGAGGAATTACTTGACTTTTAATTTCAGCTAGCTCCATTGCTTTCATGTCTGTGGCAAGGCAGAAGTATCAGAGTAAAATGACATGTATGAGAAAGTTGGTCATTTCATGAACTTTAGAAAGTAGAGAGTGGTAAAGGTTTATGGACAACACCTTTCAAGTCCATGCTTCAAGTAACCTACATGTTTTAACTAGCCACCATTTCCCAAGATATAATGCATCTATGAACTTATCAATAGATAAATTTGTTGATGATGTTAGTACTTTCATAATCCAATTACCTCTCAATATTTCCATGAGCTACGAACCATGCCTTCAACACATGAGCTTTTTGGGAAGAACCATCAAACTTTAACTTCACCATTTTATGCCTAATGCTCATAGACCCATGTCCATCTTATAATGCAAAATGTATATCCATCTCCTAATGAAAAATGCCATAGACTTTCAGGAGTTCCTCAACATTTCTCAAAGTTCCAAGTCCCCCTTGAGACTCAGGGAAGACTCTTGTCATGAACTCAAAAATAACCATAAAGAAAATTACATTCTTAGCCATCAGGGAAATGCAAATCAAAACAACCCTGAGATTCTACCTCACACCAGTCAGATTGGCCAAGATCCAAAACTCAGATGACAGCAGATGCTGGCAATGTTGTGGAGAAAGAGGAACACTTCTCCACTGTTGGTGGGGTTGTAAACTGATACAACCACTCTGGAAATCAGTCTAGCGATTCCTCAGAAAATTGGACATAGTAGTACCTGAAGATCCAGCTATTCCACTTCTGGGCATGTACCCCAGAGACACTTTAATATACAACAAAGATACATGCACCACAATGTTCATAGCGGCTCTATTTATAATAGCCAGAAGCTGGAAGGAACCCAGATGTCCTTCAGAAGATGAATGGATACAAAAATTGTGGTACATATACACAATGGAATACTACTCAGCCACCAGAAACAAAGACTTAACCAAATTCTTAAGAAAATGGCTGCCTCTAGAAAATATCATCCTGAGTGAGATAACCCAGTCACAAAAGAACAGACATAATATGCAGTCACTGATAGTAGGATGCTAACCCCAGAGGCTCAGACTGCCCCAGAAACAACTCACAGACTGTGTGAAGTTCAAGAAAAAAAGAAAACAAAACAAAACAAAACAAAACAAAAAAGTCATGATCAATCTTTACACACCAAGAAAATGTTGACTAATTCCGGTTTACACCCTGTTTTACATGTACTTTTTGCTCATTGTAACTAGTAAGACCTTAATGCAGAGTATCAAACCTTAAAAAAAGGAAAAAAAAAAGCCAAGCACTGACACAATTGTATTTGTATACATTTATACAAAAATGTTTAAAATTCTTTTTCTTTTATCTTTGTTTTTTAAAATAAAGTTTTAAAAAATTACATACTTCCAAAATGCAATGGTAGAGAACAAACATTCTCATTTCAGAAAGGACTGAGGGACATTAGCGAGATCAAAACCCAGCAAGAGAAGCACAGACTTGAAGCTCTATGTTCATCATCAACGGTATATGTTATAAAATCCAAAGGACTGAGAGAGCCCCATTCCCATGGTTTCCTTGGGTACCGTCCACAGGACATCTCTTTTGGGTTAGCTCTGCTTACTGGGGAACTCTCTTTCCTCCACATATCTTCAAAGTTTTTGACATCTGTGCTTTCTATTGTGTCTTGATTGTAGCTCTTACTTACTTTCATGGTTATATGCACTGTCATCTCAAGGTCTGCCTAGAGAAGTTCTAACTGATAAACTGCTTATCCTCCCAGGTCTATCTTTGGGTAGATATTTCCATGACTTCGAAATTCTTGCATTCTGCTCACGTAAAACCAACACTGATGATCTAATACTAAGAAAAGCAGTAAAACTGTTTCAGCCTATTAACTACTAAAGTAGCACAGAAAGAAAATTCAAGGCATTTTTGTGATATCATTTGTAACTCTTATATCAGTAAAGAGTAAAAGTGGGCCCAAAATATTGAAGATTGAGTAAGAAGACAGAGGAGGGTCTTAGAAAACTCTAAATCATGACTCCTATGATGTCTGGAGAAAAAGCTCCAACATAAATCAATCCAATAACATAGCCTTGTTTCCCCTACAAGTTCAACAAAGGTATACAGTGACATCCCAAGTTTGTCTACTAACAAGGCAAACAATCACACAACTAATGACTAAATCTAACAAAACTTTAAACATGTTATTTCGCAGAAATAGCCCCCTAATCTTCGTTTTCTCAGAGCATTTGCTTCAGAAATTTGCTCAACTTCTTCCAGTTCCCCACACATACTTCCCCTAGCCCCTGACCTTATGCACTGCTCTGATGTTTCCCTTCAGAAAAGAACAGTCCCCCAGGTATAGCAACCAAATATATAATAAGGTATAATAAGACTAGGTATAAACCCTCATAACAGGGCTGGGTGAGGCCACCCAGTAAAAGAAAAAAAAATGCTAAAAGCAGGCAAAAGAGCCAGACACCCCCAATTTCCCACTGTTAGGAGTGCCATAAGAATCCAAAGTTAAACAACCACAGTGTGTGTTGAGAGGACTTAGTGCAAACCTATGAAGGCTCCAGGATTGCTGCTTCTTTCTCCATGAGCCCCAATGAGCCCTGTTAAGTTGATTCTGTGAGCCATGTTCTCAGGGTGTTCTCAACCTCTCTGTGTCCTACAATTCTTCCTCCATAGAGTTACCTGGGCTCTGCCTAATGTTTGGCTGAGGGTCTCTGAATCTGCTCCAAGCTTTTAGAACTCCAGCCTGCAGGAGAAAGCTTCTCTGATGATGATTGTTCTAGACACTGATCTATGAGGATAACAAAATATCATTAAGAGTCATTTCCTTTTTTTATATTTGATTCTATCACAGATCTCTGAGCCAACCACCTTCCAGTTTCTAGCTATCCAGGCAGTATTGGCAAGGGGCTTCATCTCCTGGCTTGGGCTGCAATTTAGACCAGTTATTGGTTGGTGATTCTCACATGCTCTAAGCCATCATTATCCCAACACATCTTTTAGTCAGGACAGGTTGTGAGTCAAAAATTTTGTATCTGGGTTGGTGTCCCAATCTCACCACTGGAAGCCTTTCCTGGTTACAGAATATGGCTGGCTGAGGCTCTGTATCCTCCCCTACTAAGAGTCCTCCCTAGGGTCACCCTCATAGGTTACAGGAAGTTTCCACTGTACTAGGTTTACTTATTACCCCATAAGTTTTCCCATTTCTATTCATTTTTCAAAGTATTCTTACCCTCCACGCCTCCATTCTCCACCTGATCCCTCTTGTGCTCATACCCACTGGCTCCCAATCTACCCACAAAATTTATACTATTTCCTCTTACCAGGGAGATCTGTATATCCTGCCCTAGAGCCCTACTTGTTACTTAGCCTCTTTGGGTCTGTGAAGTGGAGTGTGATTATCCTTTACTTAACAGCTAATATCCACAGAAAACATGGTTGAGAAAATGTCATTGTAGTAGAATAGAACATCCTTTGAGTATATGCTTATGATTGGTATAATTGGGTCTTGATATATACTGAGTCCTAATTTTCTCAGGAACTTCCATATTGATGTACATATGATAGTATCCATAACTGACCCCAAACACCTCCAGCAATGTGGCTGCATACAAGAGTAACTCAAAAAACATACAAACAAACAAACCAGAAGCTCTTCTATATTCAAATAGACAGAGAAAGAAGTCAGGAAAACTATACCCTTCATAGTAGTCACAAATGATAAAATATCTTGAAGTAACCATAACCAAGCAAGTGAAAGGCTTATATAACAAAAACTTTAAGTCTTTAAAGAAAGAAATTGAAAAATTTACTACAAGGTAGACAAATTTCTCATGATCATGGATTGGTAGACTTAACATAGTAAAAAAATTATCAAATTAATCTACAAATTCAATGCAATTCCTATCAAAATTCCAACACAATTCTTTATCCATCTTATGTAGTGATTATGTAGATGATTGAATATACTTGGGCCAAGGAGTGACACTATTGGGATGTGTTGTCTTTTAAAGTAGGTGTAGCCTTGCTGAAGGAAGTATGTTACAGTGGTGGTGGGCTATAAGACCTTTCTCTTAGCTGACTGGGAGACAATCAGATCAAGATGTGAAATTCCCAGATTCTTCTTACAGTGTCTGCCTGGATGCTGCCATGCTTCCTGCCATGATGTTAATGGACTGAACCTCTGAAACTGTAATCCAGCCTCAGTTAAATGTTGTCCTTTATAAAAGTTGCCTTGGTCATAGTGTGTTTTCACAGCAATGAAAACCCTAACTAAGACAGAAATTGATACCATGAATTTGGATATTGCTGGGATAAACCTGACTATGTTTTTGTTTGGAGGAATGTGGATTTGGGGACTTTAGATTTGGAAAGCCATAACATTCTTTAAGTGGAACTTAATGAGCCATCCTAGTAGGAATATTATAGGCTTAGGATTTTCAAAGCCTACTTTAAGAAGGCTTCTTAAATGCTTCAATCCTTTTTAGAGCCCCTCCCCCAACTAAAAATGGAGAGGAAAAAGGGTTCATAGGTCAACAGGAACATGGACTTGTTCAGAAGTAGTTCTTTGGGGGTGATTCTAATATTTGTTGTCAGATATCAGCAGTTCAGTCAAAAGTGTCACCAAACATGAATTAGCAATGGCAGTCTATTCATTAACCAGTAGCAGTGGCTAGATCCAGAAGAAACTGAGAAGCTCCACCAATCAGCACAAGTCCATAAAAGCAGCAAGGTAAGTTCTTTGGTGTATTTCTGTCTATGAAGTCACAACAAACAAAGATCAGTGGTGCAGGGCAAGGCAAACCAATGCCAGGGTGTCATTAGTGAAGACCATGTGAGCAAAGCCCAAAGTGAAGAATTGCAAGGTGAACCAATGCAACCCCTTCATTCACTGGGTTTATATTTATACTCTTTCCAATTATTACATGTTCTCTCAAGTGTCCATTCCAGGAAAACATCACATCCTTTCACCAGACAGCTTCCAGAAAACATCCCATGATACAAATAAGTCTCCAATGAAAACAAAAATTTTCACTTCAGAATATGAAAGACATTGGTGCTGAGGGTGATTTGAATTCTGGAGATTGTTCTACTGATATTTTGGTGAAGAGTGTTGCTTCTTTTTGCCTTTGTCTGAGAAGCCTACCTAAGTGAGAAGTTTCAATTGATTGTATTAAAAAAAAACAAGTCTCAGAAAAGCCTAACAGAGACTTTGTCCTCTGGTTTACTCTCATGAAGAGATTTTGATCTAACAGCAAGCTTAGAAAGGAAAGATAGAAAATGTATGGTTCAAGTAATAAAAGGTTGCAAGGAAGTGCAATGGACCTAAATCCTGTGTTCAGAAAGATAAACAGTATTGACTTTGGGGCAAAATCTCACACAGCTAATATTATTGTTTATGTATTTGCCGTTGAACAAGGAATAATTATCTCATGTTAGATGTTATTATTACTTGATTATTGTTTTCATTTAGACTTTGAATATGGAATGAACTACAATCCAGAAATGGAGGACATAGACTTTGGAATTTAATCCCAAGAGACAGAGATAAGCAGATCTTTGAATTCAAGGCCAGCCTGGTACAGAAAAAAATTCCAAGTAAAGAAAGGCTTAGGTCCAGGTGTGGTGATACAAGACTTTGACCCCAGAACTGAGAATAGAATAACATGCAGGTCTCTGAGTTCAAGGATAGCCTAGTCTACAAAGAGAATTCCAGAACAGCCAAGCTTAGAGAGTAAAACATGTAATAGAAAAAAAGAAGGGGCCATGTTCCAACCCCAGCAAGCAGCAGAACTGTCACTTTGCCTTTCAGACGGGACCTATGTTTAGTAAACTGTCACATTATTCCTTGTGGATGTTTGTATGCTCCTAGGGAGTCTATAAAGTTACACTTTAATCCAGTACATATATAAAAGCCTATAACCAATTCTAACATTCATAAGCACATATTGATTGCAACTAGGAAACAGCAGAAAATATTCACCTTAATGCTGACAAATATTTCATTTACCCCCAAAATGTGCTATTTTCCCAGCATATGTAGAAAACTGTTTAGATCTAACTAAAAGTAGAGACAGTTCATGACGTTTACTCTGATGTGAAGAAGCTGTGGGGTGGGGAAGCATCTTCTATTTGCACTTGTCTTTTCTTACTTCCTAATTCCTGAGCCTTATCAAATGTTAATGAAGATGTCCTAGGTATTCTATTTCTTCACCTTTACTCCCTTGAAGAAGCCCACTCTGTCAGTCAACAGGGCTCAAGGGAGAGAGAGTGAGGATTAAAGAAAGAAAAGACAGTTAGACAATTCTATAGTATGACTCCAGCAGTGCTGAAGCAGGTTTATTTCTTTTCCCAAGATGCTTTTATACCATTCTAAATATAAACAAAGAATAGGGTCAGTTCTTTGTCAAAGACAAACAAGGCATAACAAAAGTCACATGATCATTGTAACCAGGGATTTATCAAAATGATCAAAATATAAAGAACACATTCCTCAGCTGTAGTTTTTTGAGCCAACATTCTTGTCCTAGCCCAACGTAAAATATTTCTGCTAACATCCTCAAAGTGACACTAAGAGCCCTCCATATTCCCTAAGTGTTTAACGTTATATATCATGCACTCCAATTTACAACTGAGGTGAAGAAATCCCTTAATGGTAAGAAGTTATGCTGTCAATCAACTGGATGCACAAAATCAGGATACCATTTTTTATATGAATCAGAGTTTATATATAAGAATATATCATATATAAGTAATATAATACAGTAAGGAAAGAGGATGAAAGAAAGGATTCATCACTTACATATTCCATCCTGTCAGAATACATCTGTATTCCACGCCCTAGAAAAGGATATACACATACATATCATCTGAATGAAAGATGATGTTCTAAGTCACTCAACATATATTGGTCATGTTCTCCTTCTGATAGGACAACATGGAAATGTTATATGGTTATGCAGGATATGATCAAATATCTACTTTTTAAGCCTTTCTTTCTGTCCTATAAACCAATACATTCTAATTTGATTGAAGAACTTGTTCTATTTGTCAACAACAATCCCAAGGCCAAGAAAGAATTATGTTATTTTCAATTCACCAACTTCTCAGATTTCTTTCCTCATCTGTACAAAGACAGAGTTGATACTTCTCTATGTGACCACATTGTTCAGAAAACCAAGAAGCAGTTGAGGATTAGCTCTGTGTTAGAGTGTGCTTAGTATGCCTGGAGCTTAGATAGGATCCTTAACACCAGAGCAAAATGAGAAAGAGGGTGGGGATTTGGATAAAGAAAGAGAAAGAAAATAGAAAAGCCTATGTCTAAATGTGAATTCCATGGAATAGTAATTTACTTGCAATAAAATTCAAAACATGCTAAAAATTATTCCATATTCCCTTTTATAGCATTAAAATATATTAATATTTTTAACTCTAGTGAAACTATGAACAAAACAGGGTGTCTGGCATTGAGTGCCTATTTCTGTACCTACTCAACAAATTCACTATGGATGCTTCAAAGTGATCAAAGAAAGCAAAGATGCTGTATTTCCCAGTAGGTAAAAATAATGTAGGTGAATAGACCAGTGCAGACCTGAAATCCCAACAACCGGGATGCATAAGAAGGAGAATCTTATGTCTGAAGATAGCCTGAAATTATAGAGACCTATGTGAACATACAGAGAGAGAGGGGAGGGGGAGGGGGGAAGGGAAAGAGGGAGGGAAGGAGGGAGAGAGAGAGAAAGAGAGAGCTGTGAACAAGAGTATTCTTCAAAGACATTGATGGATCATCTACAGTGAGCTGCCTGTGAAACAGTCTGTAAATGTGAATGACGTGGTTTAGTACAGAATGTCACATGGAAATAAAAAACTGGAGCACAGCCACGGGTAATCAGCCCTTAAATGAGGATGGGTGATTTTGAGAGACATGTTCATGTATCCGTAGGGTAAAGCCGCATTGTCTCCCAGAGCGATAGGTGCATCACCCACAATATGTAATTTCAGCCTCCAAGACTTAAGAGCTAGGTGGTTATGATGAATAGCGAAACCATCCTGGCTAGTCCAGTAGTGCACTTGGTGAAGCACACAATAACAGTTACATTTGTGGGCAGTGTTCTGGTGCCCACAGTGCAACAGCCCTGTCCTCTGAAATTCCTGTTAGTAAAATAATATTTCTTGGCATACAACAGTTCCATGAATAAGAATAATTCAGAAACAATAATTCAAATGTTCAAGTTGCTTAGGGCAATAAAACACTATGCTGTTCACTAACACACACACACACACACACACACACACACACACACAATGTAAAAGGCTGTGATTTTTCTGGATGAGTGACTGTTAGTGGCACTCCCTAATGTAGAAGAATGATAAGAATTCTGAGGAAATCAGAACTACATGGTTTGGTACAGTAGCACAGCCACTCGTAGTCAGACCCTAAAAAAGGATGGATGAGTCCAAGAGCCTCTAATGCACTTCTAAAACCCTTTCACTTCAAATACCGCTGTCTTCCTCCAGGGGTCACAGAATCTGCAGGATGAACAATGACTTTAATGTGGAAGAGGCACTTGTTAATTGCTTCTGCCTGTACTTCCAGATAGCCAGTCATGTGGCCCCATCTAGAGGAGAGATTGCAAAGTCCCTCACAGCTTCCTAGAAACTTTTATCCTACATGGCTAGAGGTTAAAAGGATTGTGTGTTCTAAATTTCTTACCCTGTTCATGGCTGGAAGTAAGTAGATGAATAACCAATTGATGGGCATGGAATTTTAACAGTTGCCAGGTTATGACAGAAACTGAAGAGAGCTTAGTGACAACAGGGAGACAGTTGGTTCAGGGGTGTCCTGTGAGATCAGACCATCTGCCTCCTAAACTCACAGCAGAAGATATGTTAGGAAAGAAAAGGTTGGTGATGTGTACTGGCTAATTTCTGAGTAGCTAAATGAATAGAACTGGGCAGAAAAGATATATAAGTAACCGGTCACTTTCTCAGCAGGAAAAAAGATGGACTCAAGACTTAGGAGCTTGAAACAATATGTCTTTACATCCCTCTGGTTCTGAAGGTCAGAAGTCTGAAATGCATTTCTTTGGTTTTTTTTTTTTTTTTTTTTTCAATTCTTTAATTGGTTATTTTGTTTATTTGCATTTCAAATGTTATCCTTCTTCCCAGTTTCCCATCCACAAGCCCCCTATCCCCTCCTCCCTTCCCCCTGCCTCTATTAAGGTGCTTCCCCACCAGCCCAACCACTCCTGCCTCAGCACCCTAGAGTTCCCCTAACCTGGGTCATCAAGCCTCCACAGAACCAAGGGACTTCCCTCCCAGTGATGTCAGATAAAGCAGTCCTCTGCTACATATCTAGCTGGAGCCATGGATACCCCATGTGTATTCTTTGGTTGGTGGTTTAGTCCCTGGGAGCTTTGATGGGAGGAGGTCTGGTTGGTTGATATTGTTGTTCTTCCTATGAGGTTGCTACCCCTTCAGTTTCTACAGTCCTTGCCCTAACTTCGTCATTGAGGTCCCCATGCTCAGTCCAATGTTTGGCTGAGTACATCCACATCTGTATTGGTCCTGCCCTGGCAGAGCCTCTCAGGAGACAGCTATACCAGGCTTCTGATAGTAAGCACTTCTTGGCTTCAGCAATAGTGGCTGGGTCTGGTGTCAGCAGATGGGATGGATCCTACATGGGGCAGTCTCTGGATAGCCTTTCCTTCCATTTCTTCTCCACTTTTTGACCCTGCATTTCCTTTTGACAGGAGAAATTCTGGATTAATATTTTTGAGGTGGGTGGAGGCCCCATCCCTCAACTGGGGTCCATGCCTATTCACTGGATATGGTCTCTGTAGGTTCTATCTCCCCTTTGTTGGGGATTTGTTTCTACTAATGTCCCCCTGTTGGGTTCTGGGAACTTCTTCGGTCCCTGGCATCTGGGACTTTCTAGTGGCTATCCCCTGTTCCCCCTCCTCCACTGCTACACACCTACCTTCAATTCCCTTGTCCTCTGTACTTCTCCAACTCCTTCTTTCATCTGAACTGGTCCCCTTTTTTCTTCCCCTCCTCTCTCCTTGCTAGATCCCTCTCTCCCTCTACTTCCTAAAGATAATTCTCTTCCCACTACTGAGTAGGACAGTAGCATCTACACTTTAGTGTAATCTGTCTTCTTGGGCTGCATATGGTCTGCTAGTTGTATCATGGGTATTCAGAGCTTCTTCTTGGCTAATATACACTTACCGGTGAGTGCATACTATGTATGTTCTTTTGCAACTGGGTTACCTCACTCAGGATGATATTTTCAAGTTCCATCCATTTACCTAAGAATTTCATGAAATTGGTGTTTTTAATAGCTGAGTAATACTCCATTATGTAAATGTACCACATTTTCTGTATCCACTCCTCTGTTGAAGGACTTCTGGGTTCTTTTCAGCTTCTGGCTATTATAAATAAGGCTGCTATGAACATAGTAGAGCATGTGTCCCTGTTATATGTTGGAACATCTTTTGGGTATATGCCCAGGAGTGGCATATCTGGGTCCTCAGGTAGAATTATTAAATAAATTTCTTGATGCTAAAACAAAGGCATGAACAAGGCTGTGTATCTTTCTGGAAATAATTCTGCAAGCCCTAGGAGAATCTGACTGTTCCCCACACACTTCTTGGCTTGTGCAGATTAATTTCCAACACTAGCAAAAGCCAGTTGTACCTTTACTTTTCAAAATAAGTTTTCTTTTTCCAACGCTTCAAGCTAAACTATCCCAACTAAATTTCTTAATTAAATAAAATACCTTAAGGAGAAGGGTGTGTTATATGTGTGGTAACCAATAAATACTTCATATGAGGCAATTATCAGCAAAGGCCTCAATAAGTCATTATTATTCCAAATTATCCTCCAGTAAGTTACAAAGTTAAACACAAAGGCTAACAAGGGGGAAATAGAGAAAAGTTAAGAATTATGTCTATAAAGAACATTGGCAGGGTGCTGATTGGCACACAGTGAAATCAAACCATGAGAGGTCACCTGGGAATCTAATAAACATATCTTGCCAATGAAACCAACAGCTCAACTAAAAAATATTGAACTATTAAAAATTAATATAAAGTCAGGCATAGTAGGTGTAATCTCGGCACTCAAGTTTGCAATTTTGTGGCCAGCCCAGTCTACGTCAAGAGTTCAAGACCAACTTGGATTACATAGCAAGACACTGATTCAAAATGGGGGAGGAAAAATGCTATAACTCTTAGTCTAGCATGTTAGCACCAGAAAGAAGACTGCATGTTCAAGAACATGAGACTAAAGGTGAAACATTTTAACCAAAGTAGTCACTACACAAAAAAAATATTGCCAAATCAACATTTTAAATAAAATAGCAGTGACATTTCTTTTGCTAAATCTCCTGAAATTTTATGACTTGTTACACAGTGTAGCCTGAGCTTTCCTTTCTAATGTAGACATGTTTATTCTGAATTGCCTGCAAGACACAATGGGGGAAATGCCTAGAGATGGTCTACTCTAACTGAAGACAGTGATGGTGCTCTCTCTAGAATCTTAACTTTCTATACTACTGAGCACACCGCCATGGTAGTTCTAAACTCATGAACACAAGTATCCCTAGGCATGAGAAAAGGACTGGAATTCAGAAAATTGCAGGATATAATAAATACTGAGATGCTGGAGAGATGGTTCAGCCGTTAAGAATACTAGCCACTCTTACAAGAAGCCTTGGGTTCAGTTCCCAGGCAGCACAATCTGTAACTACAGTTCTAAAGGATCTGACACTGTCTTCTGGCCTCTGTGGGTACAAGGCATGCAAAGAGTGCACAGACATACGTGTAGGTACAAACACCCATATATTCGGGATTTTTTTAGTTTTTAAACTAAAAACAAAAATAGGAGTGAACACAATCGAATGTATTATATATAATACATAAAATTGCCAAGGATGGAATTTAGTTACGAAAAAGAAAGGGTTGAATTTATGAATGTGGATATCAAAGGGAAAGACTAAGCTAGAATTATTAATTTGGAAATCATCATTGTCAATGGGATTTATAGCCAGACAGCTGATTTTGTCAAATTTATAGCCGGACAACTGATGAGGGGTAAAAACTCTAAAGAAGCTAGAATCAGAACGTTTAGTTAAATAGCAGTTATTTTTATATAACCAGTATGATCCTATTGTATTTATTCCTTGTTCATGCATTCAGCCCAGATACTGAGCACTCTATAGACTGTGCCTATGCTGTCTCACATGACCCACTTGCTAAATGAAGAAGTGGATTTTTTTATATAAAACTATGCTCACATTCCCTTACATATCAATACAATCATTCTCAACCTTAACATATTTAAACACTTTGGTGTATTTCAAGGCACTTTGATGTTTTCACCAATTTTACGTTCCTGGAGCTCTGTAGTGAAGGCAGCCATGATTCTGGAGAAGATGACAGACCCGGTGGAGTCTGAACAGGCAAGCATGAGAGAGAAGAGAGGCCTCTGGATGTGCTGCAAGTCTAACATAGATAAAACCAATGAAATCTTTTTCAGTCAACATGCTTCAAGCTAGAATTACAGCTACTGAGAACCTATATAATGCCAGGCTTTATACCACGTGGTTCATACATTTAAATTCATCCTCAGAATAAGCTTAAAACATAGGTAAAGAGGTTTTATTTTATATGTTAAAATTAAATTTACAAAAGAAATGAACTCCCCATAGCTCACAATCAGAATATAATAGAACCAGAATTTGAATCCATATATATATATATTTTTTTTTTTTTTAAGCCAGTACTCATTTGCTTTCTGAAACAGATAACACAGTTCTTGAACATAGGAACTCACTGGTAAGTTTTCTCTCCCTCACTCACCTCCCCCTTCTCTCTCTCTCTCTCTCTCTCTCTCTCTCTCTCTCTCTCTCTCTCTCTCTCTCTCTCTTACTCTCTCTCTCTCTCTCTCCTCTCTCTCTCTCTCTCTCTCTCTCTCTCTCTCTCTCTCTCTCTCTCTCTCTCTCTCTCTCTCTCTCTCGCTCTCCCTCCATCCCTTGCTCCCTCTCCCTCTCCCTTTCCCTCTTCCTTTCCCTCTTCCTCTCCTTTTCTCTCTGAGACAGTAAACTGCGACCACTCTTAAGACTTCCACATAGCAGACAACATGTGAGTCATGCTGTCCCTAATTTGCTTAGTCTTAGCACCATAGAGGACAGGATTAAGCATGAGGGGAACTAACACATAGAGATTTGCCAGAAGGATGTGCACATGGTGGGGGATGTTCTTGCCAATACGATGAGTAAGAAAAGTAAAAAATGATGGTATGAAAAAGAGGAGAATAACACCAATGTGAGACCCACAGGTGTTGAGCGCCTTGTGCCTGGCATCCTGCGAAGGGAGTCTAAACACAGCCTGGAGGATCAACGTATAAGAAATACCAATGAGTGCAACATCTACCAAAACTGAAGCCATTGGCACTGAGAAGCCATACCAGATATTGACAGTGATGTCAGCACAAGCCAATCTGGCTACACCAATATGCTCACAGTATGAATGTGGAATGACATTGGTCCTGCAGTAGGACAGCCTTCTCAGCAGGAATATGATAGGAAAAATGGTCCCAATGCTCCGTCCCCAGATGGCCAGGGTCATTTTTCCAATTGCCATAGGTGTTAGGACAGCAGAGTATCTCAAAGAAGTACAAATTGCCACATAGCGGTCAAATGCCATGGCCAGAAGGATTCCCGACTCAGCCACAAAAGCAATGTGAATGAAAAACATCTGAGCAATGCAGGCATCAAAGGGGATCTCCCCCGAATGGAACCAAAAGATAGACAAGGCCTTTGGCACAGTGGTGGTTGACAAAAGGATGTCAGTGCCAGCCAGCATGGATAGAAAGACATACATGGGCTCATGGAGGGTGCATTCACTCAGGACAACAAGGATGAGGGTTCCATTTCCCAAGACTGCAGCAATGTACATGAAACAAAAAGGGATAGAGAGCCAGGTGTGGTACGGCTCCAGTCCTGGGATTCCAAGTAGGATGAACACAGTTGGATGGATGATGGTGAAGTTAGTTCCAAGCATGCTTGCTTTTGAATTCTTCCTGTGAAGACTAAAAATAATGAAGAGACAGGAGGAAAAGCCAGCTGTGGGCTCTGGTAGATGAGCAAAGATCACAGTGACTTACAAATGAATAATGTCACTCCTCCATTTCCCACATTGGCATTGAAGATACAAACAAGTGTCCCTGACCACACCTAGGCAGTGTCTGGAGCTCATACACACACGCATATTCTACAGAACGCTTTCCCAGATTTGACCATTCACCTGTTCCTCCCATGCTAGGCAATGCTTCCCTTGCTCACCCTTCATATTCAAGAGACCTGATACAGCCTTGGTGACAAAATGCTAACTGTGGTTTGTTTTGTTTTGTTATATGTGAGGTATGGAGGTGTAGTGTGTGTGCATGCATATATGCATGTGTGTATGTGTGTATGTGTGTGTGTGTGTGTGTGTGTGTGTGTGTGTGTCCATGAGTGAGCTTCCTGTTCCACCTCCCAATGCTGGAGTTACAGGTGCTTACAGAAATGCCCAACTACTTGCATGAGTTCTGAAAATTTGACCCCAGGTCTGCCTACCTTCATATCCAATATTGCCCAAGGCACCATCTCCCCAGTCCCAATGGTTTTTTAAATAGATCTAACAACTTATGTGATAAAGTCAAAATTTTTTAAACATGGAAAAACTTCCATAATCCTACAGTACTTTTTTTTTTTTTTCAGTTTTAGACACATTGTCAAGCCTAATTTACAGTGTAACCTGCTCTCCAGAACCTGAATTTTCCTGTTTTCATGGCTTTTGGCAAGTACTTTCCTCACTTCCATAAATCTTTCTCCTTTGAAAATCTAGTTTATATATTACCACCTAAGAAGCACTCTTCAGTTTCCTAGGCCTCTGACATTTTGTTACTGATTTTTTAAAGACAAGTTTATTATATCTTAGAAATTTGGCATGATCTGTACTGTCGAATTATCCATACTTTATAATTCTTATCAGAATTAAATCAAATATGCTGTACAGACTGCTTAACATAGTGCCCAGCAGAGAAACACAAAATCAATACTAATTACTGTTAGTGAAGGAATCAGTACAACTTAACAGAGACACAAGCAACTAATAGAAATATACTTGGAGGTTACAGTGTCAATCCAATGGAAGAAAACAATCTATCCAATTAATGACATTGGGATATTTGACTAGGCTATTTCTGTGAGAGAGTAAGATTATTTACCAATTCATTAGGTAAACACATAAAAATTCCAGATGCCTAAAGAGCAAAACTATAAGGATATTTAAAATTAAAATGAGGGTTTTAAGATAAAACATTTTTGGCATTTGAAAAATCTGAATAAAATAAGAGAACCAAATTCCATAGAAAGTAACAAATGATTGACAGTCATTTTGTAAAATCAGAATGGAGGATATTTTTAAAAGTCATTCTAGAAGAAAGATATATACGAAGCTTGCAATAGAAAAAATTAATGCTCTGAAATAATAAAGGTTGGTGAAAATAAATAAGTATTTCTAAACATGTAAGAGTCAAAACAGACAATATACACTATAATAAAATCAGTCTATATGGAATCGCATATTTTTAAAAAATGAAAATTACATAAAATATAAAAAAATGAAATATGTCCTCTTAAAACCATAAGGGAAACAGCTCCATGTGGAGACATGTAACTTTCTATGGCCACTTTGGACAGTAACTGGACAACAGCTTTTAAGCATTTATTGTTTTAATTTGTTATTTGCTTGCTTGCTTGATTCTTGTTTTGGTTTTAGGGTTTGTTGTCTTGGTTTTTGTCTGTTTGTTTGTTTGTCTGGGGTTTTGGGTTGTTTGGCTGGCTGGCTGGCTGGTTGGCTGGTTGGTTGGTTGGTTGGTTGGTTGGTTGGTTAGTATTTTAGTGGTTTTAGAGGGGTTGGTGGTGGTTTGGTTTGGTTTGGTTTGGTTTGGTTCGGCTCGGCTCGGCTCGGCTCGCCTGGTTTGATTTGCTTTGGTTTTTCGAGACAGAGTTTTTGTGTGTAATCCTGGCTGTCCTGGAACTCACTCTGTAGACCAGGCTGGTCTCAAACTCAGAGATCCATCTGCCTTTGCCTCCAGAGTGCTGGAATTAAAGGCATGTTCTACGATGGCCCAGCACTTTTAAAAGTTTGAATTCTGCAAATATTTCTGTTCAGTAACTTCTGCCATCTACTTTCTGAAATCACAGCAACAGCAAGAGAATCTACAGACATCTACATTCTTATACTATCAAGTTAGCTGTATATTTCATAACTACCCTAGGGCTATAAATTAAAGTACCTATATTTCAATGAAATCTTTTGTTTCCAGGTTTTGTTTGTTCTATGTCTAGGAGCTGGAGAGATAACTGTCTGTAAAGCACTTCAGGTTTTGATTTGAGCTCCACATGCACATAAGAAGCTGTATGTTCTGACATGTACTTCACTACCATTGCTTAAAGGTGAAGACAGGAGGGTCACTAGGATTTGCTAGAGACCAGCCTCACTCTTCAGCAAGCCCCAGGTCTCAGTGAAAGTCTGTCTCACCAAAACAGATGGATGACTCCTGAGGAAAAACAACTGAAGTTGACATTGGATCTCCCCATTAATGCATACATGTGCACCTCTACACACATGAAGATACACAGGCAAAAAAAGTGTTCATGAGGGCATATAATTAAGTAAACAAAAACTAGTTGTAGATCCAGATGCAAAATCTGATTTTTGTCTATAAGACACACCACACTACATTACAAACAACAAAAATTCCAAATCCATGTTGGCTTGAGCACACAGGAACAGTCTTTAATTCTGTCTCTAGATTTTTTTTAAAAAATCTAAGGACTTAAGAGATAACTCAGTTGCAAAAGTGCTTGTTATGCATTTAAAAAGCCAGGCATGGTCCTTGAAGTCTACAATCCCAACACTATGGAGGTTGAGACAAGAGTATCACTGAAGCTTGCTAGTCACTAGCCTTACTTCTAGGTTTAGGAAAAGACAGCCATCGTCAAAGAGTAAGGCAAAGAGTGACAGGACAGGGTAGGGAATGTCCTCTGATCTCTGCACAAGTACAAGGACATGCTCATACATGTGCACATTCAACACACACAAACACAACACACACACACAAATGTTTCTGAATCATTTTATGGCTTAGGCTTCCAGGTGCTAAGTCACCTAAGATAAAGTGAGTGACGAACTTGTCTTCTGTACAAAAAAAGGCACCAAAAAAGAGAAATGATATTTTAGCAAAAAAAAAAAAAAAAATACTTAGTGAAACTCCACAATGAACAAAGGATCAGAATTTGAAATACAGGTCAGTGTGTGAAAAAAATTGAACTATATCTGAATTATGAGGGGAAAAAATAGAAATCGATATGCATAAATTTATAAAGTAATAATGACTAAGTTGGTTCTAATTTTTTATTTTTAAATTATTTTGGTAAGTTTCTTCTATTAAAGCCAGTAAAGTTATAATGAATCCTACTTCTGTAACAGTGAGACTGTTTTAAGCAACTTTAATTTGTAATTTTTAATATGCTTGCTTTCAGTATTTCAACAGTTTAGGCTACTTTAATATTCTAGGGGAAAATAACTCTATTCCTACTTCTGCACAACACAGCAAGATATCAAAATAAGTAAATTTAGTATAGCTCACTCCCCAGATGACATTAAAGATCCTATTGAAATCTACACCATGCAGGGAAAAGCTAAAAACCCTAGAACCAAAAAACTCAGAAATTTACCCAAAGCTGAAGAGAAAGTTCTTTCTCCACATGTGGTATAGGATCTGTAGTGGAGTAGAGAGATATTTGTACATCATCTTAGAGACCTTTGGGTCAGGAGACAGCTTCTTCCCCAGAATTCTGTAGAGGGTATCTGATTTGGTTAGACAGAAACAAACCCCAGCAGAGCCAGTTTCCAGAGATCACCAGCTCAGAACCCAGAGGAATCCTTCTGACTGTTTCTGTACATGCACCTGCTGATGGCTCCAAATCACCAGCACACAGGCATCAGTGAATCTGAGATGCTGCTGCTCAATGTGTAGATTATTAGGATCTCACCTATATCTACAAAGCTTCAATATTCATAGACATTTGTAGAATAAAGAAGAAACAATAGATCAGAAGGAACTAAGGACATACATGCAAGAGCATATACGTGAAAGAGAAAGTGACAGACATAGAGAAAGAGAAATTTGGCTTTGTACTAATATGCTGAAACTATAATGATGAGTAAGACATGGTCTCTGCCACCTCCCAATAGTTCTACCAAATTATAAATCCATCGGTGGATGAATCTGCTGATAAAACCAGAGTGTAATCCAATCACATCTCAAAACTCTCACCTAAGGGAGCTGGAAAGATGGATGTCTCAGCATTTAAGAGACTGAACTGCTCTTGCAGAGCACATGGGTTTGGCTTCCAGCCACCACATGGTGGCCCACAACCATCTATAACTCCAATTACTGTAGATCTAATGATCTATGCTGGCCTCTGTTAACATACACATACATGCCTGCAGGCAAAACATCCCATACACATAAAATTAAATAAATGAGTCTTTTTTAAATTAAAAAAACAAGAACTCATCTAATTAAAAGCAGAAGTTCCTAAGCTCGAGAGATGGCACCATGGTTAAGAACACTGACCACTCTTCCAGAGGGCCTGAGTTCAGTTCCCAGCAACCACATGGTGTCTCACAACCATTGATAATGGGATCTGATGCCCTCTTCTGATGTGTCTAAAGACAGTGACTATATATATACTAAAAAGGTCTACCTAAATATACTGCACTGAGGGCCAAGTCATTATCCCATGACCCTTTTGTGGGGACCACTTTATAGCCACATTATAATAGTGATCATTACAATCATTAATACTTATAGCATATAGCTTTTGCTAACCCACTTTAAGCTCTAGGCAGACTGCCCCACCAGCCCTCAATATTAGATCTGTGGAATAAAAAATACAGACACACACATAGCTAAATTTAAACCTGCCTTATTGGCTCCATTGTTGGATTCTAAGCCTTTCTTGGCTATCTCATACCCTTTTCCCTCCCATCTTAGCACCCTAAATCTGTCCTCAACAGATATTCAGTTGCTCAGTTACCTTCTCCTTATTCAGCAACCCAAAATTGCCCTCCACTTAGTTGTGTTTCTAATCTTTCACATGGGAGGCTGTTCACCTTTTCTCTTTCTGAAGCATGGTGAAAAACTTTCTTCATCTCTTAGCCTACCTGAGAAGACCTAGAAGTTCCACTTCTTTTGTCTGTCCAGCAACTGTTCCCTGGCTTCTTTACTGATTGATCAAGAACCAATTGGGGAACAGGGACTTAACATCTGAACTACCCCCTACAAATACTACTTACTATGTTCTACATTAATATATTATTATACAATGTCATGTTTAAAAATAGAGATGGAATATTAAGTCAGGACCATATTATTAAACTAATGCTTATTTATGATTGACCCTAATTTCCAGGTTTTGACTAAAGAAATACTAGATTATATTATACACATAAATTGCTATATAGTCAACAATAATTATTTGGACATGGAAACATATATCTGTGATCACAGAAATGAAAAACTATGAATGGTGTCTTCTCTTGGACAGCCATGTGCACAACTCAAAAGATGTCACTATACCCCACTCTTATATGACCAAGGAACATTAAACTACAGAACACCAGTATCCCAGGCCTACAGCTATAGAATATTCTGTGAAAAACATTCTGTAATTAATGAATGATCCTCTGAGTATCTGGTGGAAAGTAGCAGCTTACTGTATTCTGTCCTTTACAATGCTTAATACAGAGTTACTTGTATTAGGTTAAGGTATAAAAGATATAAAACATTAATTCAATTAAGAAACTAAATCTGAGTATGGTGATGTACACCTTTAATCCCAGCATTTAGGAGGCAGAAGCAGGCAGTTCAAGGTCAGCCAGGTCTGCAAAGTGAATTCTAGAACAACTGGAGCTACACAGAGGAATTCTATTTAAAAGAAAGAAAGGGGGAAAAAGAATGAAAAAATAATACAAAACTTGAGGTGAAATAAGATAAAGTTCATTAGTAATTTGCAGAGGCAGTGTTAAGAATATGATATAATTAAACAAATAACTCGGTACTAGTAAAACATTTGCTGTATGGCCTAAGGATTCTGTAAGTGATATATGTGTATATTTATGGATCATCTAATTTACCTCTTAATAGCTTTAAGAAAGTGTCTGTAGTTACCACATGTGTTACCAAATAGTTACCATTTTATAGGTGAAAACGTGAATGTCCAGGATTACACACAGAAATTAATAGAAACAAGCAAGATTGAAATAGAATGTTATGATTCCAAACACCACCTAAATGACTAAGCAGACATTTCATTAGTAGTAGTAGTATTGATAATAATTTATTGAGGAGCAGGCCTGTAAGGAAGTTCTCCAGTATTCCCTGCATGGTGAAGGTGAAGTTGGTGAGACTGCCCTAATTTAAGCAAATTCTAGAATAGAGACCTGAATTAGGGTCCACAGTATAGGTGTGAAATGAAGAAGTGGACATGAGATTTGCTAGCTAAGTATAGAGGAGCAGGGGTCAAAACATGAGTCCTAATAGAGTGGTACAATTCTGCTAATCTGACCATATTGTTTACAAAACACCATTCCATATAACACAGCAGAGGGGCTGACAGGATCCTGGTAGAGGAGGCAAGGGCATCCTGTTCTCCCTGCCTTGTCTATTCCCCAGTGCTGAGTTAGAGCCGAGGTGTGAGAAGTAAGAGCTGCATGCAGGAACTCTTATGATGCTAAAGCATCACTGTTCCTCTGATGCTGTTGGCCATTTCAGTGCATCCTAGAGATTTATGTTCTGAGTTCACAAAGGTCACTGTACTTTCACTTACTTCCCATTTGTTGAATGCCAGACATCTTTCACATGTATAAGTATGAGAGACATATACTCTTCTTGTTCCAAAGCATTTACAGTCTGTCTTAGGGTTTTCATTGCTGTGAAGAGACACCATGAACAGGGCAACTTCTATAAGGACAACACATTTAATTGAGGCTGGCTTACAGGTTCAGAGGTTCAGTCCATTATCATCAAGGCAGTAGCATGACAGCATCCAGGCATGGTGCAGGAGCTTAGAATTCTACATCTTCATCTAAAGGCAGCTAGGAAAAAACTGGCTTCAAGGCAGCTAGGAGGAAGGTCTCTCAAAGCCCATTCCCACAGTGATACACTTTCTCCAACAAAGCCATTCCTACTCCAACAAGGCCATACCTGCTAATAGTGCCACTCTCTGGGCCAAGCATATTCAAACCACCACGCAGTCATTTCTGGTTACAAAGAAATGATCAACTACAATTATTATCACTAATTCTGCATGTATAGAGACTTTTTATGAGATGAATTAGGCAGGCAAAAGTAGGAGCTGCAGCTTGGCCTGGAGAAAATAAGAGAGACTTGATAAAGAAGGTAGTTTCCTCAGAGCCAAAGGCCCGACCCCTGCCTCTGGCTGCCTTCACCTCCCAAGTGCTGGGACTAACGGTGTTTGATACCACCACCCTGCTGACAAAGTAGTTCTCGGTTTGAAATGTGAAGAATGAGACAATGAAGGGAGAAAGGCATTTGTAGCCTTTTCTGTTTTTTTTTTTTTTTTTTTTTTTCAAAAACACATAACATCATAGAAGTTAGTGAAGAACTTTTATTTATTGGTTTGGTGTTTGTGACAAAGTTTTGCTTTTATAACTCAGGTAGTTCTTGAACTGACTAAGTAAGCCAAGCTGTTCTCAAACCCAGACCAATCCTGCTGCCTTAGCTTCCTCAGCATTTTCCTTGTACTACAGGTCTGAGCCACCAAGCCACACTTACTTGATTCTATACCAAAAAAAAAAAAAAAAAAAAAAAAAAAAAAAAAATTATCTTAAGGACTTTAAAATACCAGATCCCCTTCATAAGTTAAACGTTTAACTATATTCATTTATAGCCTTACTTCCTGTGATATATTAATTATCATATATCAATTATCATTTCTGGTTTTTAAGGATAGAAATGTATAGAGTGGGTAGCAAACATTAAACATGAGAAAGAGAAAAGAGCACTAATTAGAAAATGGAGACGTGCAGAGCAGGGAAGAAGAAAGGAAAAGGACAATCTTCTCTGTCCAGGAGATCTGTGCTCCTTGGTGAAGCTGGTTCTAAAGATTCACAGCGACCAATTATCCCAAAGGCAAGGAACAACACTGAGTCCTGATGTTCAAGAACCAGTGGACCACACCCTCCCGGATCTGCTTAGTCTTCACTCCGTAGACAATGGGGCTCAGCATTGGAGGCACCGCCACATAAAGATTGGCGAGCAGGATATGCACGTGTAGGGGAATGTTTCTCCCAAAGCGGTGGGTCAGTGAAGTAAAGAAGGACGGGACGTAAAACATGACAATGACGCAAAGGTGCGAGCCACAGGTGCTGAGAGCTTTGTGCCGGGCATCCTTGGAGGGCAAACGAAAAACTGCTCGGAGAATGAGCGAGTGTGACACAGCAATGAGGATCATGTCTACAATGACCATGACGATGGGCACTGAGAAGCCGTACCAGATGTTAACAGTGATGTCAGCACAAGCTAAGCGGGCCACCCCAATGTGCTCACAGTAGGAATGGGGGACAATGTTGGTTCGGCAGAATGGCAGCCACTTGAGCAAGAGAATCACTGGAAAAATAATACAGACGCTTCTGATGACAATGGCTAGAGCAATCCTCCCAACTGTAGGCCATGTTAACACTGTTGCATATCTCAGGGGGGCACAGATGGCTACAAAGCGGTCAAAGGCCATTGCTAACAAGATGGCTGACTCCCCCACAAACATTGTGTGGACAAAGAAGACTTGGGTGACACAGGCATCAAAGGCAATGTTGTGGGCATGGAGCCAAAAGATGGTGAGGGCCTTGGGCACAGTAGTGATGGACAGTAAGATGTCTGTGATGGCCAACATGGACAGGAAAAAATACATGGGCTCATGAAGGTTCCGTTCTGTGATGATGACCATTATCAAGACACTGTTTCCGATGACTGCAGTGATATACATGAGGCACAGGGGTATAGACAACCAGATGTGATAAGCCTCCAATCCAGGGATGCCAAGCAGTACAAAAACTGCAGGGTGGATGATGGTGATGTTGCTGTGAATCATGGTGCTCACTACAGTGCTAAAGGAACAGAAAGAACTCTTGAGTGTAATGCAGGGGCACAAAGATAGGTGTGAACTGCTGAGCTCCCAAGAGAAAGTTCACCTAGAGGATAGTGGCTGGGGTGTTGGAATAGCTTCTGGCCCTCAGAGTTTCATTTGTACAGTTTCTGTGGCAATGTGCTTTAAGAACCAATAGAAGGAATATCTGCTTCTTCATCCTGTCCCAAATGGTCTGACCCACTCCCATCTTTTAACATTAATTCTACCATTTCCACATAAGCACAAATTGCCTGCTACCTAGCTTGTACTTGTTCCATCCACAATATTTTGTTCTGTGTTTACCTAAATTTCTCTTCCCTACCTCTTGTTTGCCCAGATTTCAGCCTTAAAATAGCTCCTCAACACACACACACACCACTCTGTAATGGGTTCTTAATATATCTCCTTCCTGAAGACATATTAACTGAATGTCTTTAAACTCGATTATATGTAATCACATTGTTTATCCACTTTTTACCTTGAGCATTTCTCAGGACAGTTGTCCTCATGACTCCCTGGGATGGACATGGGGAGTCAGATGGAAACTGGAAGCAACTCGGGGATGGATCTGTCCACTCTGACCCAGATTCACAGCCTCCCTGAAGGCAGTGAATAAGGGTCAGCCAATGAAACTGAAGGAGCAGTTTTCATCACTCTCCTCGTGAACCTGTGCTTCAGAACGTTCCACCCAAACACCTTTTAATCAGTTCCACATCTGCTTATCCACATAACCCTGAAGCTGATGGAGCCCCTCTTCTGGACAATCAACAAGAGAGAAGCATCGATTCTGTCTCCCTGCCCTCTATTAGCTTTCTCCCAACTCGCTCCTTCACTCCAAAAGTAACCAAGTCTCCCTGTTACTAAAACACGTTATAAATCCTCCATGTATGTCCAACACTCACTGAATGTTTGTCTCTGAAGCTAGCTATCTGTCTGCTGTTTGGACTAAAGAAAGGATTAGTATTGATAATGTAGACAGGACCTTGATGAAAATCCCATGGGTTTGGCATGGTGACTTGTGTCTGTCATTCCAGCACTCCAGAAGCTGGGGTGCAAAAATGGGCACAAATCTAGGCACACAAATCCACAATGATACTCCAAGCAGACCAGTGCTAGAGAACAAGTTCTTATTTCAAACAAACAAACAAACAAACAAAATGCCATGAGGGAATAAAGAATCAAAACAATAAAGGCATCACATAAAAGCTAGACAGACATCCTTATAAACATGTTCCAGGGGACCTATGGAAGAAGCCATGCGAAGGAATAAAATCCTCAGTTCAAGAGTTCAGCCTCCTCCTGCCTGTGGAAATGTATTGTATCAAACTGTAACCAGAGTTGAAGAAGGAACAGTGGAACTACCAGGATGTAGTAGTTGGAGCAGAGCCAGGTTCCAACAGGTAACAGCAGGCAGACTCACCATGTGCTACCTCTCAAGCCAGATCTCTTAAGTGTGAGCTCAGTATACACTGAGCTCAGGAGACACTGAGCTTTGCCGGACTAAGCACTGAGGAGCATGGGCTGGAACAGCTCTGTCTCTGTTCTGAAGGACCTCCCTCAAGTCTACAGAAACAAAAGCCACAGCAGAAAACAAATCCTTTTTTCTCAGAGGAAAAGATACTGGTATTTAAATCTGTACTACTTCTCCCAACTCTGCTACATACTAATTTGTTCTTTTTTAAAAAAAACAAAGCAGTATGTGCTAAATACAAGCCCCTAATCAACCCCCGCTCTCCTCTTGCCTCTATATGGTATAACCACAAGACTGAGATGTCAAGGGCCTGGAAAGCTGTTGATGGAGTTCTTCCAAGAATTCTGACTGGGAGAGGCTGTCATTTCACTGTGTGCTTCCTGGGGCACCGTCTCAGCCCTGCTGTTTCTCTGCCAAACCACGTTGACGGGTTCTAGGCTCACGTGGTTAAACATGGGAGTGAGGATCACAAAGAGCTATGTGTGGTCTCACAGAAAACACTTCCCAAGGCTTTAGAGGAAAATTAGAGTGATTTTACAAATGAGGAGAGCCAGAATGGTAGAGAAGGGGCCAGGAGCCATGTGAATGTAGGAGACTTTGTGTTGTGTTGTGTTGTGTTGTGTTGTGCTGTGTTGTGTGGGAGCACTTACTTAGAGAGTCTCCTCTATGCCTCTATTTTCTCCTAAGCAATGAGAGGACAACAATCAGCCGTAAGGGTAACTGTGAGGGTTATGGTGTTCTCCTGGACAGCATACTGAGGGCTTCTGCCATTACCTTATCAGTGTTGATTGGACATCATCCTACTGAGCTTTTCCCAGAAGCAAAATACCCGAGCACCACACGAGTGAACACCATGCGAAGACCCTATTTCTCACTCAGATAGAACCTTTCCCAGGAGAATAAAGGAGGAAATTGAACAGAAAAAGCTCTGAAAAAAAGAGAGTCCCTGGCAAGCAGTTCTCTCCGGTGGACCTGATGTCTCAGAACCCAAGCTTAGACCCAGACCCAGGCTCAGCCTGGCTCAGAAGACTTCAAGCAAGTGCTTTGAAAAATAACTATCTGTCTCAGCAGAAACAAAGAGAAATTGTCCCTGTAATTTGCAGAAGTTCCTAGGACATGGTGGAGTGACAAGGGTAGCTACAGTGTCAAGGAAGCTGGAGTGGGAGCCACAGGGAAGTCGTCCAAGCTAGGAACCAAGGCGTCCTGTGGCTCCTATCCAGGGCTGTTCTTTTCCTTCTCTGTGTGGAGCCTTACCTGTCTACAGACTCTGTCATTGTCCCTTCCTTCCATCTGAAGTTACACAAAGGCCTTTTATATCTCTGAATTTGGAAGACTTAATAGCATATTCATACAGTAGAGTGTACTCATAAATCCCATCAACTGCTGGATGACTACGTGAGCTTCTTTTTGTCCAGCTGAATCACCTGGACACTTATTAATACACGTATTAATTTTGCTTTTCTGTCTTCCTTGTAAATGCCTTTCATATTTCAAGTGTTTTCCACCATTCAGACTCTCTAGCCTGCACACGAAGGTGCGCATCTGACAGATACAACAGCATACATTATAGCAGGGTTACTGTAAGCTGAATCGCAGAACTTCAGTTCTCTTTAACTTCCCTCACTAGCGTTCATTAATTGCACACATGAATGGGGTGAAGTTTGCAACTTGGAAAAAAAAAGTTTACCTTCTAATGTATTGATGCGAATTCGGACTTAGTCCTCACTCCTGGCCACAGGCACTAAGACAGTCCTACATTTTCACAGCCTAAGTTCAGCATCAGCTACACTGCAGAGGCACAGAGTCCCCTGACTCACTACCACATCCTTAGAGAATCGGTAAGTCATTTTTAACAAATGAAACTCCATGTATGGTATCCAACATTATATGCACAGAAATCTTTTAAACTGTGACCTATCTATTAAGGTGAAGTATTATATGTATTATTTCATATCATACATTTAAAATCTACTTTCTTGGAAATTTTAAATATATAACATGCTCTTATTAACCACAGTCACTATGGTGAAAGATAGATCCCTTGAATTTATTTTCTCTGCCTAACAAAAAGTGTACATGCTCTTATTGATGTCTCTCTAAGCCCTGGACCCCATACCTGTGCTGCTCGGCGTAGCTCTTTGTTTTAATGAATAAACTGTTCAGGAAATATGCCCACCTGCCTACTGGTTTCACTCTTTATAAGTATTTGGGGGGTTGTGTTCAAACTGGAATGACCCAGTACATCATGTACAATGACCACCTCTATACTCTTGTGATATACCAAAACTGTGGCAGCTCCATGAGCAACCTTTCTCCCAGAGTCTATGTCTGCTCTCCAAAATGCACGACAGTGGATTAAATGAGTTTAAAAGTTGGGTAAGCCAGACTCCTAGATTACCAGGAAAACAAAAATGTCCTCAACAGTTTTCCCTGGGGCTAATGTCATGGTTCAGTGGGTAAAAGCCCTGCCACACAATACTCAGGACATAATTTAGATCTGCAGAACTCAGAGAACCAACTCCCAAAAGTTGTCCTCTGACCTCCATCTGTGCAGCATCCATGACACACATGTGCTACACACATACAAATAACAAAAATAGATGAAACAGAAACATTAAGGAATTCTCCTCACTTCAGGACAGGAGTTGGTGGCACTTAGAAAAAGTCTGTCATGCTAGCATTTAAGAAATATGCGAACAAATAACCTATGAAACTGGCAAATTACTATTTGTCTAGCATCTTACTCCACAGAAAGGAGACAATGGTCAAAGCTTAAGTTGTTCCTATGAGGAGTCCTCTGACACCCTTTTCCTCCTACAGTCTGATCCAGGCTGCCTTCCAAATCTCTATTAAGAGCTCACTCCTCACCACATCCTCCTGGGACTTTCCAGTCCCCTCTTGCGCCTCTCATTTCAACTTCTCTTGGTATCCACTGTAAGTTCCGGTGATGTCTCCTCATCTACTCAGATGTGGTGCGGTCCCTCTCACACAGTTAGTCTACTTAGCTCCCTAACTTTCTCCCACATGCACTTCCTCTCCCAGCCTTTGTCCTCTGCAGACACACACACTCACCTATTACAGAACTCCTTCTGCCACCAGTGTTCTTACACACTCACCTGTTACAGAACAGCATCAGCTGAGGTACTGAGAAAAGCTAAAGAATGACTCATTCTGAGAAGAGAGGAACAATAGAGGGAAAAAGTCTGTATGCTGATCATGACGGCTTGTGTGGGTATCACTGCCACTAGTCTATGCAGGACATTTATAGTTAGAAACTGAGAAGCCTTGGGCACTCATTTCCTGGAGGCAGCTATCAATGCCACCCTCGGGATCACAGAGCACTCGCCCAGCAAACCTCAGGGGGAAATGAAAACCAGTGCCACCAGAAACACTAACTCTATAGATATTTAGTAACACCGGGAAAAAAAGACAGCATAAGAGTAGTATCATCCTAGCAACAAAATAACAGTAACATTCAGATGTGATAACCGTTTACTATATCTGTCACAATGTTGTGTTTTTTAGCACAAATTGTATCATTTGAGTCTCAAAATAACCCAATGATAAGAGACACTATAATAATATCCTTTTTTTTTTTTCAGATTAAAAAACAGAGTCTGAGAGTGAACTAAATAGTTCATCGAGGGAAAAATATAAAATCCTAAAACTGAATGCATAAAAGTGTTCAGACGCAGTCATAAGCTCAGTCCCCGACTAATTACAAAGTAATCCTGGAGGGCGATACCTCAAGGTAATCTCAAAGAAAAAGGACAGAACTAAGAAAAATCTGATTAAAATTTTTGCACCATTAAAAGCAAAATGTGCAAGTTCATGATCATTATCAGGGAAATGCAAATCAAAACTACAGGGAGATGTCACTGTGTGCACATTAGGAGAGCTACCATTAAAAATTCATGTTAGGATAAAAAGAACAGAAATAACAAGATCTGGCAAGGGTGTTAGAGACTGTGCTTTGTTAATCGCAATCCCAAATGGCACAACTGCTCTGGAATCAGCATGCCAGTTCCTCAAAACACAAAACTACTATATGACCCAGTGTACTGGTTCCTCAAGATTATTATATGACCCAGCAACTCCATTTCTTGGCACATACCCATAACAACTGAAAGCTGGACAACACATGAAATCTCAAGAGGTGACAAATGTGTTACATTACAATGAAAGGATTCTGCACAGAAATCATCTCCAGAGGGAAAGGAGACCCTGAAGGATTGAAGGGTTGGGAAAAGAGGGACAGGGCAAAATGTCTGCCACACAAGCCTGAAGATCTCATTTTCTATCCCTAGAACCCACTAACAGTGCGAGGTGAAGTGAAACGGGTGAAACTCTGCATGCTTGGGAGCTTGAGACGCTGTCCCAAATGCCTGACGTTGCCTTCTGACCTACAGAGATACAAATACACATACACACACACACACACACACACACACACACACACACACACACATTTTGGCATGCATGTATAATCACACACACAAATTTAAATTTAAATAATGGGCAGATTAAAAATATCTTTTCTAACTATACATGAAACTGTGGGTTAATACCTAGAATATATCAACCAGAATTGCAGTATAAGAAAAGTGGTGCATGACTGTAATCCCAACACTTGAGAAGTAGAATCAGGAACTCAAGGCCAGCCTTGATTACGATATGAGTCTGAAGATCAAGGCTAGCCTGAGTTACATGAGAACCTGTCTCAAAAAAAAAAAAAAAAAAAAAAAAACCTGCAGTTGGGTGGTGGTGGTGCACACCTTTGATCTCAGCACTTGGGAGGCAGAGGCAGGCAGTTTGAGACCAGCCTGGTCTACAGAAGTAAGTTCCAGGACAGTCAGGACTACACAGCTAAACCCTGTCTCAGACAAAAAAAAAAAAAAAGCAAACCTGCAAGAAGTAAACACAAAGTATCCAATCAATAAATGGGCTAATTAACTGAATGGCCAGTTCTCAAAGGAGAAATACAAATGACCAATTGGCCAATTTAAAGCTATTTTGACATCACCTCACCCCAGTCTGAATGATGACACTCAGAGAAATTAATGCCAGCAAGCACTGGAGAGGATATGGAAGAAGGGACTCTTTGTTTCTTGCTGGTGATATAAATATAATATAATATAATAAATATAATATAATATAATATATATTAAAATAAATATAAACTGGTGTACACTATGGATGTCATCAGAAAGTAATCAACTACACAACCCAGCTATCCTTCCCTGTGTGTACAAGCAAAGACGGAATAAGTAGAGACGGAAGAACAACACAGAAAAATGTGTGGTGTCATAGCTAAAAGCAGTTCTAGGAGAACTTCTATGGCACTGTAAACCTACATTAGAAAAGGAAGTAATTCAAGTACCCAATCCCAAGAAGCTAGGGGAAGAATGGAAAATAATCATTGTACTTACTGGAAGAGCTGCATTAAAACTTATTCAAAGTAACCATAGGCAGGAAATAATAACGTTAAGCACAGACATGAAGGAGAGGAGCGACTCGGTGATTAAGGGCACTTACTGCTCCTGCAGAGGACCTGGGTTTGGCTCCTAGCACCCACATGGAGGCTCGCAGCTGTTTGTAACTCATTTCAGGAACCCCATTGTCCTCTTCTGGATTATGTATGCACATGTACTGGCAAATATAAATTTAAAACATAATAGTCCTTTTAAAAAAGAAGTTAATGAAACTGACTCAACAAAATTAGGTAACAAAAATGTGCATCCTTCATTGTAGCATTGTTGGTAATGAAGTAAGTAGAAGATGTTTGTGGGCTTTCACATGACGGTCCTTCTCACATTCCATTGGCTAAGATGAGGAAGGTACTCTTCCCCACTCTGTTCTGGAAAAGCACTTTTGCCAGGCTTACTGCAAGAATGTGACTGTGCAGAAGAGATTAACAATCTCTGATGGCTTCCAGGGCTGTGGTCACTGAACTTCATATTCCCACAATGAGCAAAGCACTGTCCAGTCATTACTATTTTGCAATAAATTTGTACATTTTTCAAAATTTTGAACAACACATGAATAACAGTATGTATGTACAAATGTGTATATATTATATATAAATCTACCTAGAAAATATTTGTCTGACTCTATCTTTAGAGGTATGCAAGGATGTAGTATATAAAAGTGGGATCTTCTATAACTGCTGGTTAGGGGACTTTGTTGCCCTGCGCACTAAAAGGCCTAAGTTTCGGGCACACAGGACCGTCCACATTCACATGAGTGTGGCGAGACTTCAAGCCGTGACCTGAAAAAATTCACTCGGCTGCTCGAACAGCAGTGTTTCATAGGAAGACAAAACAGATCTGTGTTGTATTTTCTCACTACATAAAGGCTTCTTCTCTTTGAAATAAAGTAAAAAAAGATCTCCTCAAAAAAAAAAAAAAAAAAAAAAAAAAAAAAAAAAAAAAAAAAAAAAACAGTTGTATCTATTGACCTGAAGAAGGGCTGAAATGTGTTCTTTTCAAGTATGTAAGAGTAGTGGGCTAGAGAGATGGCTCAGTGGTTAAGAGTACTGACTGCTCTTCCAGACGTCCTGAGTTCAATTCCCAGCAACCACATGATGGCTCACAGCCAACTTTAATGAGATCTGGTGCTCCCTTCAGATCTGTCTGAAGACAGATATATATAATAAATAAGTAAATCTTTTTAAAAAACAGATGTTTATAAATATTATTAAAGTATATAAGAGTAGTGCCTGATATATACAGAAGTCATTAATAGTCACTGACTGAGAAGAGGGTGTGTCAAATATTAATAAAAGTATCTTAGGCTGAAGGATCTGCTCATACAAGGACAGACGGAAAGAGATTACTATTTATTTGGTCTTTATATGCCTTTATTTTATTTAATAAGTAGTTGTAAAATTTGTGGTAAGAGGAAACAATAAATAAAAAACACTATATATAAATAAATATATTTGGATGATTTCAAAGCAAACAACCTAGCAAAATAAAAGGAAACACTGAACAGCAAGAACACAGCTGGAGGAGAGCCTGGATACAGTTGTGATCGGATAATAAGAGACTGTCAACTGAGGCAAATACAATCTTACTTTCATGGACTCCGTGGCGAAGGCCTCAGGAGAAAGGGAAGCGGAAAGGTTCTGTGACAAGGAACTGGATGCAAAAGCAGTCACAGTCAGAGGAAGGCACCTGATGGAATCAAGGTCTGTCCTCAGGCACCACAGACCCCTACAACTCTGTACCCTCCACTGAGAACTGGAAAAGGACTTGGCCCGAGCGGGAGTGGAAGAAGCAGACAGGAAAAGGTGTGTATTTGAGTAATGTGAAAATGAAGAAAACTGACATTTTCGATGACTCTTACCCAGCACTGAACCCTAAGCTTTCAGGACAGCCAGTTCCACAGAATGTCTAACACTGTTCAGTACTCAAAGAAAGGAGGTGATAAGAGATGCCAGACAAGGAATCAGAGGTACTGAATGGATTATTAGAAACGCTGGAAGATACATCTGTGTGCCCACAGCAGGGAGAATTTCATCAAATTCAAAAGAGAACTCCAGAGTGCAGGCAGAAAGTGCAGGTATCTCATAGACAGGAACCATCATGTAGAAGCGTCTTTAAATATAATTTGAGCAGAGGTGAGGATATTCAAGTAAATACAGAGGACAGGAGAAAGGCCATTTATTTTCCTACTGATTTTAAGCAAAACACTTGGGGCTACTTCTTCCATCGCAAACGGGTGCCGTGCTGTGGAAAGGAAGCACAAGCTGGGGAGAAATGAGATTACTCCAGGAACACACAATGAGGCCCAAGCTGATTTTGTTTTATTAAGTTCACATAACCCTGAAACATGCTGTTATTAAGAGAATCCATTCTGGACTCATACTGACCTGGATTTAAATTCAGTTTCACTGGATGTTTGGGTGTCATAAGTAAGCTACCCATTCCTCAGTCATAGCAGACATAATGTAGAAGTAACAGCATCTAGCTCCACACTAAGATGATATACGTACCAATGCTGAGCTTAAACCTGACTCATAGGAAGTGTTTGATATCTCGTGACTTGAGAGTTGTTGAAAGTGAATAGCAGTGTCTTTACAACCTCAGGGGAGGTAACACAATAAACCATATATGAAAAGCATATGTCCTAGATGTGTTTTTATTAACATTTAAGTTTCCTTCAAGATAAATGAGACCACAAATAAAATTAAAAGACATCAGCCCGGGAGGTTATATTTCTAATGTAAAATAAATAGCTACTATCAAGAATACTTACAGCCTTCTACATACTAACACAGGAAGAAAAACAGCTGGCTAGAAGAACAGACAGTGACTGGGGGATTTCCAATAGAGAAACCATAAACAACCAATAAAGACATGTCAAATTTATATTAAAGGTATACATTTAGTTAAAGGTAATATTATTAGTTATAGTCATAAAATTATCAGTCTAATAATAGAGTTGTCAACAGTGTTTAAAAAATAAGATCTTGCATAAAGTTGCTAAAGAGAAGTCAAATTATAACAATTTCAAGAACAATTTTATAGTACTCTGCTAAAGAAGAAATGTGCTTGTCTTAAAATCTACAATTCCACATGAATATATATATATGCTCTAGAGAAAGATATATGAAATTTTCACATCTCCATTTATACTGAAGATGTGTACAACCTCAGCCAGTAGCAATTTTAAAGTGCATATTTAGTGTAATCATAAACTATAAAGCTCTGTCATGATTTAAATGAGTGATAAAATTCTGCTTACCTGTATAATCATCACTCCAAACATAATTTCTACATATAATAGGGATTACTTCATGTAATTATATAAAAGCACCAACAAAGAAAAGCATTAAAAATTCATAATAATTATTTTAACAAGAGAGAACAGGACTCATATAAGGATTAAAAAGGACTTTAGTATCTGTAATTGTTATAGCCTGTATTAAAAATAACTAAAAGCAAGCTGGATAAAACATTGACAATTGACAATTTGGAGCTTATTGATACTTGTGCATATTTTTTCTTTTTACATTTATATGTTGGCCACTTCTAAGACAAAAGTATCATTTTTTTAATAAAATTCAAAAACATACTAGAGACAAGGGGATCAGTAATGAGACTACTACAGTATTCCAAAATAGGCATGAGACATAAAAAAGACATGCTCCAGTGGAGACAAGAATCTCAGACACATTGGGTCCTAATGAGATGGCCTTGGTGGCTCTTTGAGTGTATATCCAGGCTACAGTGATAAAGCATCACAGACTGTGTGGCTTAAACTACAGGTATTTCTGTCTCATGGTTCTGGGGCTGAGAAGGCCAAAATCAAGGAGCCTGCTGAGGCGGCTCCTAGTGGGAGCTCTGTCCTTGATTTAGAGTCAGCTTGCTGCCTTCTCTCACTAGTCCCACATAAGACATGAAGAGATAGGGAGAGAGCAAGCTCACTCTTCCAGTTCTTGTAAGGGCAGGAATCTCATTCCTAGGATCTTATGGTCTCAGCTTAGCCTAATTATCTCCCAAAGATACATCTTCAAAAGTCACAGTGGGGTTGGTACAACAGATGAACTGAGGGCATAAATGTACATTTCCCAACAAGCATAATAAGACTATCTATCTACAGTACTGTTATTGGCATATATTGAATTCTTGATAATATTTGATTAATTCTATATCTAACATGAGTAGTTTTCCTGCTTATCAGTCACCCATACAGTGAGTTCTGGTAGGAACAGTAAATGCACTGTCCAGTACCTCAGAGAAATCTTGTTTGTTGGTTTGAAACAGTCTCACTCTGCAGCTCAGGATAGTGTTAAACTAATAGTAATCCCCATGCTTCTGTCTTCCAAGTGCTACAACATGAGCCACCATGTCTAGATGGGAAGTCATTTCCTGACAACCTCAGCCAAATTCCAATAAAAGGAGTAACTTCAAGTGCCTTCTTCTAAAAGCTAGAGAACCTTTACAAAAACCCATATCTCCTATAAGCTTTTAGAGAAATACCCCAGTACAGGTCTATGTTTTCAACTAATAATAGTATAAATAGATAGATAGATAGATAGATAGATAGATAGATAGATAGATAGATAGATGGATAGATAGATAGATAGACAGACAGACAGACAGACAGACCTCTCCTGGAAATAAAGGGAAAATATTCTGTATGTTAAAGGGGCTCCTTAGCGCCCTATCCCTGTCTCACAGGTACAGTGTGTACCAGGAGACTGTGACATCAGAATGCAGGATAATATTAGTCACTAGTTAAATATGGTCAAAGATAGTGTCAGTTTCAGAATTCTATAATTAGAATGAGTAATGTGTGTAGTAAGGACAATTATGTCGCAGAGAAAAAAAACTATATAGGGAGAGCAGATAATACACACAAGGTTGGCTAAACTGGACATGGCAGGTTATGGTACCACACACTAGTGATCTCAGCTACTCAAGAAGCTGAGGCAGTAAATCATTAGTCAGAGGCCAGCCTGTGTTATGTAGTGAGTTCCAGTACTAATTGGGTAAATTGCTGAATTAATATCTCAAGAAAAAAAAATAGTAAGCAACTAGGAATATAGCTCCATGGTAGATAACTTGCCTAGAGCATGTATGAACCTTAATTTCAAAACCCCAGTAAGGAAAAAAAAAGTACATACGTACATACATACACACACTAGATATGACCTTATTCTACAGTCCTAACACAACTTGAGTTCCACAGGATCCCACTATAAAGAAGATAGAGAATAAATAGTTCCTGTCTCAAATCAATGCCCTCAGTCCAAGCACATCTACTACTCCAAGGAGTAGAAACTAAGAGTGCCCCATCATTTATGGACTGTTTTAAAGACCTCCACATGCTAGGGTTGGAAGACTGTAGATGGCGGGATGACTGATGCTAGAATACAGAATGGATGAGGTGACCTTTCTGATCTTTCCACATTTCCATATGGTAATACCCCCTGAACCCTGAACCTACAAGATCCCTTCTCTGGATTTAGAGGAAGATGAAGCCTCAACTACTGTGATGCTGCTAGGTCTTCAGGTGGCTCATACTGAATTGTGGTTTGGTATTTCAGAGTTACTTAGGATTCTGTAAGAGGACTAAGTGTTGACTGGCACCACTAAAACCAAGGTTTTCTGAAATGTAATCTACTGTATCAATGAGTGATGTGTGTAGTATTTACAGACCATTTAAAGTCAAACAAACACAGAAGAGGTCCACCTGGAAACATGCATCTGATATCTGACAATCCTGTCTATGGAAAATGATGGTGGAAGCTATATTTGTCTAAGCAAGAGAGTCAGAGTCAATCTCAAAACAGTCTCCCCTATTCTATTTTTCTATGCCAGTCTGGAAGCAATTGAGGTCTTCAATGTCCTCTTCTCTATTTGGGGTCTCAGAAAACACCAAGACTGGAGTAACAATCTATATAAGGCAAGAAGAAAATCCCATTTAACACAATTCAATAGCCAGTATTGGTTAAAACTTCTAGAGTCTTGATACCAAACTGTTTATTTTAGGTCTGCTTAAATATAGTACAATTTTGGGAAAACTTTCCTGGTGTAACACAATCTCATGTGCACGAGGAGGCATAATTACATAGAAACTCTTCTAAAAGAATGTACTACTTCTTCCATAAAAATAGGTTCTAAACATAGGCTATGTGTGTTGTCTTAAAGGACCAGGGGAGGATCTGATGTGGTCTCGGTCATAGTGATAGCACAGAAGTTATCTAGGTTATTAGCTATCTCCAGTCCTGCTGTAGAAGCATGGCAGAGCCCCTGTCCATAGAGAAAGTACAGAGGTAATCTAAACTCTGGTCCAGGTTGTGGGGGCTTAGGCGGAGCCAGGTATGGGATGCACTACAGATAGTCCAGGGGTTATCTAAACCATTAGTCACTTCCATCCCAAGCTCTCTAGGCAGGAAACAAGGATTGTGTATCTTCTCCTTTGAAAGGACAACCCAATGTATTTAACATCTCATTTACCTAATGCGATCTGTGAGCACAATGTCACTGATGATCCCAACACTTCTTCCCTACCACTTCCCACAAACCTGGGAGGTATCACATCCTCCTGTGGGAAGCCCTAACAGAGTAGTCCTATGAAGTCATGGACACATTGTCAAGTCTCCATATTAAGTCGGGTGACCCCAACAGGCACTTGGAGAACTTCTATAAAGATGATCTAGGGTCTAGAATACCAACAAAAGAATTTTCTAAAAATAAATCTCCTGGTGCACCTTGTAAACTCAAAATTGTCAGGTTTCCAAAAACTCAGTTACCTCAATTCTAGATCGTTGGATCTAAGAGATTGATGATTTATCTTACAAGCCATCTCTAATGGGCAGCCAAAAACCTCTGAATCTCTTAAA
Source organism: Micromys minutus (assembly GCF_963924665.1). NCBI lineage: Eukaryota > Metazoa > Chordata > Mammalia > Rodentia > Muridae > Micromys > Micromys minutus. The sequence goes on along the minus strand of NC_137971.1, from coordinate 90,372,963 downwards.
GTCAAAAGCATTTTTCTCCAACTCCCTCCACAGACTTCCTTGTACAGTCCCTAGCTCCTGAGTATTCCCCTTCTTCCTCAAGCAATTACAACCCACTGCCTACCGATTGTATCAAACTGTGGCTACCCACCAAAACCAAAGACCCTGGAATGATCTGTCCCAGGACCAAGTACTCATTTCCCCTAAGTATTCTACTAAATTTATATCCACATGCTAAATTATAGCTGAAGTACTTGGTGGCTAAGTGCAAGTACACAAAAACCAAACTATTTGAATTTGTGTATTAACTTTGCTGTTGGTTGTGACTATTGGCAGGTTATTTCATCTTGTGCCTTAAGATGCTTGTTTTGTTTTGTTTAAATGAGGGAAATAATTATCACTTTAAAATCTGTTTGAATCAGTGCACGCACATAGGAAACACAAAGGACTGTTACCTTTGGGATGCAGAGATTTTCAGATGCCTCCAGGAAGAACAAGAGGCTTCTTCTGTTGCCACTGTATCAAGTATTGACGTTGGTTAGTGCAACTGCCTTAGTAGCCCTCCAACAGCCTTGTATATTACTGGAAGTATAGACACATGGAAGTATAGACTCCTGGAGAGGAACAGGTCTTATTATAGACTCTACATCTTCCCCACATAGCAAAGGACGAGGAACAAGAAGGGTTCAGTCAGTTCCACTACAGTGCTGGCTTTGAAATGCAAATGTGTCCAAATACAGCTCACACATTAGGAGACCAAGCCGTGAGTTTTATATTTATAAATAATTCTGTATTTTTGGAGACTAGATAGCCACAGAAAACTTCACCTAGATGATCCTGGCTGAGCATAAAAACTCAGCATGTAGTATCTGCATACTTTCTAACCATATAATAATAAGACAATTGTACTGTGGGATTTTTAGTTATTTTTGCACGTATGTGTACATACATGTGGAGGCCAGAGGTTGACACCCTCAACTGTTCACTATTTATGTATGGAAGCAGGATCTCTTGCTAAGCTTAGACATACTCCATACTCTAGGTTAGCTAACTTGTTCCAGGGACCTCCTGTCTCTGTTTCCTAATTGCTGGTGGCTTAACACATCCACTTGGCTTTTATTGGGTGCCAAGGATCCAAATTCAGTCTTTACACTTGTGTAGCAAGTACTTTATCCAATGAGCTATCTCCTTGGCCCCCTACTCCTACCATTTTTATATGTCACTGATACTTTGGGGTGTTGTGTCACTGGTATTTTGGGATGCTATATCCTTATTTCTATTTTTTCCAATAATCCCACTTGTTTTCACTGTGATTTTTACATACTATGGTCATTTTAAGGATAGATTTTTATATTAAAAAAACTGCATTCAGTAGTCTTCTAGTTGATGATGAATAACAGATATTCTCATGGATACCTAACTCCTAAAACTGTAGTAACACGTGTACCTGTCCTCCTAGGCTTTGAAGCTAACATATCTGCTCACAGGTGAAAGTCATAAATGTTCATTTGTAACCTAGGTATGCATGCTAGACAATATGAAGCTGTGAAGACAATGTGGCTAAGGAGAAGCAATGTGTGCACTGAATGTTTTACTCGACATGCTGAGACTGTTAGCACTGATCAGGGATGCAGTACAAAGAAGAGTTAATGTGGCACAGGTGGAAGAGACAAGGACCCTGAGGGATGCAGGCAAAACAGCTCAGAAAAGGCCCCAAGAGGCAATGGTCAAGGTGAAGAGAGCCTAGCATTACTCAGTGCTCAGGGCCACTCCCTAGTCAAATCTTCCACTGGTTTTGTCTTCACTCAACATTTAAGCTTATGCTGGGGGTTAGATGCTTGCAGGGACTCCATCTACTCAGTGTGCCTCTGCCATCAGAGGTGTTTGTCCATACAGTGCTCTGGGATTTCTACCATCTCCTCCTTCAGTTGCCTTACCTCCGGGGCAGTCCAGGAATAGAAGAATGAAAGGATACCAAGAAGAAATGTTTCTCCTTTTTGCTGCCATCTCTCTCCATTGCTCCCTACTCACAATTTCTCTTCACCTGATGTTCAAGATTACAACTTCAGCACCAGATGCAGAATAATGTAAGCACCCCTTGGGCCTACCAAATTTCTCCTGTCATTTCAAACTCCCAGCTTCACTCAGACCCTACTTGTGCCATTATTCTCCCTGACTTTCTATAATGCCTCCTCCTTACTTCCTAGTGTATTAGTGCCCCCAATTACTAATTCAAGTAAATGCTTAAGATCACTGTGTCTAGCCCTATTATAGAATCAAAATCATAGAGGTTCAAGGACTCCCAGAAATAATCAAAATAACATGCTCCTTGCCCTGCACCAGTTTTCTCCCCAAATACAGAGACCAAGAGTGTCCTTGTCCTCTGAGGGAGAGGGTAGTCATCTCAGCGCTATCTTCTCAGATGACCTCATATGGGAGGGCTCTTTGACTGTCATAGCCACTTCATCGGTCACTTCCTTAACCTCTCCTTTCTACCCCTGCCTCTGCTCTCCTTATAACGCTCACGGATAACTAGGGGCAAAAGATTATCCCATGATTTAATTATTGTCATGACCATAATTACCAATCCAACCCCTGTATCAAGCAAAGATTATGCTCCTGTAATATTCCAGGCCCTTTGCAAGGCCATGGATGAATTTGTAGCACTGTAACGTCCCTAGAATCTCTCCTGCTTTTGTCCTTCCCCCATCAGGAACAACAGTCCCATGAGCCACAAACTTCTTCCTTACAGAATGGCAGAAAGTTCACAGCCCAATTCTACCTTTCAGTGCCCAGCTTTCTTTATATTGACTGGTATCCCAGGGTTGGGAGATGGCCAGGCCTGGCTGACCCTAGTGTTTGGGCTCATGTATATGCTGGCCCTACTAGGCAATTCAACACTTCTGACAGTGATCCGAATAGAGTCTACATTGCACCAACCCATGTTTCTACTCCTGGCCACACTGGCAGCTACCGACCTAGGCTTAGCCACTTCTATAGCTCCAGAATTGCTGGCTGTGCTGTGGCTTGGGCCCCAACCTGTGGAATATACTGCCTGCCTAATCCAGATGTTCTTTGTCCATGCGCTGACTGCTATGGAATCTGGTGTGCTTTTGGCCATGGCCTGTGATCGTGCTGTCGCAGTGGGGCGTCCACTACACTACCCTGTCTTGGTTACTAAAGCCCGTGTGGGTTATGCAGTCCTGGCACTGACACTCAAAGTCGTGGCTGTTATCGTGCCTTTCCCTCTGCTGGTGGTACGATTTAAGCACTTTCACGCCAAGATCATACATCACGCTTATTGTGCACACATGGCAGTTGTAGAGCTGGTGGTGGGTAACACATGGGTCAACAACATTTATGGGCTAGCACTTTCACTGGCTGTGTCTGGTGTAGATATTCTGGGCATTGCTGGGTCTTATGGGCTCATTGCCCATGCTGTGCTGCGGCTGCCTACCCAGGAGGCCCGAGTAAAGGCCTTTGGTACATGCAGTTCTCATATCTGTGTCATCCTGGCCTTCTATGTACCTGGTCTCTTCTCCTTCCTCACACACCGCTTTGGTCGCCACACTGTCCCAAAGCCTGTGCATATCCTTCTGTCCATCATCTATTTACTCCTGCCACCTGCCCTTAACCCCCTCATTTATGGGGTCCGCACCAAGCAGATCAGGGACCGATTCTTAGAAATGTTCAAATTCAGAAAAAGGCAGTTTTAATGGACCTTGAAGTAAACAAGGTAGGGGAACTCCCTTGGAGCAAAACTTGGAGTCTGGCAATGTGGGTTATATTGTCCTTGTCCTACAGAACTTTAATGGTTCAAAAGGTATTTGCTGTGAAGCCCTTAGTGTGTGTATCACTGACACCTGTAAACTTTGGCCCAACCAGCCATATTTATTACATGGAAGAAGGCAAAAGCAGCAGCTGCACATTACCATGCAGGGAAAATAAGGAGATGAAGAAAGTAGTGGAGACTCTTAAGATCTGGTCTATCGGAGAATTTCCCTCTCCTGTCTGTCCCTATCCTCTCAACCCAAGTCTCACTCTGCTTCTTAGATATGTAAGTACTTGTCTGGAGTTACTCCCGTCTGTACCTGGAGCCAGATTATATTTTCAGCTTCTTCTAAAGATGTTATACAAACTTATACTCCACATTGTAAGAATCTGAAAAATGTACCCTATAGGACTAATTAACCCAGCAAATAGGACCTAAGATACTCCTAATCAAAGAATTCTCTTGGTCTCATGTGTAATCACTACTTTATCTTCCTTCAGTTCTAACAAAGACCTCCAAAGCTGATATTTAAAGGATCATTATGATCTCCTGTCAACCTGCCCTTTTGTGTACCCTCATCCAATAATGTAACATCTCCATCAGCACTCCTGTCTTGCTCACACTGTCACTAACAGCATGTGGTACTGGTGCAGTATGATGAAATGGGACTATTTCATGCTGCTGCAGCTGCCCAACAGACAGGAAGCAGCATAGTGCTGCCCAATGGGGAAATCCATTTTCGGTTAATGGGCAATAGAAGAAGTACTATATAGTAAGGGAGTCACAGCTGTGAGGTCAGAGAAAACTGCAGTCGTAACCACAGTATTGGTGTCAAGTTATGGAAGCCTGAAGCAAGAACAACCTAGACCAGAGAGCTGGACTAAACACCAGAAGATACCACACAGAGAAGGTAGCTCCAGAACTGAAAGACATTGGTCATTTCTAGGATGGACTAAATGGAATCTTAATAGACTCCTATAAACAAGAAAGAGGTACCTCAAAATGCATGATTTCAAAAATCACACTGACTCAGACTGGGTGAAGAGAGCATCTAGTCCATATAGTTCTCAACCTTCCTAAAACTGCAACCCTTTATTTAATACAGTACCTCATGTTGTGGTGAACCAACCATAAAATTATTTTTGTTTCTATTCTATATCTGTTTTACTACTGTTATGAATCGTAATGTAAATATATTTGAAGGTAGAAGTTTGCCACAGCAGCCGTGATCCACAGGTTGAGAACCACTGATCTAGTCAATTGTATGAGTTCGGCCATCCTCAAAACTAATCTTTTTCATGCAGTTGCAAGTTGAAAAGTCCTCCACAAAATGATTTGTAAAAAGCTAGTAAAATGCTAGTCTTGGAGCTGGAAGAGATGGCTCTGGGAAACATTTCTTGCCTGCGTGTATGACGACCTCTGTTCAGATTCTTAACACCCACATAAAAACCAGGTGTGAATCCATAATTCCAGTACTGAGGAGGAGGAAGACTGAAAGGAGACAGATCGCTGGAGCTCCCTAGCCAATCAGTGAGCTTGGGTTCAGTGAGAAACTGTTTCAAAACATAAGGTAGAGAATGACAGAGTGAAGACACCCACCTTCAGCTCTGGGTCCTCTGTGCATGTTTGTGTATGCACACAGACATACTGAACCTGATGGACCACAAGCTAGGTATCCATATGAGATTTTCCTTTGATTGATCTAGTCTGATAAAATAACTGAGATGTGAACAAACATGTATGGCAGTAGGATATTTATTACATTATTATAAAGAAATATAAAGGAATTCATGTGTGATAATCCCATGTCACACATACATACACACACACTGTTTTCTTCTGATTCATGGAAGGGGAAATCATGTGCAATCAATGTTCATTAGCAATGAGTCTGTTACCATCCCACCATGGGAAGATAAGGCACCTTCAACTCTTAGCTGTGCACAGTTATCCCAGTTTGCTTGTTCCGAAGCTGTGTGCTGTGAATGCTTTTTCTTCAAGCCGAAAATCTCAACACATTTGTGTTTTGATGATCTTCCATACATACCTATCATGTGATATGTTCAGAAAGCTTTGCCAGCACTCTCTCATTCTCGTTCTTCATAATAACCTGAGAATTAACTATATGCCCACTGCCCTATAATTTCACCTATACTTTCAAAATAAATAATCTCTGTAGAAACATCTTTTCTAAAACTTTGGCCCCAATCATTAAGATCCTATTTATAGCCATTATTTCACTTAATGTAAATGTTCACATACTTAACTGAAAAGAACAGGGACAGGTTTGACTAGAGAGCATTGCCCTGAATTCCAATGGGGACATTACTAAGCAGATGAATTATTCCCTTTCTGTAAACTTAAAAATTCTTAGCTTTATTACATATTTATCCCAAAAAGTTTAAAGTAAAGCCTCAAGAGTTTGTATAGTTATCCTGCATACTGAAGCAAGAAATCATTAGGGATCTTCATCGCTCTCTTTTTACTGTCAATGCTATTTTATGCTACCCCGAGATTCATGCAGAGAATCCCATGTCCTCTGCATAAACAGTCCTATTCATTTATTTCCTATCTCCATGCACATCACTCCCTCATATCCTCAAGTTGATCAGTGTCTCTTTAGTGCCACATGGGAAACAAATCCTAAGAAAGATATGGCCCAAATGGTCATCCTCAGGCTTACCAACTCATTCATGACTTACTTATCATCTGCTTTCCTTGAGCATCTTTCAGTCTCACACTCTGAGCAAAAAGGAAAGACAGACTTACTCAATGTTAAGGTACAGCATCACAGAATTTAGGAAGCCTAGAAATTCATGGGAATTGGAAGGCAAGAAAAGGGCAGAAAATGAGGAAGGACTCTAGCTGAGTAGTTTATTAGAACCTAATTTAACCTCTGAACCACGTCCATGAACAAAAATTCTAAGAGCTTCTGCTTCCTATTTGACCAATAAGCCCTCCCTGCACTGACCTCATGCGTGTCTTCTCACTCTGGACTCCCTCTGTCATCTGCATTTGCTTCTCAGTCAGCTCTCCTTCTACACTGCAGAGGTGCAAAGGAACATGATTTCGTCCTTTCTGCTTGTCTCTATCTGCCTCTTATTCCACCTCAGAATTTCGTTCTGGGGGAACAGAGTTGCCAACTACACTATATTGTATTTCTTTTCCTTGTCAACCAACACGAAAGAATGGTATATATCTTCCAATGTAGCATTTAAGTCAGAAGTACACAAATGGGAAGCCAGCTTCAGTAACACAGTGACACGCTGGCTCAGAAATGGAGAGAATGATCCAGTGATTAAAAGCAGTGACTACTCTTTCAGAGGATGAGGGTTCAATTCCCAACACCCATATAGTGGCTCAAAACTGTCTCTAATTCTAGTCCAAGGAATCCAATGATTTCTTCTGGCCTCACCAAGCACACACACACACACACACACACACACACACACACACACACATGATGCACAGCCAGACATGTAGGCAAACACCCACAAACATTGTAAGTTACAGTCCTAATATCAAATATGGTACTGTGTAAGAGGCTTGCCAAATAGGCACAAAAAAAGAAGGAAGTTGGTTTTAGCTGTCTTAAGAAACCTGTGGTTTCTCACTTGGACTGTTGTGGCTTCTCTTGCACCCTGTCCACTTCCTTCTTACGAAGCCACATGTATTTCTCTCCTTACACACTGAAGTGAGCAATGCAGCACCACCAAAAGGAGCTACTGTTCAATATTAAGAGCTGGACATGTGTAGTTAACTACTTACTGGGTGTTGTTGGCTAATTAGTTTTTTGGAACCCTTTCTTCACTATAAAATGAAACAATACTACATACTCCAGAAAAGAAGCTGGCAATGGTGCACACTTGCAATCCCAACATTCAGAAGTCTGAGGCAGGAGAATTGCTGTGAGATTCAGGCAGCCTACAGCTACATAATGAGTTCAGGGCCATTCTGGATTACGTAGGGAGGCCCTGACTCAAAAACAAACACAAAACAAAAACAAAAAATATCTAAAAGGATCATCTAAGATAATACATTTAGTATTGGACACACACCCTGGCACTGAAGAGTTCAACAAATATATGACATAATTCCTCTCCTGGAAACAAGACCAAGCAAATGTGAAGCATTTGCTCAAAGAACTGGCACTTGTCCATGCATAAGTACTGTCTGAGGAGATGTGCCTTTCCCTTGAGACCAACTGCACTTCCTTTTGGACAGTTTCCTTGATAACACTTTCCCATCACCTCTATACCCTTCTGTGTGGCATGACACAGCTTTGCAGAACAGCATTTCTCTCTAGGTCAAGCTGTAACAGGACACCCCCTAGACAGGAGACCTCCAGGGGTGGAGTGGGAAAATAACTACTAAAAAGTTCTAAAGTAATCTTTTTGAAGAGTCATTCTTCTCAAACAAAACACTGAGTGAACTCCCTGGGCAAAGACACAAAGGAGAAGAGTATTAACAAGAATGGGAGAGAAACTACTACACACACATTGGCCTGTGACCGGAATAGAGCATGAAAAAAAAGAAGAAAATCATTATGTTTACCTGGATAATTCTGGCTTCCTGAAAATTCCTGCCAGTTACTAAGGGAACATAATTCCATTTAGCTCTTACTCTCCACACTGCCTGCTCAGGCCAACACCCTCCTACAAACACCTGTTTTCTACAGCATTTATAGCCCACTCGTTAATAGCTGGTTTCAATCTAGGAGTTTTTAGAAGTTAGGCTTCCCAGATGAACTAAATCATAATTTTTAAGAACAGAAGACAGGTATCAGTAATTTTCAAATCTCCCTGGTAATTTATCAGTTGAGAATCCCTAAGATTTTGTTGTTGTTGATGATGATGATGATGATGTATTTTTCAGTGTAAGTCTTGATCTATACATCTATGTCCTTCCAGACCCCAATGCAATCTCAAAGAGAAGTAATCCACAACTAGCTAAACAGCAGTTACTCTGGTAAAGCAGTTAAAAAGAAGAGTGGTCCTACCCAGTTTCCTTAAAGAACTCAAACCAAGAACTATAGATGAAAGACCAGGACAGAAAGAATGTGTTGCATTTTCCTCCCCCAAAGCAATATAATGACCACTCCAGGTTGAGACAGAAGACCATGAGGCAAGACTGTGTAAAAAAAAAAGAAAAAGAGGAGAGATGAAAGAGGAGAGCATCTCTGTGCTGTTTAAGGACAGTACAGGGCAGGAACATAAAGGAAAAATAAAAGGGCAAAGGGTAACAGAAATAAAAAAAGGAAATAAAAACTTGTAAATATTATGACCAACTGGCTGCAATGAGGCTGGTAGAGTTATCTGTATCCAAGGCTCTATCACCTAGCAAGGCCTCTATGACCTCATGCTGGAGTAGGTCACAACCCAAGGTAGGTGGGCCTTACATCTCTGGGCAGCTTGGGGGTTCCTGAAGCAGCCACTACCTTACCCAACCCCTCCCACTCCCCACCATGTTGGTCAGTACCCCCCACCTGCTAACACTGGATGAAGCAGATGCCACTTGGGCCCTCATCAAGGATAAGGTAGGTAAAGTGAGAGGGCTAAGGAGAAAGTGGCTAAGTATGACCAGGCTGGGTCTTAAGTGGTTTCTGTATAAGAAGTAGTAGGAACTCTAAGACAAGAGTAGGAGTAGCAATCACCTTTTAAAAGCCTGAATGAATGAACAATGGGTGAATAAACAGCAATAAATTTAAAATTAAAACCAAAATCTATAAAAGGAAAGAAGAAAAAAAAAGTGTATCTCCCATCTTAAAACACCATCTTAGAGCAGCATCCACCAGACATGAAGCAAATCTTAATGGCATTAACTCCCATTGCTTGGGAATATGCTAACCTCAAAGGCAAAGGAGGCAGAAACAAAACAGAAAGGGTCTTCCCAAGATTAAGAGTAATTGGTTTCAACAGTGCTGAAATCTATACCTATACTAGACCGGCTAAAATACATTATCATAAATGAGGTATTCCACTATAGAAAAGGAAAAAAGGAAGCTCTCCTTATATTATCTCAGTGAATAACTTAGGGCACTGATACTCAGGATAAACATGGCAACTTCAAGCAGAACAAGGCACCTCTGAGTGCCCTGATTTCTTTCTTTCAATACAACAGGCCAGTACTTCAAAACTGCTTTATGTTACAAAATAAGAGCAGAACAGCTTCAGGGGTCACTGGGTGAATTCAGTATAAAAACACAGATGTGTGGGATCTGGAAGATAAGATAGATTACTTGGAACTTCTGTATGGCTTTGCAATCTAGCATAAGTGATAGCCAGAAGACTCAGCCACTGAAATCTATCATGGGTTAAATTCTGACAGCTAAGTTACTAAGTACTAAAGAGGATCTGGTTCCCAGGAACTGTCGAGAACTGGTTACCAAGCACAAATAACCCAAACCAAAAATAATAATAATAAAAATAAATAAGTAAAGGAACTGGAAACCCTAAACAGTTATTGAAACAATACAAAGATTAGACATCAGACACACACTATCTATCCCTTGTAGGTAGAGTAGAAAGCACATAAGAGGTAACTGCCTCCTCCCAAAAGAATAGACATTCTAAGCCTACATCTGTGTACCCATTTTTCACTAGTATTACCCATATAACCCATCACCTAGGCATGATCTCTGAATATTCCTTTTTTTTCCACATCCATGAAGAGACCAAATTCTACCAATTCTGTGACCTCAACTCTTTTCCATTATTTAGTTCAGGAACTAAAATTGTGTTTTGCTTGCAGTTTTGAGCTACTTCTCTTTCCTGCTTTATGTTTATTAAAATATAAGCTCTCGTCTTCCTGGTCCCATTTTCCCACCATGGGCCTTCCCATTGGCCTCTGAATAAAAGTCACTTATGAAAGGCAAACACACATGATTTTCCATATCCTACTTGCTGTGTGCCTTTCCTCTTCCTTCCTTAAATGCAAGTAATATGAAATTATGTGTTTCTAAATGTTCCTAAAGGTTCAGGGATTTTCCCTGGCTGACCATTCTGACAAGACTGACTATTGCCCAACCTGTGAATAGCTCAAAGCTCAAGTACTGCCACCTACAAAATGTCTTTGATCATTTTCCTATCAGAGACAGAGTGTTAAATCATTTGTCCTTGTCACATCCTGCTATTATTTTACTTAACTACTACTCACATTTTTGTCTCCTCCACTAGCCCAAGCTATATATTAGGATAAAGACAAAGTCTCATTTTTTAATGTATCCAAGTATTTACCAAAATTTGGCACAAAATAAGACATTAGATTTTTTCCACAGGTGGGAACTGGGAAATAAACGGATCTGTGTATACTGTAGCAATGTACATAAACAGTGAACAAATGGTGGGTAGGTCAATTTAGACAACACAAGTTAACCTCTGACCTTAACTCAGCCCCTGACTTATAAACTGGCCACCTGCAGGTCATCGAGGAACGTTTTGGGTCCAATGTAGTGGCAGTACCTTTCCTGTCGGATGCAGCCTACTATGATCTACTGGGCGTGCTAGTGAAACAGTCCCGTCCAGCCCACACCCGCCTGGCTTTGCCAGGTCGGCAGGGCCGAAGGGCACTAAAATCAGTAGGGATGCTACCAAATCTTCTAGAACAGGCAGGGTCTGAGGGTGTCTTTGCCCACTGCACTCGGGAATACTCACCAAATGGCCGAGCCGAGATAGCCTATGAAGAAATGCGAATGTTGGATGGGCAGCCCTGCAGGATTCGCCTACATATGGGAGGTTTGCGAAAGAAAGTTGCTTTCCTGCTGCTTCCACCAGGGCAGGTGAGCCTACAGCAGAATCTCCCCTGGCTCCGAAGCACCCACAGCATCTACGTCATCTACCAGGTCTTCTCCTGCACCTGGCTGCAGCTAGGGCTTTTGCCTACAGCCCGTGAACCCCAGCTGCTCCGGTTACAGCGGTCACTACCTATTGCTTTCTCCTGCCTCAAGTTTTCACTACAGCCCAAGGGTGTGCTGGGACCACAGAAGTCTCTGACCAAAGACCCATTGCCCCAAGGAGCCAACTGGGTTAGACCTAGCCTTAGCATCATATCAACTCTGGCCCCCACATCAGTACCTGCCAATACCCCTGAAGTTGTTGATGTACCTCCACCTGTCCCAGCCCCACCTACACCACCTCCCCAAGAAGGGCCAGAAGGCAGACCCACCAGATTCTCCTATAAGGGTCGAAACCCCTTCCGGAGGGGCCCCTATATGCTTTCAGGTACTGCTAGGGGAAATGAAGATGAGGGAGGGAGAGGGTGCAGGGAATATAACCAAAGAATGGGTCCAGCAGCCCAGAGTTTGTACAGGACCTTCATGAAGGACTGAGGGAGCCAGGGGAGGGTGAGGTGAAAGCATGGCTGTGGTAAGGGGGAGGGACGGGGAGTTGTAGCACAGAGAATCAGAGGGAGGGACTAGGGAGGAAGACCAGAGCGTGAGTCAAGCTGTGACTATCCCCAACCCTAGCAGAGAACTGGCTCTTCAGCCCCCGCAACCCCCCACCAGGAGCCCAGGGTGGGGGCCCCGGGGACCCCGACCGGCACTCCATGTCCCTGCCCCTGCTGCAGGGTCTGTCCTCGGAGTTCGACAGCGACGAATGAAGCTGAGGCAAGAGATGCAGGGGGCAAAGCCCCTAAGATCTGACATAGGGATATTAGTCCCCAATAAACATCAGCTGCTGCACCCCCAAACCACCCTGGGCCTGTGTGCTTCTTCCTTCCAGGGTCCAGAAAGACGAAGAGTCTCCATTTTCCCCTAAGCATCAAGTCCTCTCACCTTCTAATAGTAAAAGGGTGAAATCCTATCAGTGCGTTATCACCAAAGAGAAAAATGCCCCTGATGGTTCCTCCAACTATATACAACCTTCACAGGGCCACAGCCCCACAGATAAAGGGTGGCAAAGAAGAATGAGCACAGAATAGAGATTTCCCTTTTATACATATTGCAACAAGTTCTCATAAAACATTCATCTGAAATAAATTAAAAAGTCCTTTTGCCACTGCCTTCAAACATAAAAAGGAGCCCGTGACCCGGATTTCAACCCAGGCCACAGAAGGCTCTGATTGTCCATGGAAGAAAATTAAGGATTGAGGGGCCCAAAGCCTGAGATGGGAGGAACAGATACCTCCTCTGAAGTATCCAACAAGAAAGGCGAGGTGACAGCATGGGCCTGGGAGATGGCAGCCAACTCCTTGAGAAACTCAGGGAAAATGACTGCACAGTAGACAGCATTCTTGACTCGCAGAGCCTCACCTTGGCGCTCAGAAGCCCCACCCCGGGGGAGCAGAACTGGAGTGGAAGCCCCTGGAGAGCCCCCACCTAGTCCAAGTCCTGTTCCATCTCGCCCAGGTTGAAGAGCCTGTACCGCCTGTCGAGCCCTGGTTGGGCTGTGTGCATGCCGCAGGAGTAATTCCCCCAAGGATGGCCTCCGGCTCCTCACTGGAAATAAGCAGGGTAGCAAAAAAAGGTGCTGGGATTAGGGAACCTGCTTTAGTCTGAGGAACAGATTCCCTAATCCCCTTAAATTCTTGAACTTCTTCCCTAGGGTTCTGGAAGAAGGATAAGATGGACAAGAAATGAATTGAAGTCCATTTCTTGTCTTGTTTCTAAACAAGACTGAAGATGACAGAGGTGCTTTTTCTCAGTCTCATACCCAAATCCAGCTTGCTCAGCATTTTCCCTCTATCAAGTCTCCTCAGCAACCAATATTTGAACTACTTTATTCCCAGTTACAACTCCTTCCCTCTCCATGACCCCTTCCTTCCCTTAAAGAACTGAATCACTATTCTACCACCACCAAGATCGCTCTCCTCAGTCTGATATGCCCTAACTTGTTTCCTATCACAATCTAGAGCAGCAATTTTCCTAATGCTGCAACCCTTTAATACATTTTCTCATGTTGTGGTAGCCCCTAAACATAAAATTATTTCATTACTTAACTGAATTTTGCTACTGTTATAAATTGTAATGTAAATACCTGATGAGAGCTCCAAAGGGGTCATGACCCACAGGTTGAGAACTACTGCTCTATACCTACACACATATGTAGTCAATTACTTCTACTTTGCTCTGCCTACCTAGAGCTGACCCATATCCTCTGCTCCTTCAATATCTATGTGAACAACTGTAGTTTAGGACTGCTTCACTTCACACTCGAGTGCCCATCAAGTGTCAGCTTCCTTACACTACTACTGCAGCACTCATCAGACCTTGTCCAATACTCACCAAGACCTCCCACCCAGACAACTTCATATTTGCTTGGACTCAACTGAGCTGTCTGAAATACTATCCTCTGTCTAACTTTCTGGACTTCATCACTACAGAGCCTAGACTGTCACCTCTAGATTATGATAAATGTTTCTATTCACAACCTCTCATCTTGGTTACAGAGATAACAGACATTAACCTTGTATTCAGAGTCCTTCACAACCAGGGTCTCACTCACTAACCTTTTCTCAAGCTCTCTAAACCACACACACACTCCTGTGTCGAATACCTACCTTCCTGAAATCTCACCGGCCCCTTACATCTATCTGTAGCTTCCTCTGACTAACATATCCCATTCCTAGTTTGTTTTTTGACCCTTTCTAGCTTAGCTGTCTCCACCTGGGAGAACCCTGGAAACACCTGTGATCTCCCCTACACTGACCTCCTGTTCTACTATCATTAACGTCAAACATTTCTTCCCAAAGTTTCTATCTCATGCACTAAACTATAAACTCAAGAACTTAGAATTAGAATTTAATGCTTGCTTGTTTCCTCAACCACTGATCATATTCTGCAAAAATTTCCTTCCCTATCACATGTTTCCTTTCTTTTCAAACTTCCTGGTCCTGACTGTTCTTCCTAAATCCTAAGGTGACTCCTGAATAAAAAAACAGAATACTTCTATGCCTACCTAATCCCTACTTATTACTCAAGGCTAACATACCACAATCTCATAATTCTTCAACCCAATAGCTTTCTCTTTCCTTGTCCCTAGACCCTTATGCAGTTTTTGTTGATACTTCCAATTAGTCTAAAAGAGACTAAAGCAACTGTATTCTCTGACCCAAAGCCTGACATGAAGACTTGCTTTTAAACAACTCTTAAGTTTCTGGATCTTAACTAACACTGGCCAATGAGAAATCTAGGGAGAATAAAGGAAAGTGGTCAGTTAGTCCTCACCTAGGGAATCGGAGCGGCGGGGAGCAGGTCCTGCGGTAGGACCCTCAGCCCAGTCCAGCTTGCCACGGGCAATGAGGTACTTCTTGGCTTTGGATAGCAGAGCAGGGAAGTCCTCCTGAGAGGCCGCAAAGCTTTCAATCTTATTCTTCACAGAGCCCAGCACCTAGGAAGCATAACTTTATGATATTTCTGGTGGCTCTGAATTTATACAAGGCCTTTCTATTCCCAGTGCACCTGTTGTTCCCAGCCCACCCAAGGTCCCTAGCTGTGGGCCTGGCCCACCACTGAGCCTGGACGCACCCATGCATGCATGCATCGCACACCTGCAGCAGGGACTTGACACTGGGCTGGAAGACCATGTTGGTGTTGAGCAGGAAAGAGCGGAGCAGGGGCTGGGGGTGACAGGCCAGCTGGGCCACCAGCCCCGTCAGCAGGAAGTTGACATAGACGGAGTTCTGCAGCATGTTCTCGAGTTTGGCAAAGAGCACAGCCATGAAGGGGCCTGGGAAGGGGGTGGGCACAAGGATACAAGGCCTGAACACAATGCACACTGCACGCATTACTCCCCCAAACAAGACTCCCACTATATGAAAATTATATAGAAGTCATCTGTGTCAAATGGCCTGTGACCAGTTTCTCTAGTCAATTAAAGTAATCCAGATGCCATTATAACTGGTAAGTCAGATTTTAGGCTCTAGAGTCAGATTTTATCTCAGATTTCAGATGTGTCCTGGGACAGGATGAGCTGAAGCTCACCAACATTTAGTTCCTTGTTTGTAGTAAAATAAATATACCTACCTCATATGATAATTAAGAGAATCAACAAGATATCGATGTCAAATACAGATCAAGCAATTGTCAAGTACAAGATCTAGCAATTTTTCATTTGATTATTATCATAATCTATACTATATTTCTCAGTTTTTAAGAAGCTTCACTAAGAATACAACAGAAGAATACACAGAGAACCAAAACACAGAATCAGGTTCCTAGTAAGACAGACTTACATGAAACTGGTCACAAAGAAAGTAAAAAAGAGATGTAACAAAGAAGAAACTATAAACTTCAAAGCAAGTATTGAGTTTTTAAGGAAACAGAGATAGCATTAGCTCTGTTTTTCAGGAACAGGGAAGTGAGGTAAACTAGACCCTGTAGGAAAAGAATAGCTTAGCTGGGGCACAGAAAAGTGATTCAGGATAAGAAGGGATTAGCATTATGTCCTGGGAGAGATGTCTTCATACATAACAGGACACTAGACCACTAAAGCCATCACAGTATTTCTAATGAAGGATTTTTAGAGAAAAGAGTATTAGATGAAACTGTATTAGCAACTATGATATCAGAATAACGGACAAGAGGTGGTGAGTCCTCAAAGATTTTATACTACCATGGGTTGGAGGTGTCCATATGACTAGCCATAGTTCAAAAGGAATACTAGCTTAAGAGTCTAAATAAAATCTCTCTTTCCTTCTGTTCTTTCCCTAGGAGTAGCTTGTAAAGGATAATACAAACACCACCAATAACTTGGCCAAAAAGAAAAGGGAAAGAGGCATCAGCTAATACTTAAAGACTATGGTAAAACCAGACTATCTCCTAAAGGTACTGAGCAGGAAAGGAGTAGAGCACAGGCTTAATAGAATAGAAAGACAGTTTTCTAGAGTTGGCAAGAGAAGGAATATGGCCCCAATGCTATAACAAGATAGTCCCAAGCTTACCAAGATATAAAGCAGATAAACTTGGATACCAAAACCTAGGATAGGTGATGTCTTAGTCGGCGTAAATCTTCCATAACTCACTAATGATAATCCCAGTGAAAAGCTACCATTTGCTGAGTTTTCACAATGTGCCAGTATAATATTAAATGATTTTCATGCACCTACAATGGGTGCTAATTTAAGGTCTGCTTAACCCAAAGCCTGTGGTCTTAACCTTCACCACTGCACTGCTTCCCTGTTTTGTTCTGTTTTCTCTAGCTGAGATATACATTAGAGCCTGATAAAGGCTTGTCTTGCTCATAAACAAAACAAAGCCAGCCCAAAAATCTCAGGATGGGTCTAGCTCCAGGGGCATCAACCCAAAAGAGCCTACCAGGGGTACTCAGAACCATACTTTGTCATTTGCCCAGTACTGTCTACCTCCTAATTCTTATTAATCATGTCCTTAAAATAACTATATTGGACAGTCATGGCAACCAAGAAAGTACAAGCAAGTAGATGGAAGAAATGAAATCAGGATCGTCTCTGAAGAGACAGAACGTACTGAGAAGGAAAAAGAACACCAAAAGGGCTAACTCCAGGACCATAAGAGACCTAGCAGAAGATTGAAAACTCAAATACACAGACTGGTGGAAATGTCACAAAACAGAGGTACACGTGTGTCTTTCACACAGGACAAAACAAACATCATCCATGTGGCTCAGATGTATTTTTACCAAGCACAGAGCATCCTATTTACAAATTCCAGAAAATAGCCAGACTAAGGGAAAAGGAGGAACATGCATATAAGGACATACAAGCTCAGACGTGAGTCAATATCCAAACCAGCACAAGCATGTAAAGACATATCAACAAACATGAAGGCACAGTATGACATGAATGGATATAGAAGGGACTCAAGCAAAATGGATGACAGCTAGGCAAATACACAAAAATGGCATAGCCAAAAAGGTCTTAGAAATTGGCACAAACATGTTAAGAACATGCAGGAGTACACAGAGCAAAGGCTTAGGTCAAATAGCTTACCGGTGAAGGGCTGGCTCGGCAGCTGGTGGAGAGTCCGAAAAGGGCTGCTGAGGAAGGGACCAGGGGGCTCAGGAGGGCAGGTGAAGCTCTCGTAGGCCTCCTCCTCCTCTGGAGGTAGTGGAGGCTCTAAAGGAGGCTCTGAGCCAGCCCCACCATTGCTCAAGGCCACCTCCAGCTCCTGGAGCTCTTGCCCAAAGCTCTCTAGTCCTGCCATGCCCTCAGAGGTACCCTCTAACAATTCCCTAACTCCTTCCTGTGGCACCAGTCGTGGCACCAGACGAACCTTCTTGGCTCCTTCTGGCCATGGCCCTGGTACCCCATTGAGCTGGGGTGGGGGTAGGGAGCCAGGGGTATCCACTACACCCACAGGTAGCCCCCGACTCCCTAGGTTTTCCTCCTCTCCTTCCCTCACATTGTCCCTGTCTTCCTCTGGCAGAAGGCTGCGTTTCTTAGTCCGGGAGCCAAGAGGGTTAGGCTCAGGAGGGGGGCGCTCGCCATCATAAGGGGCAGACCAGGTTCGGCAGGCTCTGACACAGCGGTCTACACCACGGCGGGCCTCACGAAGATACTCCAGGTAATTGTCTTCTAGCTCACCAGGCTCCTCTGCAGGGCTAGGCCTTCGACCAGGACTGGAGGCTGGGGATGCAGGAAGCCCTGGTGATCGAGGAGGAGCTGGACCTGGGGACTCAGAGCCACCAAGGCTCTGCTGACGAAGAAACAGAGCCAGACGAGATGGTGTGGAGGGACGGGGCACTGTTACCACTGATGAAGAATCAACACTTGGGCTTCCAGGGCCTTTAGAGAAAAAAGAAAATTAGGCAAAATCAGGGAGACAGATCAAGAGGAGACAAGAGATTAGAGACTAAAAAAGAAGAAAATGAAGAGGTAGAAATGGAACCATGGAACCATTTTGATAGCTGACTCTCCAATCCCTACACTAATTTATCCTAATTCACCACCTCCCTCACCACCCCCACGAATGAAATTATGCAAACAGAATACATGACTGGAATAAAGAGGAGGGCTAGTTCCTCCCAGAAGTTTACCCTAAATTTCTCTGGGAATGCTAACAATCCTCTCTGCAAGACCACTTCTCAATCTCCCTAGAGAAGGAATTATACTCATTGTCACCTTCCTCCCCTCACCCAAGCCCTGCTCGCCCAGAACCCAGGCCATACCCGTAATGTCCTCCCTTCTCCCTGCCTCTCTGCTAGGCCCACCTCGTGCCCATGAGACATGCTCTGGACGAGGTGGGCTAGGGGCATGGTGCCGACAGCAGCGTGGAATTAGGGAGAGAAACTTGTCAGCTGCTCGTCCATAAAGATCCACATCACGCACAGCTGGCTTCTGGCTCAGCATCACATGATTACATGGGACAAGATACCTGGGAGAGAACAAAAAAAGAACATAGAGTAATCAGGAAAGAAAGCACCTGGAAAAGCAGGCCAAGTAAACTAAAATGCTAAACCAGGCTCCAAGAGACACTCATAAGCAACCCCAATACACCCATTACCCCAACAACGTACTAGGCCCTGAGGGTCAGCCATCCCTCAGCCCTGCCCCCACAGGTACCTGAGAACCAGCTGCAGCAGAACATCCTCACAGCTGAGGTTCAGAAGGGTCCTGAAGAGACTCAGAGAGACCATGCAGAGCTGAGGGGGAAGGGGAGGGAGGGAGTCACCATAAGAGCACTCTACCCTCCAAACTATTTACCAATGGGAACTACCATTCCTCCAACCCCAGGCCAACTACCCACTCCTACAATAGCCCTTGTGCCAAGGTCTAGTGACATAATCAGTATCCAAGTATTAACTAGATAAACAATCTTTGTGAACAAGACTTCACCATTCACAGGTAAGAAATAATCATTCGTCAGATCCACTGGAATTCTGCAGATGATATACATAACTGAAAACTATCTGACCACCATACTGATTCCATGAGATTCAATGCTTCAATGAAACCCCAAAAAAACAGACACTAAAAAAGACTATTATAACAAAGTAAATGATTCAAAGGAATCTACAGCAATATGGTAGCCAAGCAAATACCTGTCAAAAGGGACTGTAGTCACACAGTACTTAAATGGCTACCAATAAGGAATCAAAGGGAACCTGGAAAAATCCCACCTGGGAAGCAGGTGGAATTATGAGCATGGAGTCAGAGTCACCCTTCAACACCAGTGTATCTCAGGAGGTGGGATAAAGAGCTCAGGAAAACTGATGGGAAAAGGAGAAAGTGAGTGAGTTGGCCAAGAGCAGGAAAATATTTTGTTTTAAAATAGAAGAAGCTTTATTCACTTCTGACTAGACATAAATAAGAGACATGCAATAAGCTAACCCTATCGTTCTAAATTCCTAGTGTTCTATGCTTTCTTTATGGCAAATATATCATATTTTGTCTTGTATAGTCTTGGCATTGCTTGCTAAATGGCTGTTAGAGAATTAAGTGGATCAATAATTAGAAAAACCTCATACTTGGGGCAACATAGATTTTCTAAATGACCACTTTAACTAGCAATGAGAATTCAGACAGTAGTTTTTCAAAGACTTGATCACCAGAACCCATAACCATTTACAGTCCAGAAGAGACTTTGCAGATGTGACTAAAATTATGAACCTTGTGGGGCTTCACAGTGTAGCTCAGTGATGAGAATGTAGTATGCATGAGGCCCTGGTTATGATATACAGCATCACAGTTTAGAATGTAAGACTGTCTCAAAGAAAAAGAAACAAAGAATGTAGCTCAGTGGTAGACTGCTTGATTAGCACACACACACACACACACACAAAGGCCCTAGGTTTGGCTCACAGTGCTATTTATGAGAAAAAAAAATGTAAAGAAAAGAAAAACTGAGCAAGGGGCTCAAACTATAGCAGGAATGTGACCCGTAGTAGATGGAAGAAAGCAGTCAAGCTGGGGATGGTCTTCAAGAAACAACAAGAACAACAGCCCAAATGTGTACTCCAGACTGAAAAAACTATTGTGTTTTAAGTCACTAAGTCCATGGTCATTTGTTTTGACAGAAATTAGAAACTAACTCAGATAATCAAGCCCACAAACAAATTAGCCACAGTGGTTCACTTGAAGGCACAAAAGCCAGGCTGACCCACTATTTTAAAAGGACCAGAAGGTGGAAATGAAAGCATCTATGTTTAACATGGGTATCCTGCAACCAGAAGAGACCTAGTTACTGCAAGAACCAGCAACCAAGAAGTTACAACCCAAGAACATGATAAGCTCCTAAAAATACTTGGAGACTAATAGAAGTACTAGAAACTAAAAACCATAAAAGAAAATTTCACAAGTGAAGATTAGGATGAAAGAATGGCAGATAATCACAAGGATGATAGAGGAATGCACCTTGAGGGAAATTAACTGTCAGGGCAACCCATGGGATCAGACAGACCTCAGACACAGGTATGCCCTACCTTTAAAATAAGGATAAAAGATTTGTACCTCTATAAAATTAAGTGTTTGATATCAGAAACATATTCACCTACTCTTTTCTCCTCTATAGAATGCATGATTCCAATCTTCTCAACTCTTACTCCTCTCCTTCTTTCTCCCTCTTGCTCTGCCCATCTCTAGTCACAAAGATCTTTCAGTCCTAAAATACATTATACTCATTCCCTATTACATGCCCTGTACATATTGATCCCTCTGCCTAAACTATTCTTCATACTAATATTCAAAGATAACATAACATCACCTCCTCTGGAACATCTTCTCTAGCCAATCCATTCTTTTCTAAACTGTTTATTTATTTATATATTTAGTACAAATAGTAACCTCAATTTTTCAACAATTTTAGCAACTTGTTACCTACTTTCTCCATTAAATAAGCTCTAAGGTATCAGCAACAATGACTACCATGCTATCCCAAGCATCCAGTAACCCACAGGATGTTGTATCACTACAAATGTGCAGGTAGAAGGAATATAAGTGGGTGGGCACGTGGATTTGTGCCCTGATTATAGTTCAAATGCAGTCAATCCAAAGAGGAGAGACAGCAAGCCTACAAGGAACTAGACTATTTATTAGTAAAGACAGAAAACCCAAAGCACTCTTACATCACCCTCAACAACTGAGGGAGTGATAAACAGCTTAAGGGAAGAGTGAAGCAATACTACATGACAAGGCAAGGCCTAGAGCCCTGAAAGATTACTATGCAGCAGATGCACACAGCATGAAAACAGAGACATAAATTAAATTCTAAACTTAAAATGGCTACAAGTTTAGTGCTACATAGTACCAGCTTGAAGTGACTGCCAGTCAAAACCCAAAAAACATGAGCAGGAACACTCTTGGACAATAGAGATCGGAGAAAGATGGCTCACCCAGGTAGTAAGCCAGGACAGAGTTTAAGAGCCATACCCGGGAGTTGCTGCCAATACGGGCAACGAGGGTGTCAAGGATGGTGTGGGTATCATGCCGATGTAACAACAGGAATCGCAGGAAGGTACGGAGCAAGGCAGGTTCTGAGATGCTCCGCAGGAAAAGTTCCAGATAGGCGGTAGTCGCAATCATCTCCTCCACAGAGGTCTGGATGAAGGGAAGGGAAAGGAAAGTTTGGAGACTTAAGGTTTCCCTACACATAAAAATGATTCATATTCCCTAGCTTCTAGAAAATAAGAAGTATCAGAAAGGGAAAAGAGAAGTAGAACACTACCCACTGCCACCCATATAAGTCCTCTCACTGGTCAACCACCCTCCAGACAAGGTCCTCCTAGGCCTCACCACCCACCTATTATCCTTACCTTGTGCAGGGCAGGGCCCATGACAGGCACCAGGAAACCATTATGGATATAATCAACCAGCTGCTTCTGCACCAGGGGGTGAGCTACCTAGATGGAACAAGAAGAGAAGAAAGGGATTATATAGAGTCTACTGCCTGGGAGGGAGCAGAATAATATAATAAAGATAGGCATAATAACCCCAATTTCTATAGCAGAACTCCAAGAAATGGACCCTCTTACCCCAACTTCCCAGAAGGAATGCTATCCCTACCTGAATGACTGCATTGCAGAACTCTAGGGAACTCATGAAGAGTGCAAGGGCAGGCACTCCTATCCAGTCTTCCCGGCGCAAGCAGTGCCAATCATCCCCTGGAACCTCAATCTTTCGAGGCAGTGAGGAGTACAGGGCACTCAGCCCTGTGGCCAGCACCTAAGGAGGGTTACCAAAGGCTCAGATAATACAACATAAGGGCCTTGAGAACTAACTAACCGTAAGATTTTATGGGAATACAACTAAAAAAAACTACCAAGGCAGGTATTAAGTTACCATATATCAGGACCTCATCTGCAATACCTGCCCTATCTGGCTATGCTTTTATTTCATCCCCATTCCAACACCAAGAAGTTGCTTTCAAATCTGAAGTAAAGGGCCCTTCTTGGTACCTAGCCTTCCCACATCTCCTGGACAGAAAGATGCTGTCCAATGTTCAAATGCCTCACCCTACCCCCCATCCTAGGGTTTGCTAACCGGGCAGAAGTAAGAATGATCTGCGATGTAGCGGCCCACAGTGGGGCTCCCATCTGACAGAGCCATGAGCAGAAGTAGAGCATCACGGGCCTGCTGACCCAGGGTGCCTTCTCGATGGACAAAGGGGACAAGGCGAGAAAAGAGGAGAAGACGTGGAGCAGCTCCAGGCTCTGGGGGTGGCTGCAAGAAGAACTCGAGCAATGAAGGTTCCCGAGCAACACACACGCACAGTTGGCTGAGAAGTAGCACCAGGCCTTCATCCAGTGCTGGGCTACTGGGCACAGGGCGGCCACAGGCATCCAGCAAGGCAAGCAAAGCCTCACGAACTGGCCCATGCCGCAACAGAGGCTGGCGAGCTTCGCTCACTAGCATCTCAAATAGCTTCAGCTGCTCAGCCCGCCGTTCTTCGACCCCGTCCCCAAACTCATCCCACTGCAGCTGCCATGTCAACACTCGACTCAGCAGATCCTCACGCAGAGCAAACTCTAGCAGGGGCCCGGGGCCTGCGGGGGCTGAAGGAACTGCTCGATCCTCTGCCAGCAATGTTAGCATTTGGTACGTGTGGTTTCTCACAGCACTGAGATCATCTGCACCTCCAGCAGCTGCCCGAGGACTTTGCCGCTCCAGGATTCGCACCACCTGAGGAAAAAGAAAAGAGGAAGAATCTACGATGATAAGGTAACTGAATGGAGTGATGAGAATATCAAACTCAGAAGTTAGAGCTACTGGAGTGAGTAACTGACTAGGTATTTTGTCATGCAGTCGCCTACCTGGGACCAGTGATTCTTGAAGACCATGAGGCATGTCTCAGGATCAGCCATGACAGGGGTCTGTAGACTGGCCCCTTGAGGTACACGGTGCCCAGGGACCCGGGAGGCCAGCCTGCTCAGCCAGTTCATCTTCTCCATGAGGCAGGCTGGACAGGGCCAGCAGCCAAAGGACTACACTCTGAGAATGTACCAGCTGGAGGCTTTCTCCTCTTCTGTCTCCAATCTGCTTCATCCGGTCTGTAGGAGCCAGTCGCTGGCCACAGAGCCACAGATTACACCAAACTAGAGTAGTAGCAAGCCCAGAGTGCACTGCCCAATCCAGTGTTGCAAATCTAATTCCAAGGGAAAAGATGAAAAGAATAAACAGAAGCTCACTTCTCTCAACTTCCCTAAAACAATAACTCAGAAGCACTTCACTGAAAAGTACACAAATTACACAATTCCACACAGTACATGAAACTTACATGTCCAAAACAATGCATAATTTCTACCACCAAACTTGTAGCTTCCTTAGCCTTTTCTTTTTCAGTAAATGTCACAAACATTCATCCATATGCTTAGATCAAAAGCCTGGACATTGTCCTTGTTTATCTTTCTTCTAATATCTAATTCATTTAATAAATCTTGTCATTCCAAAGTATTATGAGTTCAAAGCCAGCTTGGACAACACAAAGTTCAAGGCAAGCTGAAGCTACATAGTTAAGACTTTGTCTCAAAAAGAAAATAACAGGGATAAAATAAAGTACAAAAATAAAAGTATGTCTATTATAATAGTTTCTAATGTAGCTTTGAGACAGGCTCTCAACATACTGAACAGGCTAGCTTTGAACTATGTAATCCTCAATTTATCATTCTTGCCTCAAGTTTACCATTCTCTTGCCTCACAGCCTCACCCTTACCAATGTGGTGATTAGAGATGCATGCCACCATGCCTGGCTTATAGTTCTATCTTTGCTATCATGAGAGTTTATTCTCCATTCAGCAACCATATTGCTTTTAAATCTAGATTATACTACATCTCTCCTTTGTTGGACAGCCCTCAATGGCTTCCTACCACACTAATAAGTCCTAATTCTTTACCTTATTCTATAGAAGCCTATACAACATAATCTCTACAAGCTTCTGTCAGTCTCCTTCTCACTGATGCTTTAGTCACACAGGTATTAGTTTCTATTCCCTGTGTCTAGAATGTTCTCCACATCTTCTCCTTGCTCTCAACAGTTCTATTTAAGTGTTATTTTCTCAGAGAAGCCTATCTTACTTACTTTTACATCCTAGGTGGCTAGAATAGTATCTATTTGTTTAGTGCTTGAATGAATAAACAAATGGATAACATATTTCAAACTAGCTATTGGCCCAGACCATAAACCACAGCTCCTTCTCTACCATATCTAACACCTCTTCATCAGTATTGTCTCTAAGGAGCAAAAACTCTTCACAGAATTATGTGGTTCAACCGTGTTTCCTCTTTAGACTCTAAAGGAACTGAAAGAACCCAAAAATCTGATTTGAGTCCCACACTTTGACCTAAGGTTATATTAACCAACACATCCTTTTATCCATTTCTTTCACAATTACCACATCACAACTAAAGGAAGGTGGCAACTGTGCTGAAGGACACCTTTTGTAGAAATGATCTCACAGGGCCAGTCCTAAAAATAAGGAAAGGCATACTTAACTGATTAATTCAATGTATAACAATACTGCTAAAGTACTGGACACTGTACTAAGTGAGCATTGAAAATACAGATAAAACAAAAATGGGGCAAAATACCTAGAAATATGTGCAAAACTGTAACAGAAGAGTGGAGAGATGCAACTAACTTTGCCTGAGGTAATGTAAGAGGGCTCCACAAAGATACTAAAGACTTAGGTCTGTAATGATACAGTAGTTACAGGAGGAGCTTTCTTTGTAGCAAAAACAGTAACATCAGGCAAAATGGCTCACACCTTAAAATCCCAGCACTTGGGAAGGCAAGAAGAAAGATCATGAGTTCTATTATAGCCTGAACTATATAAGCTAAAACAAATCTCCATAAAACAAAAATTAAAAAGTCTAACAAAAAGTAGAGCACTGGGGAAAGGCATGACAAATCTAAAGTGAGCCTGCAAGTTCAATGAAGCTTAATCACTACTTAGAGAGCAGAAGCATGGTACGAAGTTGGAAAGAGTGAAGGTTACAAACACCACTGAATGTGATGCTACTGGAATCTTATGTTTTAACTACAGACATCCTGGGCACAAAAATGTTTTCAACAAAGACATAAGATCAGGTTTGCCTTTAAAAATACTTCAGATAGCATTATAAGGTAGAACAGATAGAAGTCAGTAGACAACTTAAAAGAAATTTTAAAAGACCTCTTTTTTTAAGTAATGGTATGAACTAAGGTAGCAAAATACCAATAAAAAGCTAAATCTTAGATTGACCTATATCTAAACATGTCCTGTGGAGTAAGTACTTATATCTATTAATGTCTTTGCAAATTTTTTACACTGTGTCTCTTCTCTTTCTAAAGGTAGCCATATCATTTATTCCTTGAAATCCCAGTGCCAACACAACATCCAAATGTTTGTGAAACACTGGCTCAATATAATAATAGTATATATACATATAAACACACAAACACACACACAAACACACACACACACACACACACACACACGTCATTTACCAAACTCTGCTCAAAGCACTACTTTTTAATATACTCCTTTTACAAATGAGGTAATCAAAGCCCAGAGAAGCTAGACAAACTGCATCAAATTAGGCAGATGATAAACATCTGGTCTAGAATATAACAAGATAACCTGCCTCTGGATTTAAATCAAAAGGTGAAAACAGTAAGACCTGGCACCTCCAGAGGTGAGCAAGAGAAGTGATTAATGCACCTAACACTGGAAACTTGGGAGCACCATTGACTGTCTTGTAACACATAGGGGAACTGTGCTTCACAAAAGGTGATGAGATCAAGTATAGTACATACCTGAAATGCTAGCACTCAGACTAAAGCAAGAAGACTACCAGTTCAAGGCCAGTCTGAGCTACATAGCTAGTCCCCGATAAGCCCAGACAAAAATAACATCTCTCTAAGTTGGAGGAAACAATGAAAAGTCACTGACAAAGGTTTAACCAGATAAAATCTGCACCCCTATAATCCTAGTACTTGAGAAGCTGAGGAGGGAAGATTGTTAGTTTGAGGCTAGCTTGAGTTATATAACAAGACAGTTTCTCAAAAAAAGAAAAAAAAAAACAAGATAAAAATACCAGGCATGGTGGTATATGCCTTTAATCCCAGCACTCAGGAGGCAGAGGTCTATGAATTCAAAGCCAGCCGGGACCAACTATATGGAGAGCTCCTGACCAGCCAGGGGTTCATAGTGAAACACTGACCCTCCAGAAACCACACAAGCGCGCGCGCACACACACACACACACACACACACACACACACACTATGTACACCCCCAATAAAGACAGTGAAGATAGTGAAAAATTAGAGACATCTGAAAAATAATGATCTAGAAACCAAGGTATGGATGTTTCAAGAGACTGGAAATTCCCCATAATCCCATAAAAAGAACAAGTAGAATGAAGATGGAAAACTGTACACTGGCTTTACTGATTTTTTTAAATATAATCTTAGAAAAATAGTGAAAGAATGACTGAGAGTCAAAGTATAAAATAACAAAATTCAGTGACACTGAGAAGGATGAAAACAGTATAGAAAAATGGGGAGGTGGGAGTCAAGAGTTCATATGGTTCAGAACTGAATGCTGTTGGCTCAGGCCTGGGAGGCTGAAGCAGGAAAATCACAGTGAGTTCCAGGCCAGCCTCAAGGATGTTTGTCAATTGAAAAAAATAAGTCTAAAGAAAGAAAAAAGTTGATATGGATAAATGTTAGGAATAGCAGACAAAATAAAAAATGCAATATGGTGGGGGGCATATACCACCTTTTTGAAAGAAAGGAGGACAGCAGTATAGGATGGGTGCCACCCCAAGTAAACAGAAACACAAAGACAGAGGGAAGCATCTACCACCTCACCACCCCACAATCCTCTGCCCTCCTACTTCAGCCTCAGTCTGCTCCCTCACTCAGGAGACTAACAGTAAGAAGACAGGAGAACTGAGAAAGTAAAGTCATAGAATGGATGTTCACTCTTTCATACGCAGCATCCTATAAACCATCAACAACTGCACACACTAGTGGATAAGAACAGAAAGGATGCACTGGAAAAAGTATTTACTCAAAATCCCAAGGATGTGAGGTCC
Organism: Micromys minutus; assembly: GCF_963924665.1. NCBI lineage: Eukaryota > Metazoa > Chordata > Mammalia > Rodentia > Muridae > Micromys > Micromys minutus. The sequence goes on along the minus strand of NC_137971.1, from coordinate 90,344,784 downwards.
CAGGCAAGCACAAAGCCCACAGTTAAGTGAGAAAAACTCTCTCCTCTTACAGCTATTAGCCTTTCATATTGAAACAGCCTCTGTTGGCTTCTTTAATCACTGCCTATACCTTTGTAAATGTAGTCCCATTATTAATTAAATTCTTGTGAAATCCAGCCTGAACCATCTGCCACCTGCCACCTGCCAAGGAGCTTGACTGATACAAGAATATCACTGTTTATAGAGTACTCTCTACAACATAACTCATTTGAGGACTGAAAACAAATAGAAACCTTATGCTTGGAAAAGAATAATATAAATAGTAGGTAAGGCTTGAGCTCAGAAATTCCTCAAGCAAAAGTCTAAATCTCAGTGTACCATCTTTCAACTGTGTGATATAAAATAAACCACAAATCTGAGCTTGTTTCCTTATCAAAAAATTCCTAACAAACTATTCCTTTTCAGAAGTAAATGAGGTAGCAGCACTCCAGGCAAAAAAGCAAATCCTCTGTAAACAGTTTCTTTGCTCTTTTCCTTTCTGATCCGGTAAGACAAGGTGCTCACACCTCTGAGATAAGAAGAGGTCTAACCTGCTTTAAAATATGTCCTGCACACTCAAGCCTCAGGAAGCTCAGCAAAACAAGCCTTTCGTATGTCCAAAACAAAATCCCTTCAGGTTTTGGAGGATTAGCAAACTGTTTCTATTTTGTAATATCTGGGGTAGCCAGTCTTCCCTCCTTAACCACCACAAAGCACCTACAGATATAAGACTGACCTCCAAGTCTTTTCTCACTACCTCCTGCAGGCCTTAGAAAAGAACTACATAAAGTCAGCATCTCAGAAGTTAAAACCAAACAATCTAGGCCCTGTTCACATGCTGAAAAAAAAATAAATTAAAAAGGTCTTTCCTTGGTATTCCTACCTATTTAATTAAACTCCTGGCAAAGAGGCTGAACTGCCAGGTGGTTATGATGACCTTTGTCCCACAGCAAAGTCCAAAGAAAAAGATAGACTCCTCTATCTCCCCTAATTTATCTTCAGGCTAAACCACAAGGTGAATAGAGAAGTAGTTTACTTCTCCATCTACACATGGCCAGGGTCAAGCCACTCACCTCAGGGTCCAAAACACAGTACAGCTTTACAAGCCCACACAGCAAAAGGTATCAACCAACCTTAAAAAGAGCAGAGACAGGAAGTGGCTCAGCTTCAGCCTCTCTTAAGAACCTTTGCCCTGGGAGAGGCATAGAGAAAGAAGCAGGAAGGATAGATATATATAACTTTACCAGACAAGGAGAGACCAAATGACCTTCGGAAAACGTGAAAACCTCTTCCTAAGTTGCCCCAATCACTGAAAGTGGAAAGACCTGATTAAACCAGTAGAAAAGAAAGGGAAGGGGGCTCTCAATAGCTTATCTGGAGCTCAACTCACACACATCATCGCTTTTCAATGTCTCAGACAAATGGGCTTTCAGGATACAGTCCACCTCTCCCCATACCACCTGGGCCTCTTACAGGTATCTCTTCATCTCAGTGGATTGTCATAAGGTACAGAATGAACTTCTAACACACAGTGACTGTCTTTACAACAGTGAACTCCTCAGTGTCACACGTGGTTATCTCTATACCTGTTGTTTGAGGGTAACAAAGAGGAAGTCAAAAACTGGATGAAATTGATCCTAAAGGGTAAGAAAAGTTTACTGGGAAGAGAAGAAAAGATGTTCCTAGAAGAGGAAGCAGCTTTTACAAAGATTTCAAGGCTAAAAAAGTAACATGTTTGTTAGAGAACTGTGAACAACTTATTCAAGCTAGAACACAGAGGAGGGAGAGGCAACAGACAAGGCAGGAAGAGGTGAGTTGAGGCCATATTAAGGAAATTGGATGTTGTCCTACAGGCTACAAAGAGCCAACATTTTTAAGCAATATAGTTCCATGATCGAATTTGTATTTTTAGAAAGATCATTCTAGGAATAGGCAAGAAAAGATCAACTTTTAAAGGAACAGACTTTTAAAAAAAAAATTTTTAGATACATGCCAAGAAGCTGAGGACTCGGGTAAAAGTTGGTGATGATACGGCAGTGGAGATAATGGAGGAAGGTGTATTACCATCTTAGTGACTGACCAAATTTAGGAGGTAAAGGAGCAGAAAGAAAAGAGGGTGATACCAAAGTCATACACTGGATTGATATAAAGGCAGATTGTTGAAAAATAAAATGGGTCTTTGGGGCATGTTAATCCAAAGATCCCTGTGGAGATTTGTGCATAAGTGCATATGTATATTTAGAACACTGGGACTGAGACAGATACAGAGAAATAATCACAACATTGTAATGTTTTTAATTTTTATATATTTTCACATCCTCCCTTTAAACTAAAACTATCTTTTTCTCCCTTAACCAGAATGACAACTCTATGCAACTTTATAGAACCACAACTTATTTCTACTGTTATCTTATGGGACTGAATTCACAAGAATTTGTTGAAAGAAAGAAAAAATGTTTTCCTAGCCCTTATTAAATTAAAAGAACACACACCACCACAAAACTGTTTCTCTCTCTGTAACAGTCATCCATGTTTCATCCTCTCAAATCTACCATGCCTCTATACATCAGAAGTCAAAATCCATTTTAATTAATGTGTTACTGTGGCAACAAAAAGTTTAGCATAGCAAATAAAAAGCTTTCCAAATTCTGTGCCTTCTCTAGTACAACCAAGAATTTAGACATCCTAAGAATGCTCTAACATGCCAGCTATAGTAATGAACACCAACGCGGGCAGGCAGATCTCTGTGGCCAGTCAGGCTACCCAGTAAGACCTCATTTCTGGGGACGAAAAAAGGGAGTGAGGGAGGGAGAGGGGAGGAAAGAAAGTCAAAGAAATTCTCTAACGTGATTAACATAATTATCAGTAACATGTACCCAATACCTATTCCATGTCATTGATACAATATTAAACAAAGCCCTCATCCCTATAACATACTCACAGAACTTAATTTTGTTAGTGTAACAATTACAAATCATAAAGAAACACTTCCTGCAGGTTATGAGGTCCTCTATTTTATCACAACTTTTCCAAAACATAATGTGCCCTTTGCCCACACTGCCTTTACTCTATTACAAATCTTCCTTTCTCTAGTCACTAGCACCATGAAGATGCCAAAACTGACTGGTTTTGTCACCCTATCCCTGTGAGATTGCTAGCTTCTGAATCTGAATCCTCATCTCTAAAATTCTTTCCTTTGCCTATTTCACAAGGTATCAACATAATTTCAACAAATTTTGAGGATGCTGTGTAAAGCATACCACTTTGATTTTATAATGAATTAATATGTAAGCATGCATGCTACTCAGATTATCTAAAGTTATATAAAATTACTATATAAGTACATGGTTCTTCAACCTAAAACAACACACACACATACACACCCCACTATCATTCTGAATGTTAGAATTTCACAAACCAGTAGAAATATTTATTTTTAAAAAGGTGAGCAACTTTTTTATTTTCATGTTCTTTAAACTCACCACTTTATCACTAATTATTTATTCAGTGAAAGAGCAAAGAGCACCAAAGAAGAATAATATTAGAATAAGTTAACCCCACCCCTTTTGGCAGTATTAGGATCAAACTTATGGTCTTGAACATGGAAGGGCACACTCCCACTGAGCCACACCCCCAAGATACAACTTAGTTCTTTCATCCTGTCTTATACAGATGAACACGTCCATGGACTGGATCCACAGCTCAGTGTTTACGGACCACTACCACAACCTGTTAAGCTTGTGGGTCCTAAATAGGTTCTGCTTATCTGGCCAGGCATATCATTATGAAGACGGCCTCTTTGGCCTCCAGAGAGAAGAAACGACTTTGGTCTCCAGAGAGAAGAAAATATATCACAGGATAAAACAACTAGCTCTGAAGCTGAGTCTGTAACAGAATACAAACTGAGGCTGCCTCAAATTCTCAAGAGATAGTCTTCATAGAAAGATCTAAATGTTGTATGGTTAAAGAAGGCTCAAGATGCCTCAACTACATAGGAGACTGTCAGTAGAGATGATCCAGACACATGAAAAATGTCTGTATCACTGAGTGAGACTACCTTCCCAAAATTCATGTCTTTGTGGGTAAGGAGATAGGCTTGTAAAATACAAATAAACTCAATTACAGGGTACAGAAGAAAAGATGAACTGTAAAAGAATAGAGAAAACTTTTCAGGTGGTCAAAGTGTTTGGCATCTTGATTTCACAAATGTGCACATATGTCAAAACATGTTTATTTAAAGTGTAAGTACAAATTTTTACCTCCAGAAAGCCTTGAAGAGCAAACCTAAATACAGGGCTGTGTGTGACAAGCCATGTGACTTCCATGAAAGTGATAGTCAAATACAGATGACAGTCATAGGTAAGGAGGAATGTAGTAAGGGTGTCCAGAAGCAGGCAGAGAGAAAATATGCGTAGTTCTATCTCTCCACCTCAGAAAAAAACAAAACAAAACAAAAACAAAAACAAGCAAAAAAAAATTTGTGAGCGTCTCATCTTAAAGTCTGCCTTACAAAAACAGAACCTGAGGAAACTATGGTTCCATTATTACTCTAACTAAACCTCATACATTTTCATTATCACAGTTATTGCTCATGATGCTGTTTTGTGTGTAGTGTTTGGGTTTTGTTGTGGTGGTGGTGTTTTTTCTCCCCTCTCTCACTCTCTAAAATATCTATGGGCTCAACACTTGCACCTGTACTTTATTTGGTCTAAAACTATTGCTCTCCCTGGACAGGACATCCAAGGAGGCTCCACAACCAACCTCATCTCTCATCCAAGTCTCACAACCAACCCCTCTTTCCTCCTTTGCCCTGCTTTCAACTCCTACATCAAGGCACAGCCATCCCCCAATCCCCCGCAGGTTCCCGCCTTGGCCTTTAACGCTCCCCATCCTCACACAGGCCTTACTCCCTCAACTCTTGTCCCAGGACGTCCCTCACCTTTCCTAGCTCAGCGAACCCACACCCTTTACAAACGGTGGCCATGAGTTCCTCCAACTGGGCCCTTCAGATCTGGGCCCAGGATCTCCTCTAGCCGGCTTCTTCCTGGTCCACAGCACCTGGGTTGTCCCCCTGGCCCGTACCTCGGACGTTCGCAGCCCCTCACCACCTGCCAACCCCTCACCCTGTCCCTTCAACGCCAGCAATTCCCAAACCCCGTGCCGTCATCCCGAATCCCCTCGGCACCTTGCGCCTCTGCGCGCGCTGCGGCCAACGCGTCTCTTTCGCTTGTACCACGCCGCCCTACCCGGGCCTGTCGGCAACCGGGCTAGGTGAGTTCAGGCCGCCGCCATCGCTCCTCAGGCGAACCAGCCGCGCCCCGCCCCGCGCCACACGCAGCCCGCGCCCCCGCGCACCTCACGCAACCGCCCAGTGACGCACGGCTGGGCAGCGGCGTGCTAGCTCATTGGCCCGACCAGGTCCCAGCCAGAGCGTCGACGCTCGTTTCCCGGCAACGGCCGAGCGCAGGGGCGGGGTCTCAGTCCGCGTTCCAAGAAAGGAGCGGCTCCACACCCTCAGGCCCCGCCCCTTCGTGCCGCAGACTCCGCCCTTTTGAGGATTCTGGTGTTTCATAGGGGACGACCTGAGAAGAGGCGGAGGCCTGTGGGCAGGGGCGGGACCTGAGGAGAAAATTTTGAACCAGAGGGCAGAAAGTTGCTCTAAGGGAGGGACAAGCTTCTGAGGCCAGGACCAAGCCTTGGAGGGCAAAGGCGCGGGGGCGGAAACACAGGCTCTGGGCGGTGCTTATAGCGTCAAGTGGGCGGGGCTTTCCCTGAAGGATAGGCCAAGGGCCAGTCTGTGTGCAGGGCTGTGGAAAGCTCTCCTAGACCAGGCTGGCTGCCCCTAAGCTAGTTTGTTTCCCAGACTTATGCACCCAGGTTGGATTCTACCTTCCTACCCGCGGAGACCGCCTCTTCCTGGCTCTCCCGAAGCTTCCGTGACCTCGTGGAACGAGGAATGTTGCTACATGACAGCCTGGATTCCTGATCCATTAGAACTTGTCTCAGTATTAGGGCTGTGAAAGGAAGCAGCACTTAGCATGATTTCTGTGCATAGAAGATGAAAGAGCTGACAGATGGCTTCCAGGAGGAGATGCTGGCTGAAGCAAGAGTGAGAAACACTAAGAGAATAAGCAGTTTCCGATAAAAATCTGTAGTTGAAAGTACTCTTATCCGTGTTACCTGATTGTGATCATTCTTCTGTGGTTACGTAAGATAATAGATGACAGAGGAACATGGGTAAGAAGCTTACAGTTTTGTGTGGATTTGTGTGTGTGTGTGTGTGTGAGAGAGAGAGAGAGAGAGACTTTTCTGTGAGCCTAATATTGGTTCACATTGGTTCAAAACTATTCAAAAAGAAGAAAGAGATGGAATTTTCTCCCTAAAGAACTAGCTATACTAAAGCAAGGCAGAATGATCAAGACCCTAAGAACACCAGTACATTGTGACTAGAGCCTAGGAGCATGCAAAGCAAAGGTTAGATGAGAATGAAAACGGAATATATAATACTTCAGGACCTGTTGACCATGTTAGTTTATATTGTATTCTTGGAATAATAGAGAGATAGAATTTTATACATGGTCAGGTGGACAGGGCACCTTTTCAACTGGCCATTCAAAAGCAAAGCTCAAAGTAGGATCATAAGAATGTAGAAAAGAAAGTTTGCAAACATTAAAAGGGTTTGAGAATTAGGCAACTGTAAAAGGGAAGGGGAAAGATTAAATACTGATATCCTTTATAAATTAAAAACCAATAAAAGGGAGCCAGAGAGATACCATCAAGGTTAAAGCACTAGCTGAGCAATTGTGATAGCCAGAGTTTCAAATTTTCCCCAGAATCTACATAAATACCAGATGGGTGTGGTGATTTATCTGTATCTGGCCTAGGGAGGTAATTCTGTTTTATTGAGAGAACCTGTCTCATTAAATCTCATTAAATGGAAGAACAAACAAGTAATATTCCTTTCATTAGTCTCAGACCTCCACATACACATACATGTGTCCACATGTAAACCACACACATACATACACACACACACACACACAAATTTCTAGAACTATGGACATTATTATGAGAGGTAGGAGTAATGGCTACTGGAAAGGGTCTGGAGATGACGTTCAAAAGTAGTACCTCGCAAGGGGAAAGAAAAGAAGGAAGAGCAGGTCATCAGCCTTGGACCTCCAGTGGCTGAAGGAGAGAATGTATTTGGTGTCTGCCACATCTTTGCATCCTTCAATGATACCTTTGTCCATGTTACTGATCTTTCTGGCAAGGAAATCATCTGCCGAGTGACTGGTGGAATGAAGGTAAAGGCTGACAGAGATGGTCCTCTCTGTATGCAGCCATGTTGGCTGCCCAGGATGTGGCCTAGAGGTCCAAGGAGCCTGGTCCATCACTGCCCTGCATATCAAACTCTGGGCCACAGGAGGAAACAGGACCAAGACCCCTGGACCTGGAGCCCAGTTAGTGCCTCAGAGCTCTTGCTCAATCTGGGATGAAGATTGAGCAGATGAAGATTGAGTGCTCTGATGGCACTCGAAGGAAGGGTGGTAATTATGGTCGCCGTCTGGGAACAGTACTTCTCAAACTATTTTCTGTTAATAAATTGCTTTGTGTACGCTAAAAAAAAAAAAAAAAAAAAAAAAAACAAGTGACCAGAAAAGAGAAGACACCTCAGGCTTATAATAAATAGTTCTGCTTCTTGATCCAAGTGCTAAGCCGGGTAAGTTCAATTTGTAGAAATGCAGATTTCTCTGTTGCTGTTATTACAGTGATAGCGGAAGTTACTATGTTGAGTGTGTTAGTCAGTGGTCCATTACTGTTACAAAATGAAATTAATAACTTGAAAAAAATAGTTTATCTTGACTCAGAAATTTCTGCTCGTGGTTGCCTTTGGAACTGTAGTGAGAAATAGAACATGCCACAGTAAATGGCAGAGGTTGTTTATCTCATGCCATCCTGGAAGTAAAGGGTAAGATAGAAAAATGTCAGAACCCAAACATTCTTTTCAAGCACATACTCATTGGCATGATACCTGTCCCCTTCCTACTGTCCCCATTTGTGCCAGAAGCTATGGACAAAGACCTCAACACATAGTCTGTGGATTACATTTAAGACCAAACCATAGTGAAGTAACAAACTACTCCAAATTAGTGGCACAAACCAGAAGGCCTGTTGTTCTGTGACTCCGATAAGATGCAGCAGAAGCAACTGATTTCTAGCCCGTGCTATCTGAAGCTGCATCTAGGAAGCTCAAATGTGGGAGTGCCTTGAGCCATCATCAGAATCATCAAAAGGCCTCTTTGGTTATATGTACAGTCCTGGGCTGCAACAACTGAAAGGCTGAGCTCAGCTCAGACTTCTTGAGTTTCTCACAGGGTGATGAACAGGATCTAAGAGAGCAGGATTCTGAGAGGCAATCATCACAATATGCATACCAAGCTACCTAGAAAGTAGTGAGATCCCTTTGATGATAGCCTAACCTCAGATGTCACACAGTATCACCCTTCATATGCTCTATGAGCTGACAGTCACAAGTAACAAACATCAAAAAAAATGTAGTCATTTTTTTAATATCCTCCACATTACATAATACTAAATATTGGTCCCAGGTGTTTGACTGTATCTTAGGGTTTTACTGCTGTGAACAGACACCATAACTAAGGCAACTCTTACAAGAACAACATTTAATTGGGGGAGGTTTACAGGTTCAGAGGTTCAATCTATTATCATCGAGGTGGGAACATCGAGATGGAAACATGGCAGCATCCAGGCAGACATAGTACAGGAAGAGCTGAGAGTTCTACATCTTCATCTGAAGATTGCTAGCAGAGTACTGACTTTCAGGTATCTAGGGTGATGGTCTTAAGTCCACATTCACAGTGACAAACTTATTCCAACAAGGCCACGCCTCCTAATAGTGCCACTCCCTGGCCCAAGCATATACAAACCACCATAGACTGAGAGGACAGAAATGGGTGTTGGGGGAAAAAGAGAGAGAGAACGTAGAGGAAGATAAAGGTGCTGATACAGTGGGTTGAAGGGGACTGTGGTGTTTTGAGTTGAGAATAGCCCCCATAGGCTCATATATTTGGATGCTTAGTCACCAGGAAGTCGCACTCTCTGAAATGATTAGAAAGATTGAAGGGTGTGGCCATGTTAGAGAAAGTGTGTTACTGGGAGTAGGCTTTGAGGCGTCAAAAGCTCCAGGCTTGCACTCTCACCCCCTCCTATGGATAACACTGTAGCTCAACTATTTCTCCTGCAGCAACATACCTGCCATTCCTGGTGCCATGTTCCTTGCCGTGATGCTAATGGAACAAACCTCTGAGACTGGCTGCCCTGGAATTCACTTTGTAGACCAGGCTGGCTTTGAACTCACACCTGGCAAATTATTTATAAAAGTTGCCCTGGTGGTGGAGTCTCTCCACAGCCTTAGAACAGTGACTAACAGAGTGGGACTGTTGAGGTGTCAAAGTGAGATCTAATAGGCAGTTAGTCCTGTGGATGAGCAAAGCTCAGGGGAGTTTATGAGGGTTACTAGATATCGAGGTATCTGTGGGTGACCAGGACCAGCCAGAACATGTGTGGAAGATGGAAATGAAAGAGATCTAAGAGCTCTAGGAAATGCTACCCTAGAAGGAATGGGAGAAGACACTCATAAAAGAGACTAAGATAAACAGAGGACTGGAGAGATGGCTCCGTGGTTAAGAGCACTGACTGCTCTTCTAGAGGTTTTGAGTTCAAATCTCAGCAACCACATGGTGGCTCACAACCACCTGTAACGAGATCTGATTTCTCTTCTGGTGTGTCTGAAGACAGCTACACTGTACTTATATATAATAGGTAAAAGAAACAGAACACCAGGAAATGGTGGCATTACAAAAGCTACGAATAAAAGCATTTTAAAAACATTTCTTAGGGATTTAGATTTTTTTCAAGAAACTCCAAAAATATAAATCTGACAGTATCCCATAGCTTTACAAAATAGTTTATGGGTTCCCAGTTGTCTTTGAAAAAAAAAAAAAAAATCTAAGTTAACGTAATGGCTGGCAAAACTCCCGATCTGGCCTCTGCCCTCCATTCAGTCTCATTCTCTCTGCCACCTGCCCTTTCCTGTCCCCTCTCTTTCTCTTTAAAATTGGAGGCATGGAGGGAGAACAGGTTATCAAGATGGCTTAGCAGATAAAAGAAGAAGCCTCACCACTGGAAGTTGCTCTCTGGGTACACCAACTGACTCCAAAAGTTGTACTCTGACCTCTGATCCCCATGGTAATAGCAGAAGGGACATCAGCCTAAGGTGGAAATTATAGGAAATCTGTGTGTTTTGTTATGAAAAGAAAAGTTCACAAGGAAACTTGAAAGAAGTTGAAGGGCCACAAAGTATGTCCAGTGGCTGGTGGCACTGGGCATGAGAGATAAGAGGAAAAGAGCAAAAGTACCATAAGATGGCCACACAGGTGATGTGTTTGTGAAGATGTGGCACAGAAAACACCTCTAAGTGAGAGGCACCCCTTTTCCCCTAGAGACTAGCTTAACACCTGACACGAAGGAGCTGCTTGGCACAAAATTGTTAAATAAATAACAAGGCCCAAACAGAGAGCCTGCATAAAGTCAAACAGAATTCAAACCTACACCTAAGGCAGGCTTGGGGAAGGCAAAGGAAGACAGCAACAAAAATGAAGCTGCCTTTCCAAGCATCCACCTCCATCACCTCCAGGGACCTCATTAAAGGTGTTTAGCTGGGCAGGTGTAAACCAGCCTTGGCCCTGGGAGACAGGGCAGGGTGCTGGAGCTACAGTTGCCTCCACCCACTCCATACCCGCCAGCTCTAGTTGTGTTGCTAAGAGCTTCAAAGACAGAACAGACGCAGCTGGAGCCCCGGGGCAGCCTCTTCCAGGAAGCCAGGCACTTTCTTGACCCACCTATAATCGGAGAAGTGCTGGATATTCTACAGGCTAGGACCGCGCTACAGAAACATGAGTCAGGATGGTAAAGTAAAGACAACAGAGTCCACGCCCCCAGCCCCAACCAAAGCCAGGTGAGGAGTCTGGTCCTCGGTGTGGGGTCTAATCACTCCGTTCCCTGGGGCTTCCTTCTTCCTGGTGTCCTGGTCATAACCCAAGCACCGAATGTCTGGTGGATAAATCAAAGGAGTCTCTTTTCCCCTACAGGAAGTGGCTGCCTGTCCTAGACCCATCTGGGGATTATTACTACTGGTGGCTGAACACGATGGTCTTCCCAATCATGTACAATCTCATCATCGTTGTATGCAGGTTTGGCAGGGGTGCTAAATGAGGCTCCTTAAGTGAAGGGCAGGCCTAAAGGAGAGGTGTCTCCCTGGAAGGGCTCTGGGCAGTGGACTGGGGGACCTGTCCTGATAACTCAATGACACGTAGTTGGTACCTTTAAACAAATCCCCTCTTCCCCTGCCCTGCAGAGCCTGCTTTCCTGACTTACAGCACAGTTACCTGGTGGCCTGGTTCGTGCTGGACTACACGAGTGACCTGCTATACCTACTAGATATCGGGGTTCGCTTCCACACAGGTCAGTGAGTCCCTGGGACTAACCTCTCCCCAAGAAGGTGTTAAGAAAGCAGCGGCCTCTAGGGCCTGCATGATCACGTGCCGCTTTGTCTGATAACACCTCGGTGCGCACCGCCAGAAACCTGCCTCCATCTTGCCCTCACGTCTGACCTTGGCACACCCAACATACCCAGCCTGCAGCTGGCCAACCCATGGTTGATCGTACCCCATCTCCTTCTTTCCTCCTAGGATTCCTAGAGCAAGGCATCCTGGTGGTAGACAAAGGCATGATCGCCAGTCGCTACGTCCGCACCTGGAGCTTCCTGTTGGACTTGGCTTCCCTGGTCCCCACAGATGCGGCCTACGTGCAGCTGGGCCCCCACATCCCTACACTCAGGCTAAACCGCTTTCTCCGAGCGCCCCGCCTCTTCGAGGCTTTTGACCGTACAGAGACCCGCACAGCTTATCCAAATGCCTTCCGCATAGCCAAGCTGATGCTCTACATATTTGTTGTCATCCACTGGAACAGCTGCTTATACTTCGCCCTGTCCAGGTACCTGGGCTTCGGACGGGATGCATGGGTATACCCAGACCCCGCGCAGCCGGGCTTTGAGCGCTTGCGGCGCCAGTACCTCTATAGCTTCTACTTCTCCACACTGATCCTGACCACTGTGGGGGACACGCCGCTGCCAGACCGAGAGGAAGAATACCTCTTCATGGTGGGCGACTTCCTGCTGGCCGTCATGGGTTTCGCCACCATCATGGGTAGCATGAGCTCTGTCATTTACAACATGAACACTGCAGATGCAGCCTTCTACCCAGACCACGCTCTGGTAAAGAAGTACATGAAGCTGCAGAATGTCAACCGGAGGCTGGAGCGGCGAGTTATTGACTGGTGAGAGGGCTGGTTGTACACCAGGGGGAGGTACGCACACGGGGAGTCTAGAAACTGGTCTTACTGCCTCCGGGAAGCTGGCATTCGTTCGGAGGTCTACTACTAGATTGGGCCTAGAAAACGGTGTGTTCTACAGAGGGAATCTGGACTAGGGGAAGAGGGTGGGCAAGAGACCGTCAGGGAGTGGAATTTGTGACACCGAGAACGAGGGAACGAGAGCTGCCACTGACTGAGAGGAATGGGTAGAGAAGGGAAGGATCCAGCCAGGAGATGGGCAATAGACGATTGATTAATTATATCATGATAGTGCGAATAAAGGAAATCCGAATAAAGGAAATGTGTCAGTGTCAGGGAACCTGTGGAAGTGGGTGGGAGCTTGGTGACTAAAGCCACTCAATGTGGAAGTGGTACAGGACACTGCGGCTGGGGGTGGAGCCTAATGGGAAGTAAAAAAAATGTGTCTATCTACCAGCAAGTGGTCGGAGCCTCTACACCTTGGATGAAATAGAAAAGATCGTGACTGTAACCGAGAAGAGGGATCCCATTGTTCTTATGAGAAGCCAGTGTGGCTGGATCTCTGGCTGAGCTGAGTCCTGATGAGTCAGCAGAGGCAGACACACTAGGCTCCGGTGGGGAAATGGTACTGCTTTTTTCCCAGGTACCAGCATCTGCAGATCAACAAGAAGATGACCAACGAGGTAGCCATCTTGCAGCACTTGCCTGAGCGGCTGCGGGCAGAGGTGGCTGTGTCCGTACACCTGTCCACCCTGAGCCGAGTGCAGATCTTCCAGAACTGTGAAGCCAGCCTGCTGGAAGAGCTGGTGCTGAAGCTACAGCCCCAGACCTACTCACCGGGAGAATATGTATGCCGCAAAGGGGACATTGGCCGAGAGATGTACATCATCCGTGAGGGCCAGCTGGCTGTGGTGGCAGATGATGGTGTCACACAGTATGCTGTGCTTGGTGCAGGGCTGTACTTTGGGGAGATCAGTATCATCAACATCAAAGGTGAGTCTCCAAGGGAAACGGGGACAGGGAGGCAGAACCCTGGGACAAGATGGTAGTTTGGGGCACATAGATTAAGGCGATCTGGCCCTTGTCTGAGCTGCTACAGGACTCAGGAGAGAAACAGGATGTGGACTATCTGTTGCCTGGGAAGCAGTTGAGCCAAGGTCAGTGGGCGGGATGGGTCCTTTAAAAACAAAGCATTCATGTTCCACAGGCACTAGTGGAAATGCCAACAGATGAGGTAGAAATTACTGCACCAGCCAGGTTGATATATAACCCATTAATCGTCTAGCAAGGAAGGTTACTGATAACCACAGGGCTTGGTCACTAACACATTACTAAATAAAAATAAATAAATAAGGCAGGACAACTGGTTCAGAAGCACCAGGGTGGAGGTTATATCCTGGTTCAGGAGTGAAATTCGACCTTCCTGTCTCTGCTAACTTCCTTCCACCCACCCACCCACCCACCCCACTTCGTGTGTCTGCCCTTGGACCACAGGGAACATGTCCGGAAACCGCCGAACAGCCAACATCAAGAGCCTAGGTTATTCAGACCTGTTCTGCCTCAGCAAAGAGGATCTGCGGGAGGTGTTGAGTGAGTACCCACAGGCCCAGGCGGTCATGGAGGAGAAGGGCCGTGAAATCTTGCTCAAAATGAACAAGTTGGATGTGAATGCTGAGGCAGCTGAGATCGCCCTCCAGGAGGCCACAGAGTCTCGGCTAAAAGGCCTGGACCAGCAGCTTGATGATCTCCAGACCAAGTTTGCTCGCCTACTGGCTGAGCTGGAGTCCAGTGCGCTGAAGATAGCTTACCGCATTGAAAGGCTGGAGTGGCAGACTCGAGAGTGGCCAATGCCGGAGGACATGGGTGAGGCTGATGATGAGGCTGAGCCTGGAGAAGGAACCTCCAAGGATGGAGAGGGCAAGGCTGGCCAGCAGGGACCCTCAGGCATAGAATGACCCTTCCCATCCTGACCCTAGGACTCCCAGCTCAAGTAAATCCAGAGTGATAGGAAAGTCTGCCTGCAGGAATTGTCATCCTACTTGCTAGGTTACAGAACTTAGGAAAATTGGTCCATAGATGCCTAGCTAGGGATGTGGGTCACAGCCTTCATTTGTCCCATACTCACCAGCAAGTACACACACACACACACACACACACACACACACACACACACACACAGGCTCAAGACTGAGTTCCATAAAATGTTCCCGTCTTCTGCACACATGTCCATCCTCCTAAGTATAACTATGACTCACTTTCACTTAACCCATGATCACAGAGAGCAATTTAATGCACTGGGACTGTTGGGGTAAGCTTTGTACATTTAAAGGAAGTCTGCTGGTATAGGACAAGGACAGTGTTGGAGCTATGGGGAAAGAAGACAGATATAATTTCTGAACTGTGTTCACTCTAGGTCACTACTTCAGCTGCTTCAGGGCATGGCCAGACTTCAGGTCTGAGCTGGGCCAGGTGGTATTTGAAAATGAGCCTGATGTGTAACTTAGGGTACAGCTAGAGAATAGGTATCGTCATCCGGAGAGATTAAGAGGGTTATTGCACTTTAAAGCATTTTAAAATATGTAATTATTTTGTGACTTATTAATAAAATGTAAGGTTCATAATGTTGGCACTGGATTTATCTCATTCTTCTCTATATTACCAGGGCCCAAACTGCCTGGTACATAGTAGGTGCACACATACACATTTAGTGAGGAGAGCTGAAATATAGAAGCCCAATACTGGAAGAAGATAGGTGCCTTTTCTACCATCTCTGCCCCCAAATCACAGTGAACTATGATGGGGGAGGGGTGTGATGTGAGCGGCTTCATCTCATAACTCGTGGACTCAGGGAAGTGAAAATAAGCTTAGTGTTAGTACAGTGTGACAGACACACTAGACCACTTGGGGTTCTGTTAGAGTGGGTGACTCCTGCCGCTCCGTACAGAACCCTCCTCTGCAGCCGCACAGGTACGCTCATACTGGGCCAGCTCCAGTAGCCTAAGTGCAGAAAAGTAAGTTCCAAGGTCAAGGCATCTTCTCTGCCTCTCTTCTTCCAGGATGGGGGGTGTGATGTCAGCATATGAGGTCCTTCAGTGATGGAGCAGTTCCTGCCAGTGTTGAAGACAGTGCTTTCACAGTTTGGAATTGTGCTAGGTAGAGAGGGTAGAACACAATCTCAAATTTCTGTAATAAGAGAAAGAAAAAGGCAATTCATGTAGTCTAAAAGAAAAAAAAAAAGCCCTCAGTGTGTAACAAGCACCAAGTGAGGTACCTCAGTATATGGCAAGAAATGTAACTGAAATAGTCATTCGGGGTACTGAATGTTTCATCCCTCATAGGAAATGACTGAAATGTTTACGTTGCCTGAACAAGAAGCTATTTGAATAACAGGGTCTAAACTAGGAATCATCAGAAACCTCTGCCCCATTTTGTGTACAAAAGCTAGGTCTCTTAGGACTTCACCAACAAGTCACTTGGAGGCAAATATTCCCATCCATCTACTTAGAGGTGAAAGAACAGAAACTTCTGAACCTCAGGGTGGAACATTCCTTAAGACTAATTAAAGGAACAGGAATCTTGAAGATTATGTTAGGTTTTTTTTTTTCCTTGCTGTAACATCTTACCACAAACTCCACAGCCTAAAACAGCACCCACTAATTACCTCACAGTTAAGTGACTCAGATCCAGGCTCTGCTCAGAGCCTGCTCAGACTGAGTTCAGATGTCAGCTGAGCTAGACTCTTAGCTGGAGGTTTCAGAAGAATATGCTTCCAGATCCATTCAGGCTATTGGCAGAATTCGCCAGTCTTGACTGTAGGACTCAGATCTTTGGTTTTCTGATGCATGTCTCTTAAGCCCACCCTGCTTTTCCTCAAGCATTAAACTTCCAGGACCAAGCAAAAGAAATGCTCTTCATGCCCCATCACATTAGGCTAGGTCAACCGGAATCATGTGGAATAACTTTTCTTTTTCAAGTTTAGCCAACTATTAGTTTTAACGGCATCTGCAAAGATCCCTTTGCCATAACCAGAAGGCAATAGTAATAACCAAACCTTTGCCCACTATAATCCCTCAGGAGGAAGCAATCTAAATCCCACTTTCTCAGAGGGCACGGGACAGGAAGAACTCAGAGCTGAGTGTTTGTAGGAATGAGAGGCTGACCACAGTGTCATGAAGCACTGGAATCTCAGAATATACCCCGTAAAAGTGTGCAAGCTTGAATGAGGCACAGCCCAGCTGGCACTGACAGAACACCTTAGACTCTGCCCTAAGTTGGGGAAAAAGAAAACAGACAGAAATCCATACTATACAGCTGAGATAAAATCTTCTAAAAGTTAGATGGCTAGAAACTTTAATGAAATTTAAAATTATATATATATATATATATATATATATATATATATATATATATATATATGTAAAATTTGTCATGCTTTTGGTTCTTTTAACGATGTTAGGAAATTTACTATTATGCACATTCTTTCCAGAGCAGGAAACTGTAGCCCATAGAGCAAGTGAAGATATTAGATTTGATTTGTTGAAGAGTTACTTGATGCCAGGTTCTGCCACATGGATTGTCTCAATCCATCATTACAGCCACATGAGAAGGATGAGGATGTCTATGTCATCTTCATGATGAAATGAAGAAAATGAGGCTGTGGGAATCAAATAACACACCCCAACCACAGGGCTCCTAAGTCACATGAGAGGAAACCTGTATCTATTATTTTATATTTATTTATGCATTCATTCATTCAGCGATGATACCAGCTTTGGGGGCTAAAGCAATCCAAGCTCCTTCCTTCACAGAGAGCAATGTAATGCTTTTGATCAGTCACTGTGGTAACCAGGGGAGACCAAGTCATTCCTGCAAAGCAAAGCTGTGACCTACGGACCAGGCTGTCCAGTTTGATAAAGTGTGATCTCAAGGACACAACCACGAAGGTGGGGACCACCTGCTACGCTGGAGAAGGGGGGAGGGGCAAGCATCTAGACACCTACATTATGTACATCCTGCTGAGATCTGCTTGAGACTGAGTTCTTTGTTCTTCCAGCAGACCCAGGCCCTCACTGCCTTCTCGTCAAGAGTCATGACTGCAGGATACCTTGGGCTGAAATTCAAGGTTTTCATCCTCCCCTGTTGTCCCAGCAAACTATTCTCCGGCAGAAAAGGAAACATTCCATTCTGCTCTCTCTCTTCCTCTCTCTTTCTTTCTCTCTTCTCTCTCTCTCTCTCTGTCTCTCCCACACACACACTCCCCCCCCCCACACACACACACTTTCTCTCCCTCATCCTTCCCTCCCTCCCTTCCTTCCTTTCTTTCTTTATGTTTGTCTGCTAGCTCTGGAAGACATGGAAACAACTTGTTCAGCTTGGAAAGGAGTCAGATTCTCGGGGAGAAGGGCTATCCACCCCAAGACAAGAGCTAATACAAAGTCTAAGAACAGGAGGCAAGGTGGGTGGATTCTTGCTTGGGGTACAACTGGTGTTTGGCTGAGTCTGGAGTCAGAGATAGTTGTTGTCAAGCTGGTATCAAAATCATGACTCAAGTCAGGGTACCTGTTAAGCTGGACTGCAATAGCGCAGGTGGGACAGAGCATGTGATTATAGCCAATCACACTTGAGGTTTGCTTCTGCTCTACAAGATCATTTAGCACTATTGAGAGCAAATGCTAGATAATTAAAATGTAGATTGATTTGTGAATGTAGAATTACCACCAGCATCTGGTGGATAGAGATTTCTCCATAATGAATATCATCTATCACTCATGTCCTCTACCTTGGAGTAGCTCCTTTGGGCCCAAGAATTTACGGCCTTGCAGTACCAGATATGGCCAGCAGATGGTGTAAGGTTCCTCCTCCACCTCCTCCTCTGCTCCAGGTTGCAGAGTTACTTTGAAAGACTGGGAGACATACCCAGGAAGAAATGGAATTTTAGGGGCAAGGAATAACATTGGTGGGCATTGTGATCTTGACTGGTCTGTGAAAACCGTTTTCCAGACTTCTCTTTTTGATTTTTAGATTTGTTGTATTTTATTTGTATGTGCATATACGCCTGATGCCCTCAGATGTAAGAAGAGGGCATCAGATCCCACGGAGCTGGTGTTATAGATCGTTGTGAGTCACTGTGTGAGTTCTGGGAGCTGAGCCCAACTCCTCTACAATATTAACAGGTTTCGGTATCCCTGCCTGTCGCTCTCAGTCTTCATCACCAGCAGGACCCACAGGAGCACCAGAAACTAATAATTTGGGTACATACTTGGAAGCTCCCTCTTAGCGGCTTTTTTTGACTCTATTAGCCCTCAAGTGAGGCCTTGACCTGATAGATCTCTGGTCTTTATTGACCAACTCTGAGGCCCAGTCAGACACCAAGTGTGATTATTCAGACAGAGACAGCCTCTGGGTGTGTGGCTGTGCTCTCCCAGAGCACAATACTGCCCCTGATTTTTTCCCCTGCCCAACATTAATGCCTGCTCTGACTCCAGCTGGCTGCCTTCCCAGCCATTTTCCTCTTTGTTTAATTATGGCAAAAGAAGAGCCTCCTGTGTGGGCAGGGACTGTGTAGGCAGGAGCTCAACACAGAAGCATCTCCACACATCACAGAAATGCAGAGAAAGCCTTGAAGGGTGTAGAATGGAGAGAAGGCAACCTAGTCAGACCCAGAGAGGACTGCCGAGATGGTGCAAGGGGGAAGCTGCAAAGTCCAGGGACTACAATGCCATTTATCTCCTGTGTGGACCCCAAGAGTGGTGTGTGTGTGAGCGAGAGGGAGAGAGAGGGAGAGAGGGAGGGAGAGAGAGAGAGAGAGAGAGAAAGAGAGAGAGAGAGAGAGAGAGGTAGAGCTTACTATAAGACCCTGACATGACACTACTGTGTGTATGAGTGGTGAGCTTCCCAAATAAACAACTAGTGTTTTGTGGACCTGTCAGCTGCTTAGAATAAACATTCTCTTGCAACCCAGGTTATCTGGCCCGGCATTAGGCGCGGCATCCTCCTCTCTTGGCTGCTTCTCCTGAGCATTTACTGAAGCAATCGGTGTCCCCTCTCGCCTACCTCACCTGTGACACTGAGCACTGAAAGGAGCACAGGTGGGTTACTGGGTCAGAGCATGCCTTAACCACACGAGTCAAGGTTAGTGCTCCAGAAGTCCCAAGACACAAAGCTAAAGTCAAACACAACCCTGGCAGGTCAAGACAAGTGACAACAGCAGCCTCTCTCAGCACAGAACCTGGCTCTACTAGGACATCATGTGATTTGACTTGCTTCTTGAGCACATAAGTTTCTGACTGATTCTAGGATGAGGATCCAGGTCTCTCTCCTACGAATGTTCGACCTGATTTTGCAGTTCTCTTCTTGTTCTCATCAGAACCCTCCCTGTGTCCCTGGCTCTGTACAACCATCTCTCCAGACTCTGGAAGGTCCTTGGCCTGGATGGAGTTTCCTCATTTGGAAATATGAATATTTATCTTCTTATATTAAGAAGATAAATATTCATATTTGTTGGTCCTGTTCTCCTCTCATACATGGGAACTCCCTCTTCTCCGGGTAGCAGTTAGTTTACCTTCCTTTTCATAAGCCATCTTCATTGGCTGAGAACGTAGCTCAGTGGTTCATTCATATGAGCAAGGTCCTAAGTTTAACATTCAACACTGCTGAGTTAATTAACTAAACAACTTTTATTAAATCAGCATATTCACGGTATTTCCTGACCCTAGACTCCCATTACCCATCAGCAGTTATATAGTACGGAGAACATTAGTCTGGTCAAGAGATGAGGACCAACATGCCATGCATAAGAAGTTATCACCAAAGAAAAGGAAGTGTAAGGGCCAGACGTGATAGATGAGCAAAAGAAAACAGGCTCTTTAGACACAACAGAGCTCACGCACAGGTGAACTCACAAAAACTGACAGCTTATACAAGACCAGTACAAGAAGTGGGTACAAAGTCCCATTCCCTAACCAAGAATTGCTTATAATTGATGCCTGCGGGGAGAGAGGAAATGTTTTCCCCCATGGAGTGGGTATATCAACCATACTCCAGAGTAGGCCCCAAGCTCAAGAGTAGCGAGTTGTCAAAACGAACTCCATGTTTTTCATGTGTTTTGTTTGTTGGTTTGGCATCTTTTTCTTCTTTTGTTTGTTTTGATTTTTTTTTTTTTTGAGGGAAGAATAATGGCCATGAAGTTGAGTGGGAAGTGGGGTGGTGGGTAGGTTCTGGGAGTAGTTGGGAGAGGGAAAGAATATGATCAAAATACAAAAATGAAAACAATTTAAACCTCTATGCTAAAAACAAAAGTAAATTGTCAGCAATTCAAGGTTCCCGAAGTGAAGTACAACCATCTGGAGCCAAGGTCTGAGTATGATAATAAAGATAGTTTTTTTTTTAAGTAATGAAAGAGGTTCGGACAGCTGACTAGATGACTCAGTGGGTAAAGTCATTATCATGCAAATGCTGGAGCTGCCTTGGGATCCTCAGAACTCCTGCGCACCTCAACAGAGCAGCCTTATGTCTGTGGCCACAGCATGCCCACAGTGAGATTCAGTGCACATGCAGAAGATTCCCAGAAACTTGTAGAGCAGCTAGCTCCACAGTGACGGGAAGAAACCCTTTCTCCCACACAGTCAAAGGTGAGGACCAACACCCAAGGTTGTCCTCTGACCTCCACACCTAAGCCAAGGCACACCTGTGACAGGACTCACAGAACTGCATATACACCCAAACCTCCCTCACAC
The DNA here is from genome assembly GCF_963924665.1 of Micromys minutus. NCBI lineage: Eukaryota > Metazoa > Chordata > Mammalia > Rodentia > Muridae > Micromys > Micromys minutus. Next base: position 90,323,599 of record NC_137971.1, on the reverse strand, counting down.
ACAGAGGGGACGAGAGGGGAGGGAGAGAGTGTGGGAGAGAGAGATTTAAAAAGATGTATGGGGTTAGGTCTGAGAAACCATTAGAGAATGGATATGACATAATAAAATACCACAGCCTGGGTAGCTTAAAGAATAAGGATATATATATATATATATATATATATATATATATATATATATATATATATATATATATATATGATATATGTATATGATATGTGATATGTAATTAATATAGAATATAGAATATATATATTACAGTTCTTAAGCTATAAGTCTTAGGTCTGGGTAACAGCAGATTCAGCTACTTGTGATGGTCATTTCTGGGTTTGCAAACACCTGCCTTCTCACTCTACATGGTCATTCCCATGTATGAAGAAAGAGGGGGAGAAGGAAGGCAGATAGGTCGATATCTGATCCCCTTATGAAGACATCAGCTCTGTTATGACCATAGATCGGATCTCCCTTGGTGCCTTTGAAGCTTCTCACCCTCTTACAATGTGTGCTTCACAGGTTGCGACCTGCACTCATCGAAGCTTCTTCATTCTCTACAGTCCTGCACCTGAAAGCTCATGATTTCACTGTGCTATCCACTTTCCCTTATCACTAGGGAGACCCAAGGTCTCCGGAGCCCCTCTTAACAGGACTTTGCCACACCCCTCCCCCGTAGTTCCTGCCTGTACCCAGCTTAGTGTCCACAGCTCATCACCTCACCCTCCCCATGTTCTTCTGTCCTGCCCACAAGGTAAGTCCCTGCCTTTCATGAGCTGGACCATCAATACTCCCAGCTAAACTGCTGATGAAAATGAAAGTTCTGCTCTTTAAGGGGCTCACCCTACTGTCCCACTGCCTTACTCCATCCCCCATTACATTTAGGAAGTGTTGTTTTAGTGGTTTGTTTTTTGGGGTGTGTGTGTGTGTATGTGTGTGTGTGTGTGCACGCACACACACATATGACTTGGTTTGGTTTTTTGGTTTGGTTTGGTTTGGTTTTTGTTATTGTTGTTTTAACTATATTGGATAGGTTGATGGCTCAGTAGGTAAAGTGCCCACTAGGTAGGCACGAGGACCTGAGTCCAAATCCTAAAAACCCACACAAAGCTAAGTTCAGCAACACATATCTTCAACCCCAGTGTTTCTACTCAAGATGGGAAGTGGAGACAGGGAGAATATTCAGAAACTTGGGAGACAGCTGGCCTAGTATACACACTGGAGAACAAGAAATAGACCTGGGGCTGGAGAGACGGCTCAGTGGTTAGAGCACTGGCTGCTCTTCCAGAGGTCCTGAGTTCAAATCCCAGCAACCACATGGTGGCTCACAGCCATCTGTAATGAGATCTGATGCCCTCTTCTGGTGTGTCTGAAGACAGCTAAATAAATAAATCTTTAAAGAAAAAGAAAAAAGAAAGAAAAAAGGAAAAGACCTGTCTCAAACAGGTAGAAAACGAGAACAGACACCTGGAATTGTCTTCTGAGCTCCACACAAGAGCTGTGTCATGTGTGCACACATCCCCACCACACACACACACACACACACACACACACACACACACACACCTAACAGTATGCAGCTCCCGAGCACACCAAACCCACAAATCTACTGTGTTAGTTAAGATTCCCATTGCGTTGCTATGGCAATAGTGAAGGAAATGAGAGGAGAGAGTGGAATGCTTTTTATGCAGAATAACTGGAGACAGTAAAAATCATTTCGGAGTAAAGAACATCTAGGCTTTTGCTCTCTCTCACCCTGACACCTCTCCCACATTGCCTCCAGGCATCACCAAAGGTGGCTTGCCCTCAAAACTGCACTCGCCTGCAAGAGGAGAGAAGCCTGCTTCTCTCCTTCAACACCCTCATCTAGAAGCTGTGCTGTATCACATAGCCACTAACCTAGCCACAGTCTAGCTTCACTTTGCTCCAGGAAAAACAAAGCAATAAATAAACAAACCAAAGAAAATATAATTGTTAGCTGATTGCTAACAAGTTGGTTACAACCTTCCGCTTTCGATCCCCTTTTACATTTGACATTAAGTCTCTATTTCTGTTTAAAAAAAAAAAAAAAAAAGCTAGGGTCTCTTCTCTTCTGTAGAGTCCATTCTCCTTGTCTTTCCAGAAATCTGGCATCATAAACTAACCTCCATCCTTCCAGCTGCATCAGAAATCTTCTCTATATTGGAAGGATTCCATTTAAAAAAAAAAAAAAGTTTGAGAGCTGAGATTCAAAATCTCAACTAAAATCTTCCACATTCTTCTATAGTCCTGCCCTTTCTGTAATGATCTCGTCTCTAAGGCACTTTCCTGAAATCATTCATTCTACTTCCTCCAGGCACTGACTAAAATGGCTCTTTCAGAGGTTGTCACGGGTCTCCGGGTCGCTAACTTCTGAACAATTTCTCAGCCATTCAGTTTTTTACCCAGGAACAGCATGTGTAGGAAGAACGGCAGAGAGATTATCTTATATTTGTATAAATGTGGCCCCTGCCAATAATAAATCTGATGGCCTTTGACTCAGACAGGAAGTAGAAGGTGAGACATCCGCTGGGAATTCTGGGAGAGTCAGGCGGAGGAGATTTGCTGGGGACCATGTGACTAGATGGACACATGGTACCTGAGCACAGGTAACCAGCCACGTGGCAGACTGTATGCTTAAATAAATGGTTGTTTTTAGTTATAACCTAGTCAGAAGAGTGTACCTATAAGGCCAAAGGTATCTATAAATATATTTTTAGTCTGAGGCTTATTTCTGAAAGCATGGATCTGGGAGGAAGAACCAGACCCAACTTCTACAAAACAACCTTTATTCGCTGCTGGTAGGGATGTAAGCTAGTATAGCCCTTATGGAAACACCTCAAATTAAAAGTTACTGGGGCTGGGGAGATGGCTCTGTAGTTAAAGCCATTGTTATCAAGCAAGGGGACCAAAGTTTTGATCCCTGGAGCAGTGGTTCTTTACCTTCCTAATACTGTGACCTTTTAACGCAGTTCCTCATATTGTGATGGATGACCCACAATCATAAATTATTTTCGCTGCTACTTCAAGACTGTAATTTTGCTAATGTTATAAGTCATAATGTAAGTATCTGTGCTTTATGATGGTCTTAGGTGACTTCTATGAAAGGGTCCTTCAGCGCCCAAACATTGAGAACCACTGTTCTAGAGCCACATGAAGGCTGGGTGAGTAGTGCCGCACACAGAAATTCCAGCCTAGGAAGTCAGATAGATATAAGGGATTTGCACAGAGCTACTTAGCTAGTGAAACTAGACGTATCTTGGGAGTTCTGAGTTTGATTGAGAGGCCCTGCCCCAGTGAACAAGGTTGTAGAGCAACCAAAGAGAATTTTCAACATCAACACACACACACATACACACACACACACACACACACACACACACACACACGTGTTTATACTTGAACACATATACACACACACACAAGTAAGTCTGATGATCTGGCATTCTATCGATGGAACCCACATAAAGGTGGAAAGAAGAGAGGCTAATCTATAAAATTGTACCACAAGCAGACACAGCCTCCCATATATACACATCATGCACACATGTGGACACATAATAATAATATTAATAAATTAATAAATAAAATACAGTTTAAAAAAAGAAAGAACTGTCACATAACCCACCTATACTACTCCAGGGCATATACCCAAGTGACTCCATGTCCTACCAAAGAGATTCCTGCACATTCATGTTTACTGCTGCATTAGTCATAATTGCAAGAAAATGGACCCTTCATATATATCCATCAACAGACAAATGGATGATTAAATTGTAGTACCACTACACTGTGCTAGGATGCTGAAATGTTCGAGGTAAACAGATGAAAGTGACTGATACTGGAAAATATACTGTGCCAGGTAGTAGAAAAAGGAAAAATATATAATATTATCTCATATGCAGATCCTAGCATATAATGGTTATATGTGTGCATCTAAGTAGATATGTGTGCACAGGAGACCATGAGAAAAGAAGAGGAGCTGGGGAAGGCAAGCGATGGGTCATTATGTCATGAAAGGAGGCTACAAAGGGTTGGAAGGGTTGGAAAGGGTCAGTAGTTATAGGAGAAGAGGAAGGTAGGAGAATTAAAAAACATTTTTAAATGCCAAAATCAAACCTGATATATGGATGCTCATTTAAAATTCCTGAAACAAGATAACAATAAATTTACAAATAATGCCAGGCCTAATTTTATAGCTTTCTATGAGAGAGGAAAAGAATTCATCAAAAATACCATGCCTAGAACAGTTTCTGTTAGCAGTTTTTATTCAGAATTTTTTAAAATCTCAGGGACTTTTTTCTCATTCCCCTCTGTCACCCTTTATCTGCAAACATCCTGAGTTCTGCCTCCCTGATTCCTGGACATCTTTTTACATCCATCTTCTACATTCTTTTTATACCTTAAGCCACCACCATCTGACCTGGTCTCAGCTCCTAAATTGTTTTGACATGAGTCATCCCTGCAGTCTTTACAGTGTCCCCAAATGATTCTGGTGTGGTTTACAAGGGTCTCCACTCACTTACCCAAAAGGTGTGCTGCTTTTCTAAGGCATCTGCAACAGATCACAATGATTGCAGTAGCTTAAAGCCACACGTTTTTTGCTCAGAGCCATTGGCCAGACACCTGCCCATTGCGTTGTCTGTCACAATCTGTCATTTACACTGACTTCCCTTCCAGAGATTCAGAAAAGACTAAAAGTCCCCAGAATTCTGCTGGCTGCCTTAGGGTAGCTGCTCTGAGATAGAAATCACTTTCAGGTCCTTGCTCTGTGCCCTCCTTACTCTCTAGCTTGTACTAGCTGTTGTCATTTCTTCACAGGGTCCCCTGTCATTATGCCACCAATAGTATGTTGAGGGGTTGGAGAGGTGGCTCAGCAGTTAAGATTGCTTATTGCTCTTCTAGAGAAACAAAGTTCAGTTCTCATTGGCGACACTCACAACTGCCTGTAACTCCAGCTCAGGGATCCAACACTTTCTTCAGCCCTCAACCGACATCCACATACACGTGGCACAAACACACACAGAGACACATGTGATATACATAAGTAAAATTTTAAAAGTCAGTCTTTAAAAACATTAGTGTACTGAGTTTGGGCAGGGTGGATGTCTAATTAGGTTTCTGTTGGTGTCATAAAACACCACTGCCAAAAGCACCTCTTGGGGAAGAGGGTTTATTTGGCTTATACTTCCACATCTTAGTCCATAATCAAAGGAAGTCAAGACAGGAACTCAAAGCAGGAACCCAGAGACAGGACTGAAGCAAAACCTGTGAAAGAACACTGCTTACTGCACCCCATGGTTTGCTTAACCTGCTTGCCAATGCATCTTAGGACCACTTTCCCAGGGGTGATAACACATCAGACTGGGCCCTCCCATATTAATCACTCAGCAAGAAAATACCAGATAGACTTGCCAACAGGCAATTTGTGTTGGGCCATTTTCTCTTTGGGCTCTGTCTCCCAAGACAAATTCTACCCGTTGTAAAGCAGACAAAACAAAAACAAAACAAAACAACAAATAGGACAGTGGCACAGACCTATAGTTCCAACATCCAGAAAGTGAAGGCAGAAAGAACCAGGAGTTCAACACAATTCTCAGCAACATAGTGAGTTCCAGGCCAGCCAGGACTACGAGACCCTATGTCAACACACACTCCCTTCTTCAGATATCTGATTCCACTGCTGTCTGTCCAGCCAGGGAAAACTATTGGCTGTTAGAGGATTTTTACCATTTAACTCAGACTATCTGAACAATTTCTGTAATTTTGAGAGCAACTGATCAGTGACATTGATTTCTCTTGCAAAATCTCTGTTTCCACAAAACAGAGTCGCGTAACTGATTCTACACTGCAATCACTGGTTCAGCTACCCCAGAGAGATGACTGAACAAGGGTGACCATGATTAGACATCACCCTCAAAGACAGTCAGGAAAACATCTCTGTGGAATGCTACTGCACATGAGATTAAATAGATGGGTACTGAAGGGAAAGAGAACCTTCCAGAAAGCATATGCCAAATTCACATGACTGGAAAAATGCATAACAAAAAGGGGGCACTTAAAGAAGACCAATGTGTGTACAGCAGGAGGAGCAAAAACAGCAGAGCCACCTAAAGAGGTTAGCAGAAACCTGGCTATGAGGGCTTCATAGGTCTAACTAAAGATCCCCTCTCTTCTAAAAGCAAAGGTTAGTGGGCTGGCATAATTCAAATGGTATTCCGAACATGGAACTCCACCACAGCACAGAGGATTGGATGTAACCAGAAAAGCGTGTTAACCATCCTAGAAGCCTGGGATCAGATCACAAGAGAATGTCCAATATAAGCAGCCACTGAGTGGCTAAAATCAGCAGGGCTTTGGGATTGGTTGAATGTGGGAGCAATATGGCTATATTCCCCAGGAAGCAGACCCTAAAACAGAAAATGTTGTGAAGGAGCACTCTGAAGAAGGAAGTGTGTGTTGACGTAGGGTCTTGTAGCCCAGGTTGGCCTGGAACTCTCTACGTAGCTGAGAATGACCTTGAACTCCTGATCTTCTGCAAGAGCGGATCGAAAAGTGAGGGGCTGAGCAGTAATTCAGACCCAACAGAGTCCTCAGCCAACCTCAAAGGAGGAGCTGAAGTGTTGTGAACAGATTGTCCTTCAAGAGGATATGGATTCTGGGGCTGATTCCTCTGCACTGATCAGTCATTGGCTGCATAATACCCTGGGAAGAGTTTATGATTTTTGAAGTTGTTACTCGGCTCTAACGTCTGAAGGGGACTGACACTTGAGAGCCATCTGCTAGGCAATGAATCCTTTATTTTTAAGGAGTCTTGGCTTTGGGTCTCAACATCCATTACAGTGGTGGAGAAGCATAGAAGAGTTAGGACAATTCTATGTGTTTATGTGTTATGAGCGTTTTGTCTACACATATGCATGTGTGCCACATGAGTGCCTGGTACCCACAGAGGCCAGAAGAGAGAAGTAGGTCTGTTCAAACTAGAGTTGAGAACCACCTTGTCAATGCTAGGGAACCAAGTCCAGGTCCTCTGCAAAAGAAGCAAGTGCTCTTAGTAGCTGAAGCATCTATACAGCCCTGATTCCTAAATTTTCCATGTGCACATCATAACGATTGTATATAGGATTGTGTATTGCAAACCCTGGTTTATTTGGTAAAAATCCCCTCTAAGTAGGAGTAGGCGCTCTTCGGGGACAGACTGATTGCATGGAAAGATGGCACGCAGTCCCATAATTAACACCCGGATACATAGTTTGCTGGATAAGTGAGTGCAAGCTACATCCATGTTCCTCTCTCTCTCCCCCTACATTTCCTTTGTCCCCCTTGTTTCTCAATGCTACCGTCATCCAATGTGGGAAAAGCTCATCAGATTATCAGAGACAGCACCTGTGCTGGAGCTGAGCAAACAGCACATCAGGTTCCTCTGATCCTGTGCTCTTGGAAGAGCAGGGGTAACAGTGGAGGGAGGGCATTATGACATCCTAGGCTTAACCCCTCCTCCAGCGCTTCAGCCCTAATGAACTCAGTGCTGACTGATTGGGTCCTTTCCAAAACAGACAGGATACTGATTCTGAATCCCCCATATATCCAGGCACACACACCCCCAACTCTAATTCTCTCTTCCTAGGATCCCCCTCCACCCAACCTCTGACAGCCACGTTGGGATTCCCAAAAGATGTTTCACATCACACTAGAATTTCTTTGGAATGGAGGTGGGAGAAACAAGGCTGAAAGAGCAGAGGAGGCCAGTCCTGCCTCAGGAAGCAGAGTTCACTTCAGTCTTCTTGCACACCACAGGAGCCTTCAGCTTTGCTCTTCGCCCTCCTCCGCCACACCCCAATGACCCAGTCTTTTTCCAGCCCCCTCTCGTGGGAACCCAACACCCTACCCCCGCTGCTGCACCTGTGCTGAGGGCAAATGGAACATCATCGGTTCAGGTGTGGGTGGACGCTGCCTAGAGACGGGGAGATGACCAAGCTGCCTGCTCCCTCTTTCACCCTGTCAGGGCCAGAACTAGAACCCTTACCACACTTCAACTCATCACTGAGTGCAGTTCTCACTTCAATCCCCGGCCGCCCCAATGCCCTAGTACACTCTAACCCCTTTTCTTGTCTCCACTGTGAGCAACGGCGGCCCTCCAGGACCCTCTTAAAGTCTTCGAAGAAGAAGCCTAGGTTTGGGGTTTCAGATAGGAGGTGGGATGTGCCCAGGCAGAAGCTAATCCTCACTAAATAGCGAAGAGCTGATACAGTGGGTGATCACCGCGGCCACTGCGGCAGAACTCGGTAACTGCGGCTCCAGACGGACTGAGGTACTTGCTCTGTAACAGGGGACCCTGGGACACAAACCGGATCACCACTGCCATCACCACATCTTCTAAACCACCTAAGAAAGGACCCCACAGCAGTTACTCACTCCCCCGGCGTCCCTCCCGCAGGCGCGAGTGTACACACACACACACACACACACACACACACACACACACACACACACACACACACCACTAATTTCCAGAACTAGGGGCACTGATTGGTATTGGAGGTTGACAGAAAAGACATCTCTAAGAGAAGAGAGAACCTAGCTCGGGGGCGAGCCTGGAGAGCAGTCACTCAAGAGCGCGCGCGGAACTCTGGAGCTGAGGAGGCGCGCCAAGAGTCACCTGGTGGGACAAAAGCCGCCCAGAGCCTGGGACCGGCTGGGGCTAAGGAAAGGCTGGTGGGGGAGTGAAGGAGTAGGGGCCAGGGCTGGGGGCGGAAACTAGGAGGGGCGGACGATGTGGTGGGCGGGAGCCTGAGCCACCAGCGCTGCGGGAGCAGGTGGAACCGGTGCTGGAGCTCGCTTAGCCGAGCTGAGTGGGACTTCACTGGAGCCATGGAGCTGCTCAAGCTGAACAGCAGCGTGCAGGGACCAGGACCTGGGTTGGGGTCTTCTTTGTGCCGCTCGGGTGTCTCCCTCCTCAACAGCAGTAGCGCGGGCAACCTCAGCTGCGAGCCCCCTCGTATCCGCGGAACCGGGACCAGAGGTGGGTACCTCCCTAAGCCCTTCTCACTGCACCCCACAGCAGTGAGAACCCTTCCGACCTCTACACTGTCAGCTGCCCGTAGCTTTCCCTGGTAGGACTTCCTCGGTTCGCCCAGGTCCCTCCCCTCCACACACTATGTTCCCAAGCTCTCAGAACCCCAACACCTTCACACCATGGTTCAGAGCCCCTGGCCTCAAACTTGCCTTGCCATAGCTACTCAGACTGTCCCCAAGCTCAGCTGGAAAGCAAGGACCCCTTCTTGTCAGCAGGTCTAGCTTTCTTTTCCTTTAACATCCAGTTCACAGAGCCAGTAGGAGGGAGGGAGAGGCAGGAACCAGGGAAAGAAAGGCAAAAGGAAGCTTCCGCGAGGGCAGAAGCTCTCTGGACTGCTTGAATGGGAGACAGGAGTTGTAGTCACCTCCCACCCTACCCCAACGTTCCCGGGTTCAAGTCCTTCATCCAGTGCCTTCTCTGTCTCTCTGAAGGTCTCCGTCCCTTCCAAAGCGCCCCCCAAGTATCCCTTTTCTCCCTTGCCTAGAGCCAACTTCCCCTGGCAGCAGTCACCCCATCCCTTTGTGTCACTTCCCTTCCTACTGCTTTCCCTCATCCCGGCTTCAAATGACTCATTCCTTCCATCAGTAGCATCTCCATTGCTTCAATGAACATCTTTAAATGCATGTTCCCCTTCCTTCCCCCATATTGGCTTGCAGCGTTTAATGAACATTTACTAGGCTTAGTGCTGGGGACACGGAACGAACTAGACATAGTCTGCAGTCTCAGCAGTCTGCTGCCAAGTGCACAGGGACAGAGACCATGAGGAAAATCACTGCCTAGAAACCCCATAAGAGGATCTCATTGGAATATGGACACTCAAAGGAATTGGGGGGGGGGGTCTGATAACTTCTGTGAGGGTGGAACCTGAGAGCTTGGGTTCAGTAAATGGAAAGAGAGGGAGCTGGGTTTTATGTTCAAGAAGTAAACGTTGAAATAAATTATAATCTATGTATTTACTCAGCCCATGGAACAATGCATGCTTTCTCAGTTTGGTTTTTACCCACTGTCACTTAGACTCTTTCACTCAGGAAATATTTATTGGACCAGAAACTGCGCTAGGCAACAAGAATACGCATTTAACAAAACCGACACAGCCCTACTTCAGGAAGCTCTGAGTTTATAGGGGAAACAGACAAGTAAGCCAGGAATGGCAGTACAGAGAGAAGAAACGTAGTGAATATACAGGCAAGGCATCTCCAGCCTGCTATGCCCTTGGGGATTAAGACGGGTTTCCTGGGCTAGGGTTGTGATCAAGTAGGGAAGTACTACAGAGAGCTAAGTGAAGGACCAGCAGAGGCATAACGTGTCTTACACAAAGACAGCCTGTCTAAAAAGCTCAAAGTTTAAGGCCAGAGCATGTTTGTTTAGTACAACACAGTTTTTGAATGGCTGGAACACGTACCCTCAAAGGTACCTAATAGGTTGAAGCAGGCTTAGAGTATGTTTGGGGAGCTTTATAGCCCTTGCAATCGTGTGTAGACTTTCTCCTAAGGCATGAAAACCCACTTAACTGCCAGGACTGACTGCATGGTGCTGAGATTGAGATGAAATGCAGAAGCATCCTTTAGAACGCTATGGCATTGCACGGATCTGGCTGGAAGATGATGCTAGCACAGGGATGCAGAGAAGTGGGTGGACCCGAGAGCCACTTCTGGAAATGGAGTCATCAGAACCTGAACATTGATTAGAAGCAGAGAGGGTGGATGAGGTCAAGGGATGAGAGCCAGTTTCTGGCTTAGGAAACTGGAAGGATGTGGATGGCATATCATAGAAAGACAACCAAGGAGGGCTGGATGTGCATTTCCTATTGTAGTACTTGCTTGCAACTGCAAGGCCCAATATCCATCCCCTAGTAACACAGGGGCAGAATGAGTTTTGGAAGAGGGGATTATTATAAACTCAATTTGGAACCCACAGAGTTCAAAAAATTATGGTTACTCACCACAGCTGCTGAATCCTAAGATCTGGAACTTAACCATGGAGATCTGAAATATAGACTTGAAAAGTCTTCACCTGGGGGGCGGGGAGTACCGGAAACCATAGGAATAGACAAAATACTCTTTTAAAATAGTGTATAAAATGGCAACAGGGAAGCTGAGACAGGACCCTACAGAAGGCTGGCTTTTAAAAGCAAGGCAGAAGAAGAAGGAAGGTCCACAAGGAGACACAAATGAAACAGAAACAGTAGCTGCGTCTCTGCAGAAAGTGAGAGAAGGGTCTTAGCAGAGGTCGAGTGAGGGGTGTCAATTATTGCTATGGTGAATCCGAGATGAGCAAAGCAGCCACACCAGTGTTGTTCACACACAATAACTTCTGAAGAGATGATGTGATACCAAGACCTGACCCAGAAGGAGGGCGACTGGGCCACGGAGAAGGGGTGGCAAGAAATGAGCAAGAGTAGTTAACAGAATGTCTGAGAAGTGGGGGTGTAGGGAAGAAAAGGACAGTGGTAGAAATTGTATGGGTTTGAGGAAAGGTAGGAATGTAGCAGAGCATTCGTTTCTTTTTCTTTCTTTTCTTTTTTATTTTATTTTATTTTTTTTTTAAAAAAACAGGATCTCAAAATGATGGGTTCAAAAAAAAATTTTTTTTTATGTATTAGCCCCTTGAGTAGTAAAAACTACAGATTTGCCACATCCAGGATACTTACAGGTAGAGAAGGATCAAAAGAGATGCTAATGGTTCTGATACAAAGGTGGGCAGCCAGTAGAGCGAGGGTCCTTGAAGAAGCGAGATGTACAGTGGTTCAGAGCCCAGTGGAAGGACCGGCCTCATTTGTCTGGATGTTGTTGCATGCAGCATGCATGTGTGACATACATCAGGTCGTGGCCCGGGCAACATGCATGTGTGACATACATCAGGTCATGGCCCAGGTGCTCTCACATCTGTGCAAAAACTGTTGGTCAGTGTCACTGGAATAGGACCCCCAGAGATGCATGTATCACGGAGGTCCACTACAACAAAAGAGGGAGATTTTTTATGCTGCACACTTTATTTTTAGATGAACCTGTGGCCTTCCCATCAGCTCAGATGCTGTCCACAGTAAAATGGCTGACACTCACTCACATCAGAATCGTCCACAGTCATTTAGAAGTTATTTGTCTGTCACATGCTACCCTTTGTTTCATTACTACCTACAAAATGTCACATCCTTCCCATGACTGCTTAAGTAAACCTTCTCCAGATACTAGTCAGAAACTCATGGAGCGATGTTTTTAAGCCCTCAGATATTTTCAGCAAGACAGTATGTTCACTTGGGTTCTCAGCCATTTCACACAATCAAGATTAACATCTTAACCGAGCTAAGTGTGTTTAACATCTGACATTTATACTCGCTGAAATAGTGCCCACACATCGTCGGCATCACTACTACCGTCTCTGACAGAACTACCATCACTCAGTTATTCTGCTCACAGAGCTCTGCATGTAACCCATGCTTCCTGAAGATGTCACCTACAGAGATGTTTAGTCTTGGCTATTGTCCTTGCTTATTCCAATGTCACCACAGTTACTCTGGAGTTCTTTATACTTAAATAAGGCCTAAATTCAACCTGATATTCCCTTACACATGTAGATGATACCTTTTTCCAGTCATCTCACAGAGAAATGAGTTACCTCCACCCATCTCTATATTATTCTCAAACACTAAAGCATCACTCAGTGTTCTGCTGTTGCCAACTCACCCATGCATATGACCTCTGCATCCTTGCTCAGTGTCTCCCACAGTGATATTGTCTCCAGTTGAACACTATCCATGCTTACCACAGAAAGATGTATGTAAGGACCATACTGACGTCTCTGTTCGTGAGTAACCAGAACCAGCGCAGCAGCTGAAGGCACTGGCTGCTTCAGTTTCTGTGAAGTCTTTCTTTTTGTTTGTAGATAGGTTATCAGGTACCCTAGCCTGGTCTCAAACATCTGGCCCTTCCGCCTCCACTCCCTGAGATTGCAATCATGTTCCACCACACCTGGTTTAGAGGGTGCTGGGGAATCAAACCGCTGGTTGTGGGCATGTTAGATAAGCTCTCTATCAGCTGAGCCACATGCTCAGCTCAAGTTTCAGATGCTGTCTTGATTCTTGTACTCGAGTTTCTCTGCCATCATCTGCATGATCACACATATGCGCTCTCGAGCGCACACACACACACACACACACACACACACACACATTTACATATGCACACACACATTTACATATGCACACACACATTTACATATGAACACACACATTTACGCACTAATACTCTCACATGCTCACACACTATCGAACAAAAAATCTTACACACTCTCTTACGGAGCTCATATGCACACTCACGCACATACTCACACAGTCCCCACATTCACACATTTGCTATACAGTTGCTTGTCAGTCTTACTGTGACTTTATCCTCTTGTTTTCAGAAAACTCCAAGTACATGGCAGAACTTCATAAAAGGGGAAGGGTAGTTTCATGTTTTGAAGCAACCATGGACCAAGCTGAAAGGCACACATAAGAGGTGTTTATGTTGGATAAATAGTGAGACACAGGTTTTAAGTGCTTGTGTAGTTCCAAGTGCTACACCAGCCTGAAGTGTGGTGAGTGCACTAAGAAGTAGTTGAAGAGAGATCTAGGGGATGTGGGAAAAATGGCAGAACTGAAGAAGTTAAGGTAGGTGAAGACAGTTCAAAAAGGCCACCTGCTTTTTTTCTCCTTGGGTTCAAGGGCCTCTCTAACAAAGATCTCCCTTCCAGAGTTTCTTTGTTATCCCTGCACACACACACACACACACACACACACACACACACACATACACATACACACACACACGTACCTCAAATTTGTCACACATAAACCTTCCATAATCTGTCCCTGTGAAAAGAACATAACTTGGATCAGGTGTGGTGGCACACACCTTTAATCTCAGCACTCGAGAAGTAGAAGCAGTGTGATCTCTGTGAGTTCAAGGCCGCCCTGGTCTCCATAGGGAGCTCCTGGATGCCAGGACTACGTAAAGAGACCCTATTGAGAAGAGGAGGAGGAAGAGGAGGAAGAATAGGAGGAGGAGCATTTGAAAATAGACAACAATACTAACATCAGCCTGTCGTATGCTATTGGTACATCAAGACCCTTTAACACGTGTCTCCCAAGATGCACAGGCAGGAAAGAGAAGCACAGTGCGGCAAGGTGCCGTGCTGAAATAAAAGTGGGGACAAAGGAAGATGACATGTGATTGGAAGAAGAAAGAAATAATATGATGGATGGCTGACCCTACAGCAGCTGTCAGATGCAAAGCATTTTGGGTATTCAGAGATCTAAGCAAGTAATGCTACTGCTGGTGGTGGTAGTGGGTGGGAGCATGCTCGAGCTCACACAATTGTTCGTGCAAAATAGGGAGTCAAAATAGGGTTTCTAGGATCTGGAATTATAGATACTTGTGAGCCAACCAACATACAAGTACTCTCAATATCTTTAAGTCTGCTCTCCAGCCCCATGTTAAGGGATTTCTTTTGGTTTGTTTGTTTGTTTTCCTTAAAACTTTATTTTTTTAAATATCAGAGATACATGTACAGATTATTAAAAGCATTTTAGCATAAAACTATAGGAATATATTTTGTCAGTACTTGATTTTTTTTAAAGGTTTGATAGTATGCATTGAAATCTTACCATTTACAATGATCATAAAGTATATGTAAATAGTCAAAGTTTTCTTGGTATGTTAAGGGATTTCTAATAAATAGAACTTTATTTGAATCCTACAGCAACTTCTAAACAAGCTAGTTATCATTAAAAAACAGTGATGCAGTTTGGAAACTGAGCCAGGAGTCAGCTGAGAGAAGAGAAGTAGCCAGCAGTTAAAGATGAGGCTGAGCCTCTGGACAGTACTACCCCACAGTGTAGGAGGCTGTGCCCCATCCTTTCCCCCTTCGAGCTCCAATCTCCCTGACACTAAGCCACGGTTATGGATGACTCAGTCTACTTCAGTTCATCCAGTTTTGTTCAGGTTTGCATGCTTATGATACAGGCTCAAGGATGAGTCTGCCTCCCAAAGGACAATGACACAAATGAATGGGTCACCTTCCCAGCCCTTCTGACTCATCCAGCATCACTGGTCCCTCCTGGGGCTCCCACAGCTTCTTGTACATCTCTCAACTTCACCTCTTATCACACTGTGTGGTGATTATCTGTTTAAGTATCTCTGATTTCCTCTGCACTGTAAGCTTTCAGATGGCCGGGGATTTGTCACCTCTTTGTCCCCGGTGCCTGACAGAAAGGAGTCCTCTGCAAATGTTTACTGAGTGAGAATAGATATTTGGAGAATATTAAAGCACAACTCAGAAAGGAATGAAAGGTTCTAATAAGTGTGTGGGGAATATGGAACATGCATGGGTCAAAGGAGTGGGAGTCAGTTCCAAATGAAGTGTCCAGAATAGCGTTTCCAAAGCAGCGGCAATCAGTCTGATTCATGGAGGGTGAGGGATTTATAGACATTTATCAAATTTAGGAAATAATTCTGTGATGGGGGTGGAAGCAGAGGCTTTATGAACAAATACTCATCCCTCGCTGAGACACCAGCTTAAGGAGGGGGTCACAAGTGCTCATGGTGCATTAAAGAAACTGAGTCATCAAGTGGGTTGAGCAGGTGTGGCACTGAGAGAAAGTGACAGTTCTAAGGAGGGGTTGTAGGTAGTACAGAGTGGTGGGTGGCTTTTCTCGATAGTCTAGTTGGGGAGAGGCTATTTTGTTTTTGCTTTTGAGAGCGCGGATATGATCCAACATGGTCCTAAAGGAAATGAGTGGTCAAGGGAACATGGAGGTCCAGTAGGATGGTCAGAGAAGAAATCTTTCAAGTCGGTAGCTACAGATTAGAGATCTTAAGAAGTATCCAACCAGCGACTCCCTGAGAGGTGGGCTTTTCTAACGGAGAGTGAGGTTGAGCCAATTCAGCTAAGCCTCAGCATTTATGATGGTGGAGCATTTACTGTCACCATTTTATTGCATGGTCCCAGGAGGTTAGAGTGTTCCCAAGGGGTCGGGATCTAGCTGGATATTACGGCTGGGGGGGGTGTGTGTGAAGTAGGATTGGGGATCTGAGTGGTTGGGGCTCAGATCCTCCTTCAGGCACCTCTCTTTTCTACCCAGAACTGGAATTGGCCATTAGAATCACCCTTTATGCGGTGATCTTTCTCATGAGTGTTGGAGGAAACGTGCTCATCATTGTGGTCCTGGGACTGAGCCGACGCCTCAGAACGGTCACCAATGCCTTCCTGCTCTCCCTGGCGGTCAGCGACCTCCTGCTGGCTGTGGCTTGCATGCCCTTCACACTCCTGCCCAACCTCATGGGCACATTCATCTTCGGCACAGTCATCTGCAAGGCGGTTTCTTACCTCATGGGTAGGTGAGACAAACACTGTCTCCCCCTTTGCCCTCTCCCTTCTTAAAGTCCTTGACAAATACAAGGGTTTTTTTTCCTGATAGGGGTGGAGGAAATTATCCCGGTGAGCATGCAGAGGGCGTGTCTCCAAGATGACCCTTTCCTTTATCGTTTAGGGGTGTCAGTGAGTGTGTCCACTCTAAATCTCGTGGCCATCGCCCTGGAGCGATACAGCGCCATCTGCCGACCACTGCAAGCACGAGTGTGGCAGACACGCTCCCACGCAGCTCGGGTGATCTTAGCCACGTGGCTGCTGTCTGGACTGCTTATGGTACCCTACCCTGTGTACACCGTGGTGCAGCCAGTGGGACCGCGAGTGCTGCAGTGCGTGCATCGCTGGCCCAGTGCACGTGTCCGACAAACCTGGTGAGAGTCCTGTTTCCGTCTCAGGAAACAGCCTAGAAACTCCAGTTTCTGCCTCTTCATCTACCTGTGACTGGCCCCAGGGAGACGGTGATTGGTCTGTGTTGTTCCCAGGTCCGTGCTATTGCTGATGCTTTTGTTCTTCATCCCGGGTGTGGTTATGGCGGTGGCCTATGGACTCATCTCCCGCGAACTCTACCTAGGACTCCGCTTTGACGGTGACAATGATACTGAGACCCAAAGCCGGGTCCGAAACCCAGGGGGCCTGCCGGGTGGGGCAGCACCAGGTGGGTGAAAAACACGAGGCACGGGGCTTTGGTGATGGGCATGAACTCCTTACTTGAGTGGATCTGAAAGAATTGCAGAAAGGTGGGAGGCCGTGGGGATGGGGCATCGAGTGGAGGAGTCTGCCTTCTGCTTTGACTGCCCCCCTTTGCTCTGTGCTCAGGACCTGTCCACCAGAACGGGGGTTGCCGGCATGTGACCAGCCTGGCTGGGGAAGACAGTGATGGCTGCTATGTGCAACTTCCACGTTCTCGACTGGAGATGACAACGCTAACCACACCCACTCCTGGGCCAGGCCCTGGCCCTCGGCCCAACCAGGCCAAGCTGCTGGCTAAGAAGCGGGTGGTGCGAATGCTGCTGGTGATCGTTTTGCTTTTCTTCTTGTGCTGGCTGCCAGTGTACAGTGCCAACACGTGGCGTGCCTTCGATGGCCCAGGCGCTCACCGAGCACTGTCAGGGGCCCCTATCTCCTTCATCCACCTCCTGAGCTACGCCTCCGCTTGTGTCAACCCCCTGGTCTACTGTTTCATGCACCGCCGCTTCCGCCAGGCCTGCCTGGACACATGTGCCCGCTGTTGCCCACGCCCCCCGCGAGCTCGCCCACGGCCTCTTCCGGATGAGGATCCTCCTACCCCCTCCATCGCTTCTCTGTCCAGGCTAAGCTATACCACCATCAGCACGCTGGGGCCTGGCTGAGGGGTTGGGAGAATGAAGAACAAGGCAAGATACATAATTTCTATAAAACGACCCAAATAAACACATAAGAAACAAAATCCAGGATTAAACCAGGTGAACACCCAACACCATGGACAGACCCCTACACACAGAAAATAGTATCTTTGCTCCCCCACCTGAAACACAGGAATATCACATAGGATAGGAGGCTCACTTCTGAAAGGGACTGAGTCCCTCCCTAGACGTCTGGCAGTGACCTCGTCACACAGATAGACACAAGGTCCATAGCAGTAAACTTTCCCTGTACAAGGGCATCTCTGACAAGGGCTGATTGACTCCTCACATGAACACACTCATGGCACTATTCCCTAGTGCCCATAGCCTAGTGCAGTAGTGACTTAGGACATTGTGGCTGTCCCCCATTTGACTTCATCTTTGCCTTCCTCATCCAACACTGAAATTATCAACAGGCCGAATCACACGCCTTTAGGAGCTGCGGAGCTTTGGGCACTGAAAAGTCCCCTCATTCCTTTCCTTTAGGGACTGTGGGAAGTCCTCTTCCCTCCTGCCTCTCTTCCCTCGCCAGACCACGTCATAAAAGAATGACTTAGTGTCCTCCTAGACTTCCGGAGCTTTAGCAGGCAGGTGGATAGGATTATGGGAAGCATCTTCATTAATTTGCCCCCGTGACTAATCACCCCCATGCCCAACCTTGTGCAAAAAGGCCTCGGTATGAAGATAGGGATGAGCGCATCCTCTCTGGATTGCCATCTTGGACCTAACCATACTCCAGTGATACAGTAGCTGAGCCTCACTGTGGGATATCCTTGACACTCCTTGACTCCTGAGGACACGCTCTCATTTGGCGCCATTGTTAAAGTACTGTACAATGGCTGCCTGTCAACTTTTTGATGAGAAGATAAAAGATGAACGTCGACATAAGACTCTGATTATTCGATGTGTGTTTGAAACGCCAAGAACCAGACCGTGGCGGGTACATAGACTACATAGACGTTAATTAAAGACTTGGTGAGACCTTTTAATTACATACTGAATCTCCTTTAGTGTCAGAAACTGGCCAAGATAGAGTTGAATAGAAATGCCTTTACTAGATGTAGTGACAAAGAGACCTGCGGGTGGTGGTGTGGAGTGTAAGACTGGAGGTCAGTGTGAGTCTCGGAGCCCAACTCCCTTTTTTACCATAAACTCATCTAGCTCCAGAGATAGACAGAGACCAGCAACCTCAACTCTTCACAGAAGGGGAGAGGAGGAAGAGGAGGGGAGGAGGAAGAAGAGGAGTAGGAAGAGGAGCAGGAAAGGAGGGAGGGGGTGGACAAGGATAATCAAAGGCAAAATGTTGTGAGAGGAGAGATCCTTGATGCCTTACTGTCTGAGCCTTTACTATTGCTGTGATGAGACACCATGACCAAGTGCAGGCTGGGGAGGAAAGGGTTTATTCAGCTTACAATTCCACACCATAGTCCATTCATTATTGGAGGAACACAAACAGGGCAGGAAGCTGGAGGTGAGAGCTGAATCTTAGACCATGGAGAATGCTGGTTACTGGCTTGCTTCCCTTAGCTTGCTCACACTACTTTTTTATAGACCCCAGGACCACCTGCCCAAGGATAATTGGCTATGCCCTCTCCATCTCCCACTAATGACTAATTAAGAAAATTGCCTTGTAGGCGTGTATGAAGCCAGATCTTATGAAGGCATTTTCTTAATTAAGGCTCACTCCTCTCAGATGATTTTAGCTTATGTCAAGTTGACATAAAACTGTCCAACACACAGAACTAAAACACATACACACACACACACACACACACACACACACACACACACGAAGTGCCAAAGGTCTTATAACAGTTTAGGGAAACTAGAAATAATTTTAATGGCCCAGTGATGTCTCAGTAGTTAAAAGTACTTAAGGCTCAGTCTAATAACCTGAGTTCAGCCCCTGGGTCTCTTGATGGAAGGAGAGAACTGACTTCTAAAAGTTGACCTCTGACCTCCAAATGTGCACTGTATCTTGTGTATTTGCACTCACACGTATATCATACATACATGACAATGAGTAATCGTTCTTAAAATAAGAAATAACAGCCAATTGCTCCTCATCTAGGGGTTGGTACCTAATGAACTCCATCCCTCTCTATGCTAAGTGCTGAGATAGGGAGTCCAGGAGAATTTGGTGGTAAATATGATCCAAATACACTGTGTTCATGTAGAAAGTTATCAAAGAATACATTTTAAAATTTTTTAAAGAATCATATTGATGTAAACCCTGAGATTGAGACAGATAGACCTGAGTCTTATGAGACATAGGTATACAACATGTTGATGCCTTTACTTAAAAAAAAGGAGACAAAGTTGGTGGATATAAAATTGCTAGGGCCTGACCCAGCACTTTGGGAAAGGCCTGTACAAGTAAGGAACCCTAAAATGTAAGCTTCATCCACCTTGCCTAACCAAGCACCCTAGAGAAAGGCTGGATGGAGGGAAACGCAGTGAAACGGGACATTGGACCCTCTGTTTATCCTTATGGGGTCATTTCTACTCATTCTTTCTCCTGGGTTCTGTGCTCTGAGAGTCTGGGGGAAGGAAGAGAACGAAGGCGTTTCAAGCTGTCAACTTAAGACCGTGCTGTTTAAAAATAGAACCCCAGCTGGCCCAAGGAGCTGAAGGGAGATATTAGGCCTTCACTCATGCCAGCTTTTCCATGGGAGCAAGAATAGGCTGCTCTTCTAGAGGGTGACAGAGGCTACTCCTCTGATAGAGAGGCATTGACTCCTGAGGACACACGGGGGGGGGGGGGTGGGAGGCAGAGAGAGACAGAAAGACAGAGAGACAGAAAAGAACAGAGAGAGAGGGATAGAGACAGAGAGAGATAGAGACACAGAGAAGAACAGAGACAGAGAGACAGAGACAGAGAAAGCGGGAGCTGGGTTGAAGGAAGACTGAGTACAGCCTCTTTGAACTTCCAGTGTGAGCTGAAATATGGTAGCCCAGGCTTACCCTTGAACCAAGTATAGGGCATAGCCTGAGAAAAACCACTGCACACACTGAAACAGTGTCACTCAGAACACTCATACCCCCATCATCCCTCTCTGTGCACTTTCCTATTGCCAGATGTGAAATCCCAGCCTTTTTGTCTTGGTTGCAACTCTGCAAAGCATGTCTGGTGCCGACTCGATGTCACTGTCCCCCTGAGCCCCTGCTCCCCTGACAGACCTGTGTTCCTGCCTCACTTCTCTCTGGCTAAAACCAGGATGATATAACAGGAAGATGGCAGATCTAGGTGATAGGGGAGGTGCAGGTGAAATCTGATGCTTCCTGATACTCTTGTAACAGGCATTTGGCCAGACTCCTTGATTTACTTTCCAAGACCCTTCAGAGCAGTTCTCTTCTCCAACAGTGAAGAAAGTAGAGGTGGGGAAACTTAGAGTAGTTATATAAGTCCCCACATCCAGAAGAGAGCTCCAAAGTCTCTCTGTCACGGGGCTTGGATTCTTCAACCCCTGTGTTGTATGAAGCTGGGCTTGGTTATGCCAAGTCCACCTTTAATCTTAGCACCAGAGACAGAGACAAGTGGATCTCTGTGAATTCAAGGCCAACACGATCTACAATGTTATAGGATAGTCAGGGCTACACGGTAAGACCCTGTCCAAAAAGAAAGGAGGGGTGTATGTGGTTTTATTCCAATTACTTCAATGAGTTTCAGTCCCAACTGTCTAACAGGAATGATTATAGTAGATTCATAATATTATTTCAGAATGAGGTAGAATAGGGAACGTAAACTAAATTAGCATTGAACCAGCATACATCATAAGAAAGGTGAAACCTGAAGTTACTTGGTGACCCAGAGGAAGAAATGCACCAGGAAACAGGCTCTATGCAGGTGGACAGTCTATCATTTGGATCTAGAGTGAGCTTCCAAATGTCCATGAGTTAACTAAAGTGTAGTGCCAGCTTCGTGACATTGGGATGTGGTAGAAGGCACATACGGAGTGGTGGGTACAGATGATAAAGCTGTGTGTGTGTGTGCATGTGTTTGTGTTTGTGTGTGTGTTTATACATATGTGTGCATGTGTCTACATATGTATGTGCTAGTGTAGAGATAGGTCAACCTCAGAAGTCTTTCCTCAGGAGCCACCCCCTCGTTTTTTGAGATAGGGTCCCTTACTGACTCGGGACAGTAGGTTAGCCACAGGACCTTAGGGTCCACCTGTCTCTACAGCTCTTCAAGGCTTGGAATGAAAGGCTGCACGTCTGCACCTGGCTTTTTAAATGTGGGTTCTGGGGCTCTAACCCAGATCCTCATGTTTGCACAACGTGCACTTTATCAACTGAGCTGTCTCCCCAGCCAGCCCGGAACCCGCTCTGTGGAAATCTGCCTCTGCCTTCCAAGTGCTAGGATTAAAGATGGGCCCAGCTTCCAACCTAAACCTGTTAGAGAGGTGAGGCTTAGTAAAAAGTCTTCAGGCTTCTGGAAGCATGCCCACAAAGAGGATACGGGAATGCCATCCCCCTATTTTTCTTTTTGCTTCTTTCCCATCATGAAATAAATAGTGTTGTCATATCACACGCTCCGCAGTGTGGTTTCCTACCCCGCCACAACCTAAGGGCGATGGGATGGGGACTGTTTAGTTGTTCTCCAGTTTAGTTAATGAGCCAAACCCTCAAAACTGTGAGCCAAGCAAACTTTTCCTTTTCTGGTTTTTATTTGTTTGCTCGTGTTTTTGTTTTTGTTTTGTTCTGGGGTTTTTTGTTTTATTTTTGGGTTTTTTTTTTTTTTTGTTTGTTTTGTTTTTTTTTTTTTTTTTTGTTTTTTGTTTTTTGCTTTGTTGGGTTTTCAAGACAGGGTTTCTCTGTGTATCCTCTCTTAGCTATCCTGGAACTCACTCTGTAGACCAGCCTGGTCTCAAATTTAGATATTCTCCTGCCTCTGACTCCTGGGTGCTAGGATTAAAAATGTGTGCCGCCACCACCTGGCTAACTTTTCCTCTTTATAAGGTAATTGTTTCAAGTAATTTTTTACAGTATCAGGAAACTGACTCACACGGATAGCCATTCACAACTGAAAAGGAGACACTCAATCAGCCAGAATCTCAATTCGCCACTAGTAGCAAGACACAAAGATCATCACCTCCCTTTTGATAGGACCCAGGCTTTTGGCAATAAAATTTCCAATCTTGACAAATAGCCACATCTTGGGGGACAAGAAATAGTTAATGAATTAGAGCCACCGAAGTAGAACTTGTCTTAATCAAACAGTTTGGGACAACAGAACTCTAAATGGGCATCAAAGTAGTGATCGATAAGAACGGGAGGGCTCCCAGGTAAAATACGTTTACAGGATAAGGGTGGCTGGAGATAAGGTGTCCGGTTTCTCGGGGCAAAGCAAGCAGGCTTTGAGCAACGTGGAAGAGACAGAAAGCCAAGACATTCTACAGTGGAGCACAGGACCTCAATTATATTTTAAGAAACAAGGCAACCTAGCTGAATGTGTGTTAAGACTGCTGTAAAGGCCCCACCCAGACAGAAACAGGAGGATCCCATTCTTGCCTAATCCAGAGATGGCACCCTGATGCTTCCAAAGTTAGCAAGCAATATTGCTTTCTCCTGGAATAATAGGGTATTATTTCGTGGCATTTGAAACCCGGCTCCTAAGCAGCTTTCATGTGGACCTGCAGGTGCAGTTCAGAGCACGGTGGTGAATTGTAGGTGGTGAAGCCTGACTTTCAGGCATTTTCAGTTACTGTAGTCAGAGAAGGGGGAGGGGCGGGGCTTCATGTGGGTCAGAAAGGAGGCAGCTGCATTTGTCTACCTAGAACAATGGCATAGCTCAAGCAAGAGCAATGTAACAGATGAAGGGATCTGGTCAGATGAGACCAATTGCATCCATGCCACGAGATCAAAGACCACAACCCCAGGGTGATAGGAGGCTCTGCTGCTTAGCCTACTCCACTGCCATTTGCCAACTTTGGAAAGGCCAGTCCTGACAAGGTGCTTACCCTTCTGAACTTTGTTCCCTCACCCGAGGATACTCCATTGCTCCCTGTGAGTGTTAAGAGGCCCCAGCAGCAAGACAATTCTCCTAACATTTACTTATGTACCTCAAAGTAAAGATGATATTGGACCATTATATTCCTGTGATGATTCCAGTAAACTGCCGCTCCCCCTGAGTATGTCAGCCTCTTACTGAAACGTCAAAGTTATGGTAAGTTTATTAGCCAGGCACATTCATGAAGAGCCAACTATTTTCATAACAGGAAGTCCAATAAGGTCCGGCTGAGCCTGTTTCCTTGCTACCATGAAGAACTGCTTTCAAATCTCTTATCTTTTTTCCCCTTACCTCCATATCTTTAAGCAGGCTGCTATTACTGCTGTTTTTCTGCGTGTCAGAATGATCTATTCACTGCCCAACATGAAGGAGGACAGATTCAACTCCCACTTCTATTAGCAGTCTATCAAACACGCATGTGTGCACCTTTAACTTGCCAAAGAACCTTTAACATCACGTTCTTCCCAATATAATTAACTATAATGAAATATCTGTTAAGGCAAGCAGGTTGCAAAATAATAGCCAGTGACAGTCCTTTACTGTCCCGTAGTCTTCCTTCCATGTCTCTGTATATTCCCTTCTCACTTTAAGTATGACTGACTTAGACAACCTACAAAATATCAAGAGACTGAACAGGACGCGGCCATGTTTGGATGGCTCAGACAGCTCACTCAGTGAAAGATCTCCTATGCTACCTGTGACTTCTGGGTATTTTATTTAACATGACTTATTTACTTATTCATTCTTGAAACATCTCTGTATCCCAGGCTAGCCCAGAATGTCAGTGAACACCTGATCCTCCTGCCTCCACCTCTAGGATCCTAGTGGTACAGGAGCCTATAGTCATGTCTGGTTTGTGTGGTGCTAAGAGATTGAGCTAAAACTTCATGCATGGTGTTGAAACTCTATCAAGCGAGCAGTGTGCCTAGCTCTTGTGGCTTTTGGAATTAATCCTGGGTTTTACAAATATTTCTTATGACTGAGAGTGTAGCTAGGAGACAGAATATTTATGTAGCATTCCTTGGAGCCCTGCATCCAATTCCCAGCACCACAAAGATAAGTAAATAAACATGTAAATTAAGTTCTAGGAATGGTGGCTTAGGCCCGGAACCTAAGCATTTTGGGATTTAGAAGCAGGAGGATTAGCCGTCCAAGGCCAGCCTGTCTATCTAGACAATTTTGTCAAATATATCCATAAAAGATACATTTTCGATTGAATGACTTGTATATGTGAATTTGTCTAAGTCTGCCTCCTGCTTGTGGGTCAGATGTAAGCTCTCAGCAACTGCTCCAGCGCCAAGCCTGCCTGCTTGTTAGTACCACACTCCCAGCCGTGGTGGTCATGGACTTATCCACTGAAACTGTAAGGAAGCCCACAATCAAATACTTTTTTTAGAGGTTGCCTTGGTCATGGTGTCTCTTTGCAGCAACAGAAAAGTAACCAAGGCAGGGGGCAAACCAGTTAGTCTCTTTGGAGAGAATTTCAACCACCAAGATCTTCAGATCTTCAGATCATTCTTTGAGGGTCACTCTGATATCTGATAGAATGTTTTCCTAACTCCTTGGTCCTATCACTTGGAGAATCCTTGGGAGAAAAAAGACCAGGTCTGACTGCCTAGCCATTTAATATGCATACCATATCCACACTCAAGCTTGCAGTTTGTTTCTGATGGTTTGCTCTCAAATGTACCTGGAGGACCCTCAACTCCACGTCCACTGAGTAAATCACTAGTTTTCTGTCTGTTGAGAGGAACAAGAGAGTTAGGGAGGAAATCTGGAAGTCAACCCTTTTCTTAACAGCTTTTATCAATTTTCTATCATCATTCTTCCCTTGCCCGTTTTGTCTCCAGGGATGCCTTGTCTTTCATACATGTGGGTCTTTAGAGGGGCTTGTCATTTAACCGTGGCAGTTCTTACCCACTACATTGCTGAGAGTCTGCGAGGCTAGTAAATACAAATTCATCTGTTTCTTTATAGTTTCCAAAACTTGCCATCTCTTTGTCTTGATATCTCTGAAGATTTATTCTGGGAAGCTGATCCCAGGCTGAGGCCAGATTAGTGACACATCATCTGCCTAGCACACATACCTGAGGCCCTGAGTTCAATTACCAACATGAAGGGGGGGTGGGGCTTTAAACCCAGCTAAGAAATCTGCGCAGTCAGTTCCTTGGCATGGTGCCAGATGGAGGACAAAGCCAGAAGATGAAGAATACCATTTATGTTTGGGCAAAGGAAAATGGAAAAAAAAAGTAGTCCCCAATTCTTTTCCACTTTCATCCATGTGAGAATGCTAAAAACAGTTAAAATTCCTTTCACTTGGGTTTTCATGGAGAAAGGAGGGGGAAAAAATGTATGACTATTTGAAGTGCTCTGGCCTCTGCTCAGTTTTTCTCTTGAAGTATAGAGCACCAGGGTGGGGGTGGGATGGGGGTTGGGAACGAGGCCTGCTGCTCTGAGGCCATCTCTAAGTTTTCAGAGGAGAAAATACTGAGGGTGCTCGTGGAGATGCAATATTACTACCAATAACTCTGCGTTTCCCAAATAATCCTCTTAATCATAATAATTATAATTTAACAGCTACAGAATTATAAGAATAGTTTTTTGGTTTTGGTTTTTGGCTTTGGTTTTTTTACACAGACAATGCAAGCAAGAAGTAACCCCCACAGGTCAGCACTGGCTCTGACCTGCTGGGTCTTTGCGTCAGCCTTCCTCCTTGGAACCTGTCTCAAGGTCAGAGCCTGAAGGTGGAACCACCTCAAACCAGTTCAGAAGAAAATATAAATATGCTAACTGTGTCCCGGGGAGGTCCCTACACATGACACACTAAACTTCTGGTTCCTGAAAGTACTTACTTTAAGATCGCTGTTCCTTTGTGCCCCAGGACAAGCCAGGTAAGCCTCTCCTGCACTAGGACTGGTCCTGACCTCCCACATCGACTCCCAGATGGAGAAGCTAAAGAGGGCCTTGTGTTTCCAACATCTGACACTCCAGAACCTCACAGGCTGAGGCCAAGAGAGCCGCTCCTGACACACAAAAAGTCAGTAATGGCTTTGGGACCAGGAAAGGAGGAAGAAGAAAATATCTGGACTGAGAGAAAGTAATGGGAACAGGAAAAAAAGAAGTCACGAAAGGAAGGAAGCCAGGATGGGTTTAAGTGAGAAGGACCCCAGGCTTGGAGAGGGAGAGGAACACACAAGAAGAGAGAGGAAAAGAGAAGGGTGGAGGAAAGGACCTGTGGAGCTAGCTGCTGTGTTCTACACGGCAAGGAGAGAGCCTCATCAAGGCCAGGAAAGGCCTGTGTGTGAGCCAGTAAACAGCTGCTGTGTTCTGATGACTAGGGAGGGCCCTAGCTCAGGCCTAGCAGACAGGGCTCCACCTGCTGGGCTGTCTGTGATGTCATACATGCAGAGCTGGCGTGGTGCTACCTCTTTGTCATACAACACCCACCTCTTTCGAAATGCTTCCTCTTGTTCAAACACCCTGCAGTGTATTTAAGTGAAAAAGTTAAAACTCAGGTGAAATGGCTTGTCCAGAGTTATAATTCAAGTAAAAAACTGAGGAGAGATAAATTTCCTAGTTGGTCAGTCAGCAGTCATCATCACCATCATCATCACCATCATCGTCACCATCATCACCACCATCATCACCACCACCATCAAAGGATGACTAAATGGTAATAGGCAATACAAAGATGGTGACTTGAGGCCACAACGAATGTCCCCTCCTGTTATGGTTTGAATGTGAAATGTCCCCCAACAAGCTTATGCTTGAACACTTGGACCGCAACCGGTGGCACTATTTGAGGAGGTTATGGAACTTTCTGGATGCCGACCCTAACTGGCAGTCATAGGGCTGTAGGTGGGACTTGACAGCCCAGGCCAACTCTGTCACCATGACGAGCTCTCTGTTTCCTTGTCTGCAGAGATGCAGCCAACCATGCAACAGCCTCCAGCTATCATGAACTCCACCCTGCCTTCTCTTCCACGATGAACTATATCTCTCGAGCTGTAAAACGGAATGAACCCTCTTCCTTTAAACTGTTGCTGCCAAGTGTTCATTCACAGAGAAGGGGGGGGGAAAACAAAAAACAAAAACAAACAAACAAAAACAAAGACATCTTCCCTTCCGTGAAGCCTTGGGTGGCAGGTTTTGCTCTCACTGGGCCTTGGGTCACCACATTTCTCTGTAGCATCCCTGCAGAACCTTGTCAGGCTGAGAACAGTAACCAGTTCAGAGCTGGGAGTCACTCACTGCTTCGGTGAGGTGATGTTACAGCTACCTCAGCTCTGAGGCTGGCTTGGCTGTACTGCCTTGTTCTTTGGTAACAAGCTTTATCATTCTTTTTCTGATTGTTGTGTGGGATCTGCATGACTTTGGTGGTTGTCAGGTGGTCGTTTGATGTTTAGATATCAAACCTACAGAAGGAAAGCTTCCGGCCTGAGACTTCAGACTTGTGAACAGCAGCAGGTGAGGTGAAGGAACAGGAGAAGGTCAGCGGATGAGCATCTGGCCACCCTGATAATTCTATGATCTAAAGGCTACTCAACATTTCTAAAATTTCTATCATAACAAGAACCATTTTAATAGTCTTTTCCTGGACAATATGATTCTTTAATTTCAAGGCAAACTCCAGGAGTCTAGAGTTTAGCAATGTTTAAAGTGATTATACCTAGAAAATGACAGTTCTCTACGCCACTCCTGGGCATACATCCAAAAGTTGCTCCAACATACAACAAGGACACATACTCTATCATGTTCATAGCAGCCTTATTTATAATAGCCAGAAGCTGAGAAGAACCCAGATGTCTTTCAACAGAAGAATGGATACAGAAAATATGGTACATTTATACAATGGAGTACTACTCAGCTGTTAAAACAATGACTTCATGAAATTCTTAGGCAAATGGATGGAACTAGAAAATATCATTCTGAGTGAGGTAACCCAATCACACACACACACACACACACACACACACACACACACACAACATATATGGTATGTACTCACTGATAAGTGGATATTAGCCCAAAAGCTCGGGTTACCAATGATACAGTTCACAAACCATATGAAGCTCAAGAAGAAGGAAGACCAAGGGGTGGATGCTTCAGTCCTTCTTAGGACAGGGAACAAAAAAATTTACAGGAGGAAACACGGAGACCAAGTTTGGAGCACAGACTGAAGGGAAGGCCACCCAGAGACTGCCCCACCTGGGGATCCATCCCATATACAGCCACCAAACCCAGACAACATTGCAGATGCCAAGAAGTGCCTTCTGACAGGCTCTGCCAGAGCCTGACAAATACAGAGGCAGATACTCATAGCCAACCATTGAACTGAGAATGGGGTCCCCAGTGGAGGAGTTACAGAAAAGATCAATTTGCAACCCCATAAGAACAATAATGCCAACCAACCAGAGTTCCTGGGGACTAAACCACCACCCAAAAAATACACAACATGGCTATAGTTGCACATGTAGCAGAAGATGGCCTTGTTGGGTATCAGTGGGAAAAGAAACCCTTGGTCCTGTCAAGGCTCAATGCCCCAGTATAGGAGAATGCCAGGGCAAGGAGGCAGGAAGGGGGGGTGGGTGGGTGGGTGGGTGGATGGTTGGGGGAGCACCTTTATAGAAGCAGGAAGATGGGGAACGGGATAAGGGGTTTATGGAGGGAAACTGGGAAAGGGGATAACATATGAAATGTAAATAAAAATATCCCATAAAAAAAGAAAACAACAGTTCTAAAAAGGATGACGCTTCTGAGCATCCTGGGAGAATAAATATTTACTCTTCTAGAGGAGAAATTGCAGTCCAAGATTTAGACCTGTGACAGTGGACATGCTGCAATCTGTGCCTGGGACCCGTTCACTTTTTCAAAACACTAATGTACACAAAATATTTTAAGGCAAAAAAAAAAAAAAAAAAGACAGAAACCTGTGCTTCCATTGAACGGGCAGCAGTGGATAAAGTAGAAGTTTTCAAGGGATGAGACTGTGGGCTTCTTGAAGGAAGAACCCTCTGAGCTAGACTTCTCTAGAACTCTAAAAAGGGAAATTGTTTCAGATGACTAGTAAGAGAAAATAGAATTTCAAAGGAAAAAAAATAGTTCAAACAAGTGAAGAGGAGTAGGGATTGCCTGTGTTTCCAGTACTCGGGAGGCTGAAGCGGGACACACAGTGAAACCTCATTTAAAAATGAAAGAAGAAAGGAAGCAATGAGGGTGGGAAGGAAGAAGAAAGAAGGAAGGAAGGTGGGAAGCAATAAGGAAGGAGGGAGGGAGGAGCAAGAAAGAAAAGAAGAAAGTAAGAAGGAAGGAAGGAGGAAGGAGGGAGGATGGGAAGAAAGAAAGAAAAAAGAAAGAAAGAAAGAAGAAAGAAAGAAAGAAAGAAAAGAAAAGAAAAGAAAAGAAAGGAAGGAAGGAAAAAGAAAGAAAGGAGGAAGAAAAGAAAAAGAAAATCACCAGCCTTGGCGACATAACAGTAGAAACTTGCATGACTCCAACAAAGTGCTTTGTTAAGAGTGGGCAGATGAAAACAGACAGGTAAAGGTGAGTGGATGGTTTGAAAACCCAGTATGGAGGTCTGATCAGATTAGCAGACAGAATGGATGAGAAGCGTGAATGGAAACCTGAGATATCGGTGAGAATAGGAGCCCATGAAAGAAGGGACAGGAGCCCAGTATTGGTTCCTTCCTCCGTATAAGCTATCCTGTGTCCAGGGTCACTTCGTGACTGTATCCGGCCCGGAATCCAGAGAGTTATCCCTATATGCCCACATTCTACCAATATACCCTGAGACTTTTTAACATTTACCTACTACTGCTCTGACCTCTTTCTAAACATCTAGTATCCTTCATTTGTCTGGAGTTGGGCATAGTATCACAGGTCTGTAATCTTAGCACTGTGGAGGCAAGGGAAGGAAGATAAGGAGTTCACTGTTAGTTCAAGGACAATCTGGGCTAGTTAACAAGACTCCCTCAATAAAACTTTAAAGTACAAGTTCTATTTGTTCCTATATCAGAAACAACTTCTTTTCTTCATCAACAATTTCCTCTGCTCCAAAAGTTTCCCCCATTGTCATTTGACGAATTTGTTACTCTGTTCACTCAGTCAAATCTGTTTCAACATGTTTTACACAGAGTATCTTCTGCTTTCTTATTCTAAATTGTCCCCCAATGCTTTCTTTTTATTGACTTTCAATTTTAATTCTTAGCGCACACAATCGTGTAAGATTATTTAGTTCTATTTGTGTCTTTCCCTTTGTACAATAAAGTTACATGACCCCATGTCCTGCACACAGGTACCTAGCCCAAGACTTCTCTGACCACTAATGTTGATTTTTTTAAGGTTAGGGAGAAGGGGATTGTAAACTGAACAACCCCAGGTTTATTCTGCATTCCAAACCCAAATGCTTTTCTTTGTCCTCACTAGCTTTGTGCCTGGGTTCAAATGCTGATGTCATCCAATATCACTAGCTGTGAAACAAAGTAATTTTACAAAGATTGACACTTTGTAACTCTTCAATGTAGCCTTAACCCCTTTCTTCTTATTCTCCTATCTTTTCTTCGATGTGTTTCCTTTATTTTATGTGCATGAGTGTTTTTGTCTCAAGTGCACTGCATGTGTACAGTGCCTGTGGAGGCCAGAAGAGGGCGCCAGTTCTCTGGAACAGAAGTCAGGATGGTTGTGAACTGTGAAGTTGGTTCCAAGAACCGAACCCTAGTTCTGCAAGAGCAACAAGTGATCTTTATCACTGAGCCATCTCTCCAGCCCCCATATTTTCTTCTTTAAGGTGTGATCCAGTTGGAAACTTGCTAGGAGCAAAGGACCTCAAGCCCAACTCAGACTTGAGTCAGAATCTCCATTTAGCAAGATTCCTGGGTGATTCCCTTTATACAAGACTGTTTGTAAAATACTGATTCAGAGGGTAGAACTTTCTATTCTACCATGCGATATATTCGTACTGAAGGCAATTTTTAGCCTCCACGTTTTGTGTGTGTTCTTCACTGTCTAAGTCTCCTTGGCTACCGAAGTCCTAAAGCAACGTAAGTTCTATTTCTTCTACTGAGGACCTGCTTTCTCCCTTGACTGCTAATGAAACCTTGTATCCGTTCCTATAGCTTTTCCCAGACACTTGGAAAAATTAGAAGTCCTCTAGTTATTTTTAGCTCTAAATCAGTCATAGTCTCCCAAAATAGTCAAACCCACATTTAAGACAAATCTCTCTCTTTTGTTGTTGTTGTTGATGATGATGATGATATTTTTAAAACATTAATTTTTGTTTAAAAAAATGATTTTTGCAATACTTTTTAATCATATTCCTTACCTTCCCCCAACTCCTCCCAGAACTTCCCCATCTCCCTATCCACACAATTTTATTTTAATTTCCCTTTTAAAATACACGAATAGAAATCAAGAAAAACTAGGGAAAAAAAGCAAAAGAAACAAAAAGCACCCCCTTAAAAAGAGAGAGTTCGTTTTTGGCTGGCTAACCGCTCCTTGGCATGGGCTGGGAGTGTGGTTGACACACCCAGTGACACTGTTGTAGAAAAGTGAATTTTCACTTTTCCAGCAGGTATCAATTTCAAACAGTTTCTTGATTAGGGTTGGGGCTTTCTAGCCACTTTCTCTTATTAGTGTTGGGAGGATGTGTGTTTTCAACCTGTGCAGGTCTTGTGTGTGATGCCACAGTCTCTGTGAATCCTTACCTGCATCATCCCTGCTGTGTCTGGAAGATGCTGTTTCCTTGGAAACGTCATTGTATGGCTCCTACAGTCTTTCTACTTCCTTTTCTGTAGAGATCCCTGAGCCTTGAGAGGAAGGTCCCAAAGTCTGAGTGTCCCAAAGACTCTCAGTCTCTACACATAGTCTAGTTGTGGTCTCTGTGTTAACCCCCATCTACAGTGAGAAGGAGCTTCTCAGATGAGCTGTGAGCAATGCTTCGACCTACGGGTGGATGCTGTTAGGAGTCATTTTGTTGCCACGCTCCTTTAGCTGAATATTATTAGTGGGGTTTCCCTTAGGGCTCATGACTTACCTAGTTCTCAGTTTCTTACCACTCTAGCAATGTCAGGTGTAGGTTCCATCTTTTTCCTCCTTCCCCAGCTCAAGACCAGAAGCCTGAGCTAAATGGAATTAGGGAGATGGGACAAGAGATGACACGACACAGAGTCAGGTGGCTTTGTCTTCTCACACGGTTCTGGTGCTGCCCACCAGCCTGGCCTCTGGTTGCTGTACTGGTGTTCAGGCTTCTCGTGGGGATGGTGTCCATGATATTGGTGGGTGTTCACGAGCACTTAGGCAGAGCCCATGTCACCACTGAGAACACTGCACTGTAGCGTCTCCCTTCCTGGACACATATGTCACAGACTTTTTTTTTTTTTTACTATGAACCTTCTGCCTAGCATCTTCTAGCAGGAATCTCACTTGGACAGGAGATTCTTGGAGACAACTGTATCATTTCTGCATCTGGGCTACCAGCAGCAGATATTGTGCCTTTAGTGGATTAAATATCTTCCACACTTAACGGTCAGGCTAGACCCACAGCCCTTTTCCCTGAGCTTTCTTTCAAGTGGGTCACATATGAGCCACTTTGTCCCTTTAGGTTCTCGGGGACACATGGCTGTCATGTCAGCATTCAGGAGGTAGAGGCAGGAAGGTCACCATATTCTGCTCCCTGACCCCACTAGTCTCATGGCAGTATCACAATTCAAAATGTTTTTTATTCAGTTTCAGAAGTTCCCAAAGCAGGCTCCTCTGCATCAGCCACATTGCGTTCCTGATGCCCTGTGATAACAAACAGTGATGTGGAATTGGAATCTTTGGTTTTGGTCGTGGTGTTTGATCACATTGATAGCATCCCTAAGTAAGACAATCACCGTGCCTGTCTACCTGCCTGCTGTTGTTTCCCGCCATGATGGTCAATGATAAACCCCAAATTAAAGACATTCTTTTAAGAGTTAGTCTCCCTCAACCCCATAGGGACACCAGCAGTCTCAACTTACCGAGACCCCAGGGAGCTCCCAGAGACTGAGCCACCCACCAGGAGCATACACAGGACAATCCAAGGCCCCTGGTACCAATGTAGTAGAAAGATCTGCCTGGTCAGGCCTTAGTGGGAGAAGATGCACCTGATCCTCAAGAGAGACTTGAGGGCCCAGGGAAGGGGGAGGCCTAGTGAGGGGGCACACCCTCTTGGAGGCAAGGAAGAGGAATGAAATGAGGAACGTGTGTGTGTGTGTGTGTGTGTGTGTGTGTGTGTGTGTGTGCATTATGAGAGTGTGAGTGTACGAATGCATATGAGTGTATAACTATGTGTGACTGTGTATATGCTTATGTGTGCATGAATGTGTATATGTGTGTATGACTGTGTGTATGTATGTATTGTCTGTGTTTGTGTGTATGCATGTGTATATGTGTATGAGTGTGCATCTATGTGTAGTCTGAGTTTGTGTGTGTGAGTGCATGTGTGTACGTGTGTGTGTGTGTTATGTTCTGTGTATGTGAGTGTGTGTGAGTGTATGTGACTGTGTGTGCCTATGTATGTGTGAATGTGTATGAGTGTGTGTATATGAGTGTGTAAACGTGTGTATTTGTGTATGTGTATATGTGTGAGTGTGTGCATGCGAGTATGCATGCATTCGTGTATGCATTTGTATGTGCATGTATGCATAAGTATGTGTGTCTGTGTGTGTGTATGATTGTACATGTGTATGTGTATAGGTATATGTGTACATGTGTGAGCATGTGTGCCATTTTTACTCAGGTGGTCACAGCTGCTCTGTATTCATCACTGCAGCAGTCACCCCGTGTCCTGAAGACAGCATTTCATCGCTCTCCTCCCCATCCTCTCTACAACTCATGAATTTTTACCTCCCTAAAACTATCTTTAAGATTTAATCATAGAAAAGCCAATAATTTACTTCATTAGATTAGATACCCCAAGCAATTCATTAGAAATAACTAAACTTTAGTTACTATATAACTCTTGATGCATTTCATCAAAATGTTGTCCAATCGGAATAAAAGTGCCCAGCCCTCCCTAGGTTTAGCTTGTATAGGTAAAATGGTACTGCCCAGAATGCAATAGAGATGGGTCAATGGGCTAGTAGAGAGGGCTAGAGCAATGGTTTCCACAAGGTGGCATGAAAGAACCTGTGTCACACAGAGATGCACACTAAATAAATACATAAATGAATGAATGAATAAATAAATATTAAAGAAGTCAAACTCTTCCTATGTGGTTCTGGCAGATGTATCAATGTTCACCAGTCTTGATGGTGCTTTGTCGGATGTTACGTAGCAAACAGTATAATGTTACCAATGATAATTTTGGTTATTGTTTGCAGTGGTTTCTTGGCGGGAACCTGCTAAAGTTGAATACAACATATTCTAAGCCAGTGATTTTATTTTTCTTTTTAATTTTGTTGATCATTTTTTTAAGTTGGGGTGTTTTGACTGCATGTATGTCTCTAAAGCACATGTATGCACTATCTGTAGAGGCCCAAAGAGAGCAGAAGATGCTCTGGAAGGAAAATTAAAGCTGGTTGTGAGCCATCCTGTGGGTACTAAGAATTGAATCCCAGGTCCTCTGAAAGAGCAGCCAGTGCTCTTAACAGCTGAGACATGTCTCCAACCCCATAAACTAGTGATTTCACATGGAGTTGACCATCAAACTTGTACATGGAGTTTATTAAAATACAAAGGTTAAAAATTCCAGCACCTAAGAGGTAGAGCCTAGAGAATTTAAGTTTGAGGTTATCATTAACTACAAGCAGTCTAAGCTATATCTGGTAATATTTTACTATGGACTCAGTAATGGTGATATATTATTTTACATTATGACCCCAGAATTATAAATGTTACATCTCCAAATGTTACATTTCCCTCAATGTTTGTTAATTTTTATACTGTAATATTCACTGCCTCTTTTCAAAATGGTAACAATTATTAACAGTGTAAACATGACTTTTAAAGCTATAGGAGATAAAGGCCCAGCTTTGTTTCAGCAACAGACTCCATATTGATTTTCTCTGTAATGGGATCTCATCAGATAAGCCCTTATGAAATGATTAGCAATTAATCAAATTCATCAGATTCTCCTTCATCCTCAGATAGATTTTCTCTCATTGCATTTATTATTTTATTTCAGGGGTCTCCAATCAACCACATGTTTTGTTCTTCTGCCTTCAACAAAGACAGTCTTGGAGCTACAGAAAATGCCTGTACGTGTACTTTAAGTAACTGGCACTTTAATCAGTACCTCTTAGGTTTCTGGTCTAATTGCTTAAGTCACTTTGGGACAGGACCAGTAGGCTGAGTCAGAATTTCCTGAACTCTTCTGAGTCAATAAGCAGATGGGTTTGTCATATTTTTAACCTGAGATCAGCACATGCATATGCACATGCACACACACACACACACACACACACACACACACGAATTAATTACAAGGAACTAACTAAAAGAGCCAATAAGAGATGATTATGGCAATTTGTCTAAAATATTTTTGGTATTTTCATGTCATGTCTAGATACATAAGGGAGCTACGTTATCTATAACCCATTACATTTAAACACACTCCCTCTTTGGTGCTGAGGTTGAAACCAGGCCTTTATGCAAGCATCCTAGGCACACTTTCTAACGTTGAGCTGTCTGTCAGCCTGAAGCTATACGACTTAGTAGACTTTGCCTTTGTAAACTGAAATGAACTTTCCTTTAGTGAAACTTACTCTCCCTGGCTGGTCTTTGAAAAACTCAGTAATTCTTTATTAACCATTCTCAGTGTAAAGATTTGTTTATTTTTATCTTATGCACATGAATGTTTTGTTTGCATGTGTGTATGTGCACCACATGTATGACTGGCACCCATGCAGAATGGAAACTGGTGTTGGGTCTGCTTGAACAGGACTGACGGACGGTTGTGAGCTGCCATATGGGTCCTGAGAACCAAATGAGGATCATAAGCTGCAAGAATAGAAAATTCTCTTAACCAGTGAACCACACCTGCAGCCTCAATCAATTCTGTCTTAATAGTAACACAGTGGTGTTCTAGCAGTGTGAGCGTGGGGGGCTGGTATGTACCAGAACATGGGCTACATCAGTAGCTACATCACTAACGAGAATGGTATCCCAGCAACTAGCAACTGCCAAGAGACCCCCAGTGTGTGATGAGCTGCCACAAGTCCCTTTGCCTTACACGAGGACGTGGGGGCAGAACCAATATCGTGCAAGTAACAGCCGCTGTGAATCGATGGCTGCAGCGGCCATGTCTCTTCCAGATGACAAGATTTTGAGTCACTCCTCTCCATCCCCTGGCTCTCAAATGCTTTCCAGTCCCTGTTCCTACGTTGTCCCCTGAGCCGGGGGACAATTGATACAGATGTTACAGATGCCCTGTTGAGGGCCAACCTGTCTGACCAGCTGTGGGCTTCTGCAATAGCCACTGCAAAAGTGACACAGACTGACACCAACACAAATCTGTGCGGATAAAAATGAATATTTAGAGGGTTCGTCACTGTGTCCACCTAGCAAAACAACACCTTTGTTCTCTCAGAGGCCTATGACATCCACAGCTACAGACTCTTGAGCAGGTTTACATCAGCAGTCATGAGTTTCCTGGCCTCCACAGACACTGCTGATTAAACATCCAGAATTTTAAATTCATAATAGGGGAAACATGCACTGTTTGTCTCCTTGTCTTGCTTAGTATAATATCTTCCTGGTCCATCCATTCTCCTGTAATTTTCATGATTTCATTTTTCTTTTTAGCTGAATCAAATTCTATTATCCCCCATCATCAGTGGATGGTCATCTATAATGCATGAGTCTTTAGATTGGCAGCTTAGAGCAGCACAGTCATTCTCTTCTTTAGTATCCTTCATTGGAAACACAAAGGCCTGAGTCCGATTGCTGGCGTTCTTCTGTATCCCGGTGGCTGCAATGCACTTGAGCAACTTTCCTGATGTAGTCTTTCTGCAAACTTAGTTAGAAATGCCTCTTATATTCAATAAAGTCCATCTGCTGTCGTGTGTGTGTGTGTGTGTGTGTGTGTGTGTGTGTGTGTGTGTGTGGTGTATGATATATCTGTGGTGTGTATATATTGTATAGGTATGGTGTGTGTGTGTGTGTGTGTGTGTGTGTGTGTGTGTGTAGTGTAGTGTATGATATATCTGTGGTGTGTATATATTGTATAGGTATGGTGTGTGTGTGTGTGTGTGTGTGTGTGTGTGTGTGTGTAGTGTAGTGTATAATATATCTGTGGTGTGTATATATTGTATAGGTATGGTGTGGGGGGGTTGTGTGTGGTGTATGTGTTGTATGTGTGTGGTATGTAGGTTTGTGTGTAGTGTATGTGTGTGGTATATGGATTGGTGTGTGTGTTGAATGTGTGTTACATGTGGGGTGTGTGTGTGTTGTGTATGTGTTTTCTGTGTTAAATGTGTGTTGTATGGGATTGTGTGCAGGAATACAGTGCCTTTAAAGGCCAAAAGGGGATGTCAGACCCTCTGCAGCCTGTTTTAGGTAAATTGTGAGCTGTCTCACCTCCAGATGAGCCATCTTTCCAGATCTTCAAAGAGTGCGGTAACTATCTGAAGGTCTGTCAACGTCCTGCTGTGATCCACTGACATGCCTTATTGATGAGATTCCCACAAGACAACTCACATTCCAAATCAACAACGAGCATTTCTTCAATAAAGGCTACCCCGTAGGCATGGTCTGGCCGGAAACACCATGAGGAAGACTGCCCTTCTGAGAGGATTAAAATGCAGAAAACCTGTACAGCTTAAAGGTGGCCAGCCCCCAGGTAAGGCAGCAGATAAACCTTCTATATCACAAAGAAAAACACGCTAACTTTGTTTTATTTTGGTCCACCCTTCCTCTCCTCTTCAGAGGAGTGTTCTTAAACGTTGAAGAGAGTTGCATCATTACCTACAGGAAGCTCCCAGATTATTACCTACAGGAAGCTCTAAGACTCTAGGCTTGAATATCTATCTTTTCTCCAGCTACATATGTGAAGTTTCTCAAATAGGGAGAACACAATGGTTCCAAAAGTCATTAGCCTGCAGCATTTTCTTCCTATTTCAATTCCCTCTTCTGCTTTCCTCTTTTCTTTTTACTTTATGAACTGCTTTAAGTCACACTCCATGTTCTTGTTAGTGATGTAAAACAAACTTCTTCCACGCATTCAGCAGGAAGATTTCCTTGAAGTGAGCAAAGGTTTCTTAAACAGGGCACAGAAGACGCAATCCATTCTAGACTGCCCCATACTTGACTATCTGAATGGACATAGACTGTGGCTAAAATTAAATTTTCTGATGCCTAGGGCTAGAGATGTGGCTCAGTTGGTAATGCTGCCTTAACATGCCCGGCGTCCTGGGTTCAATCCCCAGCACCAGGTGAGATGGAAAAGGTGATATGTAGGGTAAAGGCAAAAGATTGGGCCAGCCTAGGCTACGTAGCAAGTTCCAGGACATAGAAAGTACATACTGAGACCTCACTCAAACAACAACGGGGAGGGGGTGCCAAACACATATAGATACTACAAATAAATCTTAAGGAGAAAGTTCCTTGGCCTTGGCTTCTATTTTCAAAACCACAGACTAACATAGGCGTTTAGGGCAGCCAGGTCGGTCCCATGACCTAGCTACTGTAAATTGTATTGCAATAAACATCTCTGCAGAGCCCTTCAGATAAATATTCATCAGTGATATAGGTAGATAATATGTTAAATCTATCCTCAGTTGGTTTTCTATCTTGTTTCTTGTTTTATTTTTTTAAGACTCTCTATATAAGTTTCTATAGTAGCTGAACTAGTTTGCATTCCCATAAAAATTATACGTGTATATATGGCATGAAAGAACCAAACCTGTCCAAAGGAGTGAAGGGGACTGCGACAGAGTTGAGAGGATTACCATCAAAGTACATCAAAGTACATGATACACTCGTTCCAGTTCTATTTCTGCATCTGTGAGAAAATATCCTGACAAAAAGCAGTTTAGGGGAAAGAGGGTTTATTTGGCTTAAGATTCCAGGTTATATTTCATTACCGAGGGGAAGCCAAGACTCAAGCAGTCACACCATATCCACAGTCAAAAGCACAAAGAAAAAAAAATACAGCCAGGACTGCCTGCCTGCCTGCCTGCCTGCCTGCCTGCCTACCTGCCTGCCTGCCTGCCTGCCTTCCCTCACATTGTTTAAGATCTCCCACCTAGGGAATGGCTCTGCCTACAATGGGCAGCATTTTTCTAAATCAACTAACAATGAAGAGAACAACCACTATACACACACACACACACACACACACACATCAGCCTGATCTAGATAATTTGTCCTCAAGATTCTCTTCTGAGGTGATTCTCACCTATGTCAATTTGACAGTTAAAATAACCAGCACAATACTTGTATAAAATACCATACGAAGCCCATTACTGTGTAAAATAAACATATGCCATTAAAAAGAATTTTAAAAAGGTAGTCCAGGTTAAGATTCCTTATAGAAACCTCCAGAAAAAAAAAAAAAAAAAAAAAAAAAAAAAACAAAGGCCCAGATGGTAAATTAACATTCTTGCTGCACCTATGCAAATAACCTCACCAAACCTAATGAGGCCAGACTCCTCTTGTGATTTAAAAAAAAAAAATCTTTAAGATGCTTTTTTTAAACAATCCAAAATGGGGAGAGTATAAAGAAAAAAGCTGTGGTTAAGTGAGAAATTGTGTGTTGTCGTTCTAGGGCACAGCTGGGCTGTCTGATTTTGATTCCGGGAAGCTAAGCAGTTCTGCAGTTTGTGAATGACTGACAGCAACTGAGTCTTGTCCATAGAAATGCAAATGACTTCTGTCCAGTGGGAAAGCAACCCAAAAAGTCTGCTAAGGCTCAAGCCATGCATTAATTTTAACGTTCCAGAGCTCTAAATGAGAATCTCCTCTAACCAGGTTTTGACACTCTATTGGTCTCCTTTAAAATGGTGGTTTTTACATCTGTCCTGGTTTTGCCCAAAATGTATCTTTTTGTATCTACTTTGAACTAAGCCACTTATTTACTGTCCTGTGTGGCCTTGCCTTTGTCTCTACTACAGGTAAGCTTAGAGACTTGAAGATAGTAGTTGATAGACTTTCAAAGCAGCCCAGATTCGTAATTTTCCTGGCAACTTAGCACAGAACTTTCTAGAAACTTTATGGTATCTTTCCTGCTCAGCAGTCACTTGGTGCATTTCCTGCTTTAAGGTACTAGAAGGGCCAGAGACATCTCAGCAAACATTGCCCTGGTCATTCAACTCCTCTTAACACAATCTATGAACCCCGAAAGTGCACAAGAAGGAAGTATTCAAATGTAAGGCTCTCTTGGTCTTCTAACTCTCAAAGATACACTCTATACAATGCTAAACACATTTAGGTTTGTCCAACATTGCGCTCTCTGCTTGTACCCAAATGGCAGATAATATGGTAGATCACATTTTCCTTAAAGGGGGCCAAGATATTCTTCTTCTTTTGGTGATGTGTATCTCATAACAGTTCCCCGAATACTGTCAAAGGCTGATGACTGGGCACGTAGCTTGGGGGTAGAGCACTTGCGCAGCATACATGAGACCCTAGGTTCAGTCTGAAGAAGAAAAGTCTAGTGAGCTGGAACACAGCAAAACTCTTGTCTGTGAGGGATGCTGCCAGAGTTTAGTTTGGTTTGGGTTTGAGAACGCATCCCATCATGTACCCCAAACTGGTCCCCAATTTGCAGCAATATTCTTTTTTAAACCGCTTAGCTACTTGAATTTTAGGCACTTGTCATCATGTCTGGCTTATTTTCCAGGCGTAAATAAATCAACCGCCGCTTTCTTTATAAAATAGACTAATTTGCTGGCTGCGGTGCCGCATGCCTGTAGGCAGATCTCTGTGAGTCTGAGGCTAACCTGGTCTACATCACAAGTTTGGGACCCAACAGACCAAGCTAGCCATGAGACCCTATATCAAAAATAAAAATAAAAATATAATCCTTGTCTTTAAAAAATGCATACTTCTATGCAGCCAGTTGATAGCTTTGTCTTTAGAAGCACATCTGCAGCAGGCTCTAAACCTCTTCTGAACGGTGGTAATATACACTGGGACAACTATGTCTGGAACGCAACTGCCATCAGCAGCAGAAGAATTTCTGTGCCTCTCTCCCCATCCCACTGGGCTGGAACACAATATTCAGAGCTAATCTTATTTCAGTCTTTCTTCAGTAGTCTTGGATACCTCTATGATGTCAACCGTGTTAGGGGAGGATACAGAAAGAGTTTCCCACACAGTTCAGGCTGGCTTCACACACATTCTAAGTCGGCAAGAATGGCCTTGAAGTCCTGACCCTCCTGCCTGTATGCCGATGCACCACTACACTTATGGTATTAAGTTAAACAGAAAAAAAATGAAAATATATAGAATTCTCAATGTGGTTCATAACCCCTTTCCCCAAGGCCTGGTGTTTTCCAGAAATGTATCTGCCTTCTGACAGCAATCTTCAGGGCTTTGAGTACTGCTGTTGAGCTTCTTCTGGGCATTTCAGTACTTCCCCCCCCCCCCCATCAGGTTCTCTTTGCAGCTCCTACTGAGTTCTGAGTAAGCCAAGCAATTCACACAACTGGCACTGTAGACTGTGTCTGACTGTTACGACAAGCTGAAGGTGGTCGTGACCCAACGATGTCTGTAAGATGCACAGCTCTCAAACAAACATGAGGCTCTGACTTACACTCTTCCCTACTTTCATATCCACTGCCAGGCACATAACACACCAACTCATGACCTGCTCATAGCACTCCAACTAGATCACCTTTTCTGCAGCTTTAAGCTCCAGTCTAAGTCTATACTGTGGTGCTAATGCATACATACAATGAACGGACACCATGTCTCTACTCCTTTCTATAAGATTCAAACACACACACAATCAATACTTAAATAGTTTTTAAAAGTAAATACACATTTATATGCTCCTTTCCTTCTCTATCTTGTCCTAACAAAGTCACAATTTGCAACCTGATAGATCTTGTTCCCTTTTACTTTTGTTTTGCTGCGGCCTGAGTTTGTGTGTGCGGTGCTCTGGGAGCACTCCAGTGTCCTGTTCTAGTGTTACGTCATTACAAGTGGACATCCCAGTTGGAGGTATCATAGAAATGTCTATAAGAATGTCATTGGTGCGGTGGCCCTCCTGAAGTTAGCTTGCCTTTTTTCTTCATGCACCATATGCAGAGGCCTGTGTTAGCCTCTTCATAAATGAAATAGCTTGTTCTGTGCTAAATTAAACGGGACATTTTTCTGACTGATTTAACACTGCCAACAGTTCGGTGCTCTTCTGTATTAAGACTATAGAGACATAGGAACTGGGTAGCTTGCTATGAGTTAGGAAAAAGTAAAGAATAACCCAACTCCCTACTGTCCTAGATCAAGATTTTAATGATTCCAGTGAAGTAACAGAGACTCAGAGCAGGGCAAGGGGAGTCAGATCTATAGCAGACTCTCGGAGCTCTGGCAGTGGAATGGGAGTGGAATCGAGCTTCAATCCCTAGTAACAAAATAAACCACTATGACATTATAAATGCAGTCATCTTGAAGCTAAGCTCAGTCCAGAGGCTCTGCCCAAGCATGGAGTCACTCTTCGATGACTCAATGAGGACATTAGCGAATAGGTGCTCTTGTAAGGAATAATCTGAATATATTTTGGACAGGTTGAGTGTCAAG
Organism: Micromys minutus; assembly: GCF_963924665.1. Lineage (NCBI taxonomy): Eukaryota > Metazoa > Chordata > Mammalia > Rodentia > Muridae > Micromys > Micromys minutus. The sequence goes on along the minus strand of NC_137971.1, from coordinate 90,280,011 downwards.
GTTGTCCATCATTGATAATTTGAGGAAAAGATATTTCAAGAGGTAGATTTTGATTCAGAAAAGATGGATTAGTTCCATTTCTCTTTACCCCAGACATGACTTTGGTTTGGTTGATTTGGTTTGGTTGGTTGGGTTTTGCTGTTTGCTTTGCTTTTGAGACAAAAGTTGATCCATAGTTCAAGCTGGATTCCAATTCACTCTCTAGCCAAAGAGGACCTCAAACTTACATCAATCATCCTGTCTCAGACTCCCAAGTTCTTGGATGGCAGGCATGAGACATCAGGTCTAGCAAGACACAGTTTTGAAAAGAGCTTCATGGCCCCAGGGGAAGCGAGAGGAAAGTCGAGCTCGTCATTACAGATTCGGAAGCTGCACACCGGAGCGAGAATTTTCATAACTTTGAAACATATTTGTGAAATGTAGAAATTCTGAAAGATAAGTTCAATATGTCCCTTTCCTCAAGGAGCTTAGAGTATAGTGAAGATTAAAACAATTACACAAAGAAAACTTGACAAATGTCTTACAAAATGCTACTTTGGCTAAGAGGGAAAGCCATAAGTTTGGAGAAAATCAAGAAATAATACTTGTCTCACTGAAAGTGTAAAGTAGATTGGCTATAGTGATGGTTTCAAGAGTCCATATAAAATGTGATGGGATTCTTAACTGGTTGCAGCAACCAAACAGAAGAACGCACTTAGGAAATGGAGCACAGCCAGCATTCTGCAGACTGTGAGCTACTTGCCTATAGAATACAACTGAGCTTTAGGAATAGAGACAATGAAGGAGGAATTGTTAACAAAGACATTGAAGAAAGAGAGTGGGAGTACCGTGAGGAGTGAATGCTTAAATTCAAAAGATTTCTCTCTCCTTCTCTCTCTCTCTCTCTCTCTCTCTCTCTCTCTCTCTCTCTCTCTCTCTCTCTCTCTCTGAGTGTGTGTGTGTGTGTGTGTGTGTGTGTGTGTGTGTGTGTGTATGTGTGTGTGTGTAAACATTTCAGGAGTCCAGAAAAGGGTGTGAAGTATACTCTGTCATTCTTTACCTCCTCCTTTGACGTGAAGACTGTCCCTGAACCCAAGTGCCTGTGTCTCAGCTAGACAAGAAGACAGCAACCTCAGAGATCCTCCTGTCTTCACCCTCTTGGAACTGAAGTTATGGGCATTTTTCCATAACACCTGGCTTGTTGTGTAGGATTCAAACTGGTCAACATTGCAGAGGAAGATATCTCAGCTACTGAGCCATCTCTCTAGCCCTAAGAAGCTTACTTTCTGGAGAGTGCTTTAAGTACGTCATCCTGAGGACTCAAGAGATTGGTGAATCTATAAGATGGTACACAGAGGGTTATAAAGACTGTTGACATCTTGTCTTATTTTTTTTTCCACCAAAGATTCTGGTCTTTTGGCTCTCCATATAAATCCTAAGTGTTTACGCCTTACAAGCCAGTACTTGGGATTCACGCCGCCGCCGCCGCCGCCACCACCACCACCAACGCCTCCATCCTGTCACCTCTTAATTTAGCTTTAGCTTCCTATGACTAACTCGGGTGCCTGCCGTTTTATTTTCCCTCAAGAGCTGATGTGATGAGGATGAGCCTGCTCAGCTGGAATGTAGAATAGCTCCGTTATTAAGGCTCCCCCAGGGAGGAATGACTGACTGCTGCACACAGGCGCTGGATGTTTTTGTATTTCTCAGCACAATCTGAGAGTTCTTGATTTGTGACTATTAGGAAAATAAAGTTTCCAGTCTCAGTACACTACCCTCTATAAGTCGGATGAGGAGCTCATGATAAAGGGCGGTTCTTCAGCTCCCCTTGGGCCTCTGCACGCATCAGCACAGAAGCGCCTCAACTTTCATCTACTGTGTGTCTACCGGTTTTTGTTTACTTGGGTCTCTTTTTCAGTGTTGCTTTGTTAAGTCCAAAAAATTCAAACAACCCAAGCAGTCACAAGAGCCCACCAAGGCAAGATCTTTATTTAAATTAAGCAGCGAAAACTGTCAAGTCGGGGACAGCAGCACAGACTCAGGACCTGAACTTCAACTCTGAGCCAGAATGACACAGAGATTTTTAGCTCAAACCCCACAAATAGCTGTGCCAAGTTACAGTCATGATTTCTCATCGATCAGAATTATTCGTTCAGGAGCAATCACTATACTTTGGGAACAAACATAGCAGACTAGGGAGAAAATTGACCAGCCATCTGGAAAGCTCCCCTATAGCCTAGGAACTTGAACTTAATTTCACTTTATGATCAAAATGGAGTCTGAAGACAAAATGGCAGCACTTAGACTAAGTTTCATTTGTTTGAGCCCAACAGCTTAACATTTTTTAAAAGATTTATTCTTCTCTGTTTATTAAGTGTTTGATCATTGCAAGCATAACTTAGTTGAGAAACTAAGGAAACAAGAAAATAAGGTGTGTGTCTCATCACTGCTGGCATTTGAAGCTAATCTTTCCTCTTATGCATATTTCGATTTTTAAAAGATATCTGGGATCATGCTGCATAAATGATTTGCTTTACTGGCATTTTTAACCATTGGGTTTTGAGAGTTTGCCATACTGTTAAAATTATTCTTAGTCATTTTAAGAGCTCCCTGAAATGTCGTTCTTGTGGGTTTGGTTTTTATTTGATGTACTTACCTGTCTCCTGCGCTGATTCCTCAGTGCAGCATAAGCTTCCTGGGTTGCATGTGTGCCTGTTGTTGTGGAAAGAAGGAAAACATGGTAAAAGATGAAATTTGTGTTTAAATGATGGAATTATTAGCTTACGTTCTCTGCTCATGTTGTTTAAGTCTTTGTTTGTTTTGTGTATGTGCAGGGCAAGAGCGTGGAAATCAGTAGACAACCTGCTGGGGTCAGTTCTTTTCTGTCACCATGTGGAAGGGCTGGAACTCAAAATCATCAGGCCTAGCAGCAAGTGCTCCCCACCACTGAGTCATCTCACGTGCCCTTCTGCTTATATTTCTATTGCAAATGATATAAACACCTGATTAAGGAGCACACGACTGAGCCAGGCACGGTGGCACATTCCCATAATCCCAGCATGCCTCTGCACTCTTAACCACTGAGTCATCTCTCCATCCCCTAATCCTGTCCTTTAAAAGGCAGTTTTGTCAAAATGATCAACTAACAAAACCCACCACAGCTCCCAGGGACTAAAATACCAACCAATGAGTTTGCATGGCCCTAGGTGCATATGCAGCAGAGAATGGCATTTTCTGGCATCAGTGGGAGGAGAGGCCATTGATCCAGTGAAGGCTCATTTTCCCAGTGTAGGGAAATGCCAAGGTCTGAAGATGGGAGAGGGCAGTTGGGAAAGGAAGCACCTTCATGGAGGAAATGGGAGGCAGGGACTGGGTAAAGGGGATAACATCTGAAATGTAAATGTAGAGAATATCCAATTAAAAAGACAGTTTTGTATTGACAACCACTAATGTGTTATTGTGTGTTGAAACAAGTACAAAACTATATAAAATATATGAATTTTTCCCCTTTATTCTACCAATGTATTTTCCTATTGCACAAACACACACACACACACACACACATTATATTATAATTATATAATAATAATATATATATTATTCATACAGAAGAATATTTAGTAGTTTCTTATAATTCATGATTCTATACTTGCTTTCAAGGTTGACAATATATGAATATCTTTTTATATATTTAGATTAATTTTATTATTATGTTGGCTAAAAATCCTTGGCAAGATCCAACTGTTGTGTCTTACATCTTTAATCCCGGCAGAGGCAGGCAGATCTCTCACTTTGAGGGCCAGCCTGGTCTACAGAGAAAGTTTCAGGATAGCCAGAGCTTCACAGAGAAAAACCCAGTCTTAAAAACAAAAAACATGGGGCTGGACAGGTGGCTCAGCGGTTAAGAGCATTGATTACTCTTCCAGAGGTCCTGAGTTCAATTCCAAGTAACTACATGGTGGCTCACCTCTTCTGGTGTGTCTAAAGACAACTACAGTGTACTTGTATAAATAAAACAAATAATTTTTTTTTTTAAAAAAGGAACATCAGATTTTATTTCTCCCAGATCTGTTAAAAAAAAAAAAAAAAAAAAAAAAAACCACTCCTCAGCTGACATGTGGTGGTATGTGACCATTATCATCACACTCAGTCGGTGGAGGCAGAAGGATCAGGAGTTCAAGGTCATCCTCAGCTATGTATCAAGTTGGGCATGCCAGGTTACACGAGAACCTGTTTTTAAAAAAAAAAAAGAAAAATTCCTTGGCTAATATAATGAAAATCATGGTCTTGTCTATATAGAGAGGATCATGTTCATTTATATCTAACAATTCAACAGCTTCCCACAACAATATTAGACTTCTTTAGAGTAGGACAATTTCTCATTCCTCAGCCTTTAAAAAATACCTCATACCCACCATGCAAACATGGCCGTAGTTGGGTTTCTACCATCACCTAGAGATTAGCATGCTACCTGTACCGGTGTGGTCTTCTGTAAGTTATCAAGTGGAACATTATCTACTAAGAAATTTCCCTAATACAGACTTTGGTTGTTTTGTTTGTGGAAGGAGGTCGTTTTTTACTTCTATTGATGTTGCATTCATCCTCTCTCTGATTTCTGTGTGTATTTTGAGAACATCAGTTACCTGAGATCTACACAATGTTCTGCCAGTTTCAAAGGCAAATTTTATCAAACTAGATAGTAATTCATAGTTCATTCGAGATGCCTCTGTACACATCACAGCCACAAAATGGAGAAGATCTGAAGCAATGAGGACTCATAGTTTATCGAGTGGAACTGGGGAGGAACTGAGCTAGGGTTTAGATGGGAGCACTACTGTAGTGGAGATGCTGTGCCCATTTCTCGAACCCCAAAAGACCACCAAGGAGCCAATTCCGATGCATTCACACTAGGACCTTTACTCAAGCTCAAGCCCTGAGCTAGACCATCGTCATGGTACAGCAGGATGGGAGGGAGAAACCCTGAGCCCAGTTTCAAGTAAGCATTTATAGAAGCAAGTAAACAAGCAAGGGTTTCCAGCTTGGCCCACATCTCATTGTGGGGCTGTTATGGAATTTGTTGGCCTCTAGAATAATTGGCTGGTGTTGGGAGCCAAACTATAGACTTTCATAAATAAATATCTTTAGGTACAACTATAACTTCTACTTTCCTCCTGACTGGTGGTTGTTAGGGAGTGGTCTGGAGACCAGTGTGAGATGCAGGCTTGTTGGTTAACTCGAGTTCAACCTTGGGTCAGGTTTTCTAAAATGGAGCCTGAACCCAAGATGGAGTTAGTTTGGTCTCTAGGAAACATATTTTCTTCAAATTTCCTGGCTGTCTGTAAAGGAAAAGCAAAATAAAGAAAGGGAGAAGAGAAATGAAGGGGAGTAAGAAAGGGCTGGAAATACACTGACATCATATAAATAATATCAATAAATTGACATCATAAGCACATGTACCTCCATTGCTATAAATTGATGTTTTTAACTGAAGTATTCTTGAAATCAGGTGTTTGTGTTTCTATCTGCTTATGAATCTAAGAGGAAGTTGACCTTGAAAATATGTACAGCATTTTCAAGAAGTTTACTTGAATAGGACCTGTTCCGGTCTCATTTCCATGGCTGGGATAAAATATTCTGACAAAATCAACTGAGGGGAGAAATGGCATAGGGGGCTTTCAGTTCTGGGTTGCAGTCGATGATGGTACGGGAGTCAAGGTAGGAGCCTATGTAGGTCGCATCACACCCACAGTTAAGAGCAAAACCAAATGCTCTGTTCTGCCTGCTTGCATGTTTATGCCCAGCTAGCTTTATAGTTCAGGACACAGCCCATGAAATGGTGTCACCAACATTCAGTGTATGTCTTCTTACAATCCACAACCAAGACAATACTCCACAAACGTGCTCATGGGCCATGGATTTACATGATATGCCTAAGATTTATTTATATTTTATGTGTATGGGTATTTTGCCTGAATATATACATAAGCATCCCTTGAATATCTGATTCCCACAAAGGCCAGAAGAGGGCATCAGATCCCCCAGGAACTGGAGATATGGATGGTTGTGAGCCAACATGTGGCTGCTGAGAATTGAACCCAGGACCTCTGCAAGAGGAGACAGTGCTCTTATTCTCTGGGCCATCTCTAGACCAATTTTTCACTAAGACTCTCTTGCCAGATGACTTGCAGTTGGGCTGAACTGACAGCTAAAACTAAGGAGCCCAGTGCCTCCTTATGAATTATCAAATATACTTAAATTGGAACATGAAGTGTTCATTCATAAATATGAGAGACTTCCTTTTGAAACTTCTTTTTGAAATGTGTATTTTGACCAGAATGAATTGTGTGATTCATATGTGTGAGAAATTGAGAACGTGTAAATCTTATCAGTTTCTGACTAAATGTGTGATTTTTCTCTGTGGGGGAAAAATGGTTTGAGATACCAGTTATATTATTTCATACAGTCCTCAAGAGCATTGAAGTAATAGAATAGACTTTATTCAAGAAAGGCAAAATACCATCTCCGATTCAGTCTGCAACCTTAACCTTGCTTTCAGAATGGTTTTTCCATCAACCTTCTCCTGTTATAGGGACCTTGAACGCTTCAATCAAGCAACATGTCAAAAAAAGAAAATAGAAATGAAATAGAAACTTGAAATATATCCAAACTCTTGCCATTTATTTCATACATATATTTCTGTAGGAGAAGTAGGGATGGAGGGAAGTCAGCTAAGCAGTGAAAACCTCAGCCTCAACCAGCTGCTCCAGAATCAAGAAAGGAGTAGCTCTATCACAGTTCCGATTTTAGAAATATTTCTATATGACATGTCCTGCATTGATTTGTATAATTTCACTTTACGGTAATCTATGAAACTAGTCATTCTTGTACCTACAAGTCGACTAGCAAAACTATGCAACTTACAGATATGATATTTAACAATTTGGATGTTCCCTTATTAGATAATTAAAATTAAAATGAAAGCTAGCCACAGTGATGTATGCCTATAATTGTAGTATGTGGGAGACCGGGACAGAAAAACTACAACCTAAGGGCAGCCTGAGCCACAGAGTAAGTATTGGGCTAACAAACTTGTCTCAAAGAGGGGAGAAGTATTGTAGGAGCCAGATGAGTTGAGAACACCAAGAGAATACAGCAACTAAGGACCAACTAAGCAGGGCTCATAGCAGCTCATGGAGACTGAGGTGGCAAACTTGGGGCCCTTGTGGGTCTTCTGCATATGTTACTGTTGTTTAACTTTGGCTTTTTGTGGGACTCCTAATATTAGGTGTTGCAATAAAAACAAAAATGAGTCTGGTTCTACCGGTCCCACGTGGTCTCACTCCATGGGAACCGCTCCAGTGTGGACCACTGGAGCCGGGCATCTGGTCTCTTTCTTTACCACACAGTCCACTGGCCACAGAGCTGGATCTGTGAGCCCAGGCTGTTTCTCTGCCATGAGGTCCATGAACCGCCCTCTCCCAACTGTCTTTTTTTAGCCTCCACACGGTCCCCACACACATCCCAACTCCACAGCAGGCTTTGTGCATCCCATCACTACACCCTCCTTTGAACTCAATTAAGTTGTCACATCAAAGAACACACCAAAGTACTCTGATCCAATTGATATGATATAATTTGCACACCTAGATAATTCAGATCATCCTGTAGAATTCTATCTCTGATAAAATATTCATAACTACCTGTATCCATATAAAGATTCACAGAGAGGAATATCTACATCTGCTTTCATGTTGCTTCTTGAATCTCCCATTTTCTCCTTCTCTCCTGCCTTACCAAAACTTTGTCCCTACCCCCACTCTCTACTGTTGCCTTGACATCAAACTACAATTAGGAGTTGGGTGTCTCTGACTCTATTGCTGGCTCTTGAGACCTTTTTTCCTCCTACTGGGTTGCCTTGTCCAGACTTGATATGACAGCTTGTACCTGTTCTTGTTGTCACTTGTTATGCCATGTTCAATTAATATCTTTAGGAGGTGGATCTGGAGAAGGGGAAAGAATGTCTGAGAGCAGAGGAGGAAAGAGGAGGCTGCATATAACATGTATTGTATGAGAAAAGAACAAATACATAAAAATAATAAAATTAAAAAATAAAGCCTTGTCTCAAAAGATAAAGAAAAGAGGATTCGGAATACACCTCAGAAAGGATGAGGTGGTACCTAGAAAAGTAATCTGTATGTGTGAGATCCTGGGCTCAATCTCCATAGCTTGAATTTTAAAAAGATGTATGTAGGAGAGATCAACACTTGCTGAGCAAGCTGGACCAAACACCTGAGTTTCATCCTCAGAACCTACATCAAAGTGGAAAGAGGGAATCTACAGAGGAATTTTAATCTAGCAACATGGCTTCTCTGTTAAGGGGTTATATGCAAAGACCTTGTGGTTCTATGTGATCTGGCTGGAATACAGACACACACTTAGTACACACCTTTAATCCCAAATAATATAGGTACGGTTAGTTTGTAGAAGGAAGCAGCCATGTTTGAGAGTGCTGCCTAAATGAGGGTCAGACAAAGTGAGGAGTCAGAGTAAGATTTGACAAAATGAATCAGAGATGGGATATTCTCAGCCCTTTTGAGAACAGATAGGCAGTGAATGCAGTGCAGTGGGGTTGAATTCATTCCTGAGTTCATGCAGCTTGGTGCAGGTCAGCAGAGGCAGTTGAAGCCAGAGAATAAGCAGGAGCCAGAAGATTAAGTCACATTGCCTTAGTTAGTTTGAGACCAAGCAGAGCAATTCAGTGAGAAGCTGAGAGAAATCAGATTGAATCTGTCATCTTGGAAAGAAGTTTGAGTGAGGACAGCTGAATTGATCCAGCCAACAGAGTTCAGAAAGAACTAGAAAAGATGAGCTTCTTCAGCAATGAGCCTCCAAGATGACAATTACATCTGGCAAATAGAAAATACTATTACAGGAATCAATGTCACAAAGTTGTTTTCTGACATTCACCTGTGCACACATCATGTACATGACACAATAAATTTCAAAATGTGTGTGTACATTTATTGGTGAAATAAACTGTGGACTTTAATACTTAAAGATGCCCATATATTTTGTCTTCATTATATTAATGTTAGATATTATTTAAAAATACAGTTAGAGAACATGGGAAAGATATTTGTGGAGGCAGACTCTTTCTCACTAAACAATCAAAGTGGCCTCATCTCACAGTTCTCCTGCCTCAGCTTCCTGGGTTATACATGTATAACTATAATTCTCAGCCTCTAGGAATATAGATAGATGTATTTCACTAGGTCCAGCTAAGAACAAGTATATCTTAATCCATATAAATAGTTATTTATTATTTTCTTATAGCTAGAATTAAAAATCCTTTATAATTTTTTCAATTTTCATTTTCATTTTAAAAAGAGGGGGCTGGAGAGATTGGTCAATTGTTAAAAGCACTAGCTGCTCTTTGAAAAAACCTGTACCCACATGGTGGTTCATAATTGTCTGTGACTCCAATTCCACCAAGCAAGCATGTGAAACAAAGACAGACATGCAGCTAAAGCACCCATACACATAAAATGATGTAAATAAAAATTTTAGTTGAACATCTGGCTTGATATTTGGAGCAACAAACTTTAAAAAAAAAAAAAATAGACCCGAAGACACTGTGCTACACAAACTTATTCATTTAAAGTTTCAGAAATGTGACTCTGTTCATCTAACAATTTTCTATTATTATAACTTAACAGTCTAGTAATTTAAAATTATCCTTAGATGATTTGGAGGAATTTATAAAATATACCACTGAAGTATGTATGTATATGTATCCACACATAACATATTTATACATATGTGTATGTTCAACTAGATTTTAAAAAATCTTCCAAGATTTTTTAGTCCTCCAAGACTTCCAGTGACTTCTAAGAAGTCATTCAATAAAGTCAATATCAGGATCTTTTCCTCCTTCCCAATCTTCCTGTGTGTATGCAGTCACATGTCCATATACATGAAGTGAACAGTTTCAAGTGTGAGCCAAAGAGTAAGTCTGTTTTAACCTCTCCTTCCAGAGTTGTCAGAGATGTAGGCTTTAGACATCACAGTTTGTCTGTCTGCCTGCTGCCTCGTTCTTCCTCTTCTCCATTCGGCTTGTGAGAACGCTGTGTGAGGGACACTTGCTTCCTGTCCCTTCTGGTCCCTCCAGGTAAGTCATGAGTTAAGAGCTGTGTTCTGTTCAGATGATGCTGACCCTGTTTGTATGAAGTTCCTATAAAATCTATAGGAAATCTAATCTCCTCAAACTGTGTGGGGAGGAGAAATGATGCATGTTTATAATACTGTTTTCCATATTTGCTCAGAGGGCAAACTTCTCTTATTACAGATTATAGTAGTTCCTTCTAAAACCCAAAATGTTTATTCTTATAACGTGCTTTGATAGAGGGACATTATATTTTAATGATCTGCCATTCATCATAAGGAACTGATGAGCGTGTGAAGAGACAGCCAAATTTAAACTGATTTTGGGGGTAGAGCGATGGCTCTGCTGTGAAGAGACATACGTTCTTACAGAAGACCTAAGTTCAGTTCACAGAGCCAGACCATTGGCTCACAAACACCCATAATTCCAGTTCCAGAGAATTCAGTGCACTCTTCTCACCTCAGCAGGCACACACACACACACACACACACACACACACACACACACACACACACCCTGTGGTAGTCAAAGGCAATTTATTTTTTACATTTTTAGGGTAGATTTTATTTAGAATTATATACTGCAATGTTAGCATATTGTACTATTTCTCACAAGTGTGTATCAATGTTAAACTGATCCATCTCTTTCTAAAACTGGTCAGAATAATACTTTCTATTTGTAAATTAATTTCTATCACCCTAGTGTTTGTTCCCAAAGCAATTCTTAGGAGCTAGCTCTCTACTGCCACCTTGTGGGATATGGGGACTAACATCAAGTACGCAGGCCCTGCCCAAGTGCCTTTCTCCACTAAGCCATCGGCCCAGCCCTCAAAAAATAAATTTTAACTATATTTTTACAACTGTGTTAATATGTTAATTGCGTTTATCACAACAACACTTTGAATAAAACAACCATTGCTTTCTTCTGACTAAAAAGAAAATAAAATATTTTGCCAGGCTTGGCACCACAGACCTTTCCTCTCAGCACACAGGAAGCGCTGGCAGGCAGAGCTTTATGAGTTCCAGGTCAGCTTGGCTTGCATGGCAAGTTCTAAACCAGCCAAGACTATATAGTTAGACTCTGTCTCAAAACAAAAAAAAATCAATCAATCGATAGTACATTCTCATGGGCCTGTAAAGTGGTTGCAGACCCCACATACAGTACCTGCATGCCTATATGCTTTAGTCAGCCCAGAGAAGTACCAAGGAGCAAATAAAAAGGACCATTAAACATAGTGGTCTCCTGAGGCCATGTTCTTACTCATCCTCATATACTCCGGGTGCCTCCCTGGAGACTTTGTTATTGCCTAGTGACACCCAACTCCAAGCAATGTGCTAGGAATTCAAAGGTAGGCTAAGGAGTCCCTTACCATGTAATCTGGGCACTGCTGTCACTGGAGCTACATCTATTAGAACATTTTCAATTGTAGGGCAAAAACGTAAAAATACTAAATCCAGTACCAGGTTTAGTGTCTCTCGCTTGTCATCCCAACTGTCTGGGAGATTGAGCTAGGAGGATTACAAGTTCTAGGCCAACCTGAGCGGTTTGGTGAGCCTGTGCTGTGTTTTGTTTTGTTTTATAACATTTACCTATTTTATTTTGTGTTTTGCTTACATATATGTATGTGCACCACCTGTGTGGTTGGTATCCAGGGAGCTTAGAAGAGAGCATTGGATCCCTTGTAGCTGGAGTTAGAGATGGTTGTGAGCCAGCATGTGGATGCTGGAAATCGAACCCAGGACCTCTGCAGTAGCAACAAGTGCCCCTAACCCCTGAGCCATCTTTCCAGCCTCTGAGAATATATTTTAAAATAAAAGCTTTTTTTTTTAAATACATCTCAGTGGTAAAATGCTTACCGAGAATATGTAAGACCTAATTTCAATCTCCAGTGTAAAAACAATAAAACATAAGGTTAAATAAAAAGTATATTGTTTACTGCTTTTGAGTTCAAATGTCCAGAGTATGAGCCGATCTCCTGCATGAGTAAATTTAGCCACCAGGCAATCCTAACAAAACAAGGAACTTAAGGCTCATGCGTGCCTGGCCAGGTTCCCACCGTTGTCAGCCTGTCCACCCACTCCAAGGGTGGCAGATCTCTACAGTAAACAGCATGGTTAGCTCCACTATGCTAACTTGTCTCTGGTCCTTGGCTTTCTATGCAAATTTTCTTTTCAAGTCCTTAAAGTGGCCCCGAATGTATTAGATTTATATAGGAGATAAAATGTTATAGAGTTCATTTTTTAAAAAAAAAAAAGTCTGCAATTCTCAGTGACTCATTAGATGTGGGACTCAGATCAGTGACGTGAGTGTTGTCATATCTTGACGGTGACACTTAAGGCCTGGTAAATCTTGGCTGTTGAACAGAAAGAGCTTTCTGTATATGGGTGGACCTGACATGTCCCCCATGATCATTCTAACTTACTTGAAACTAACTTTTGCCTTACTTGAGATAATCATATAAATAGAAAGAAATGTCAAGATTCACATGGCTGGGGACCCAGATCTCTGATTGGGATGGTAAATAAAGAAGGAACAAACAGACAGAAGAACAAAGAAAAGACAGACAGACAGACACTTATATAGTGAAGCTGGGGTCCAGTGGGATTCTCTAACTGATACCTCTCCAGCCTGGAACCCCCAGTTGTTCTTTAGGTACATCATGGGGAGGCTTGGCTAGTTTGGGGAGAAGGTCTCTTAGGTGAGCAGCCTCAGACTGCAACATCTGGGAGCAGGAAGCTACAGTTGCACATGCTGATCAATTGCCCATAAACACTCCCTCTCCAGCTCCCTGCTCGGTCTCTCCACTCAGACTCCCCAGGAAAGCTTTGCCACCCCTCTTGAGCCTGGCCCATGTGGTTTGTCAACTTGGCCTTGGAGTCCTGGATGTGTCTCTGCCCATGTGTCAAAATAGACTCATTTAGGGCTCTTCCCAACCCGTACAAAGAAGTAATTCAACAAGAGTCAGCAACTAGAAAAGGAAGTCAGGTTGGCATGAAGACTGCTGAAGGCCTTAGGAGGCTTCCCCTATTATGGCCACCCCTGCTAGAATAGAACACTCAACTCCTAACTGTACTGCAAGGCAGGCATGGTGCCACCCAGGAGTCTATACAGAAGAACTGAGAACTCAAGCTCAGGCTGGATTGCATATGGAAGCTCTGTTTCTCAAGCACAGGAACTTCTGTCACAGAGGCAAGTTTCATGTGAATTCCAGAAAGGCAGCAACCTTTTCAGGGAGGGGGCATTTCCAGACAGGGTCTTGTAGATTCTCAGTGCCCTTAAACTCACGGTAATTTTCTTGCCTTAACCTCCCAAGTACTAGAGATTGAATCTAGCACCTCATTCTATGCACATGATCTACCAGTGTGCTATCCTCACCCCAAATTGAACAGTCTTTTGTCTTATTTTTTAATTCACATAACAGACCTGGCAATGAAAATTGGCAGTTGCCAGCCATGAAGCCCAGATGTCTTTGAGCATGAAAGTCATGCTCCCAATGGCAACTCGCCATCTACCTGTTTAATACGGACTGTTTTAAGTAAAACAATTCACAGGAAAAAGCCAAGGCTTAAAAGAACACAAAACAAGAACAAATAATGACTGTGCTGAGAAGAGATTGGGGAATTCCTGATGACTCAACCCCGTGTACCCTGCTATATATAGTGAGCCTCCTCCAACAAATCCCTGAAGGAGAAGCAACTGCCACACATGGAAATCACAGCAAGAGATTGTGGTCTCAGGATAAAGGAAATACTTTTAGTCACTGCTCCAGTTTGTTTACTATTGCTGTGATAAACACTGTGACCGAAAGCCACCTAAGGAGGAAAGGGTTTGTTATATTGCTGAAAAAGACACACACACACACACACACACACACACACACACACACACACACACACATGGATTAGGCACAAACCACACCCGAACACCTATTTTCACAGAGAAATCTTCTATTAATCGAGGAAGAAAAGTTAAAGTGGCTGCTTTCTAACTCAGGCAGAAAAACAGCAGCAAATGACCTTGCAGGTATAATTTTTTAAAGATGTATTTATTATGCATACAATGTTCTGTATGCACAGCCAGAAGATCTCATTACAGATGGTCGTGAGCCACCATGTGGTTGCTGGGAATTAAACTTGGGTCCTCTGGAAGAGCAGCCAGTGCTCTTAATGACTGAGCTACCTCTCCAGCCTAACAGGAGTAATTTTTAAGAAGAGAAAAGGGGGAGTTCTGTGTTTAAATGGGCTAGGATTTGGTGGTGTATTTTGATTGGGCACAAGCCAAAGAGAACTTTTGATTGCTGGACTCCAATACTTTGTCAGCTGGACCTTGGTGGTCAGTCTCAGGAGGAGGAAGTGACCAAATAAGGGAAAGGACCTTGGTGGCTAGCTTTAGGGATGTAATCTAGAAGCTTTTAGCAAGGCAGAGGTGATGGTCAAAGTCTGCCAGAGCCATGCTTGCCATGTCTGGGCTGGCTAGAGTTCCTTCAATTATAGCTTGCAGTTCACCATATTAAACAACCCAGGAACAATTACCCAGAGGTGACATTGCCCACGCTGAGATAGGTCCTCCCACATCAATCACTAATCAAGAAAGTGACCCCACTGACCTGCCTGTAGGCCAATCTCAATTGAGCTTCTCTTTCCGGACGATTCTACCTGGGTCAGGTTGACAGAAAACCAGCCATCAATGTCAGTCACTGTCTAAAAAAGGAACCGATGGGAAGAAGATAGTGAACTCCCGAACCCTGGGCTTCTTCAAACACAGACTAGCCAAAAACAGACAAAATTGAACAAGATGCTTTAGTGGACTCAGTGGCTTTGAGGGGTCTTCGGGACTAAGGCGATGAGTCCTTCACTTGCAACAAAGGAAAACGCAGAGGATTTCCTGTATTTAACCAGAGGAGAAGTTCCCTACTATGAGTGCTGTAGAAGAAATAATCACATCAAAAATCAGGCTTGATAATCCTACTCATTACCTTTAGGTGCTCTAAGATCTGTCTGACTTCTCTTGCAGGCTCTGTGGCAAGAAGAAAAATGTTCTCTCTGGCTGGGTGGCTGCACTTGCCAGTTAGATTTCTTAGGGAAATTAATGAATCTAGCACTGGAGTTAATCAATTGTTCTTGAGCTTTGCTATTTCAGAAAAGCTGAGTCATGCTGGATCAACAAATACATCTCCATTTCTGGCCTAAAGAGCTGAGAACCAACCTCTGAAACAGTGATCCATCTGTGTGTCCACCTGCTTAAAGCCGCTGTGTCTGTCTGTCTGTCGTGCTCTGTGAGACAGCTGGTGCTCTGTCTGTGCCTCTCTGCCTTTGAATTTATAATCTTATCAGCAATTACGATAGCCTTCGAAATTGAGCACATAATGTAACCAAGTGGCCTATTAAGAAACAGGACTAATTTTGTTTTCACTTGATTCAATTGTCTGCTACTATAGACCAATTAGGAAGGAATAAAAACTAGCATTCTGCCTTCTCTTGGAAGTTTGCCTAGTCTTTGGGTTTCTAGAAATTTCTGGAAGTTAAGAACCTAGACTTTTTATGTACAAAATATTCCTCTGAGACCTTTCTTTTGTTTTGGGTTGAGAGATCGGGTGAATTCCTGGGAATTTGAGGGCGTTTTCCTTTCCCTTTGAGGTGGCAGACTCTTGAAAGCAACAGCAGAAACCCAGGGTGGTGTGAATATTAAGGTTTGGGAGCCTGCAGGAGGAGCCTCCAGTTTCCACATTTCCCTGTGCCCCAGACTAACAAAGTCAGGTCTATCAACTGCCCCCTTTCTGGGAAATCAAACCAAGATGACAGTTGTGAGAAGTTGGATGAAGCACCAGCTAGGACACTGGTACCCCAACAGTGACACCATGTGGTCAAAAGGAGCGCCAGCAGCACAAAAACAACAATAGAACAGTCTCTAGTGCAAAATTGTCCCAGTCCTGCGGAGTGGGATGAGGTAGCACCCACAACAGCCAGGCCACTAGAGCGCTGAGGGCTGGGCAAGTAGTGCTTTGGGGACAAAGATCAGAACCGTCTGGCCCTGAATCAGGTGTGTCTTGCACAGTTTCCCAGAAGATAAAATTTACAGCTCATAGCTCAACAGGAAAACACACCTTCAGTACAATGAGAGCACTTGGGCCTGGACTCTGAGCCCAAACGCTTGTGTTTTCTTTTAGCATATATACATTGCTTGAAGAGAATTTTTATATAAAACATTCAGTGCAACAGCACTCCCATAGTGACCCATCACACAGGGTGAGCTGTGATCTTCCACTTGTGACATCATTTCTCCCACCTGTGACATTATCTCTCCCACCTATGACATCATCTCTCCCACCTGTGACATCATTTCTCCCACCTGTGACATCATTTCTTCCACCTGTGACATCATCTTTCCCACCTGTGACATCATCTCTCCCACCTGTGACATCATTCTCCCACCTGTGACATCATTTCTCCCACCTGTGACATCATCTTTCCCACCTGTGACATCATCTCTCCCACCTGTAACATCTCCCACCTGTGACATCATTTCTCCCACTTGTGACATCATTTCTCCCACCTGTGACATCATTTCTCCCACTTGTGACATCATTTTCCCAATTGTGACATCATTTCAGTGCTCAGACTTTTGCACCAGAGACATTCAACCTATTGTGGCATGGGGACACCTAGCAAGAGACAGAAGGAACCAGCTCACAAGAGGTCTTCAGGTAGAGGAAGAAGCTTTGGCTTTGAAGGTGATGAGAGACAATGAGTGGGTGAATCAGAGACTGGCAGGATCAGACAGACAGTCTAACCCTGGTCATGTGAAAGAATGCCTCAACGGGCCAAGGATAAGAATGTTCGAAAGGAGCCATAGTGTAAAGGTCAAGTCCATGATAACGCTTCCTTGTGGGAGGGAATGACAGAATCGTTTATCTAACCAGAAAGCTTACCTTTAATTCCAAACCATACCGAGCAGGGCATGCCACACAGTAGGCAATAAATGACGGTTGGTCTTGAATGGAACTTATTCAAAAGCTATAAAAGATTATAGGAGCTAGAGAGATGGTTCCGCAGTTAACAGCATTTGTTGCTGTTGCGGGGGGCCTGGGTTCAGTTCCCAGCACCCAGACGGTGGCTCACAATTATCTGTAACTCCAGTTCTGGGGGATCCAGCGCCCTCTTCTGGCTTCTATGGGCATTAGGCATACATGTGGTGCATACATGCATGCAGGCAAAACCCATAAAATAAACGTAAAAGGAATGTTTTAAATTAGAAACTAGAGGGCCAAGAATGGCCCAATGGGTAAGAGTGTGTATGTGTAACCTGGTGATCTGCATTCAATTCCCACAGCCGGAGAAGAAAACAACCAGGAAAAGTCCTCTAACCTCCCCCACCTGTGCAGTGATACAATGTGTATGCTTGCTTATACGATAGAAACAAACTTCCAGAGGCACTGGGCAGCTTCTGTCTCATAGATGGCATAAGAGAGCAGGGTGTCCTCCAGTCACTCACACGTCATCTGTGTGTGCCATCCGGTCCAGAAGCACCCGCTGGTGTCTTAGCCAGTCCTGAGATCTAGCCACGGCACCCATAGCAGCTTCACCAGACGGGTGGGCCAGCTGCAATCTATACACCCCTAGAAAGACATCATGAGCAAAACTGCTGTACTTCTGCCCCAGCTGGTCAAGTAGTGAGAAGCTTACCTACTTCAAATAGCTGGACTGGCGCGCAGAGCCTTGTCCAAAAATGGTAGTAGGTAATCTCCCACACCTGAGGTGCCCTCTGTATTTACCATGACTAGGCTTGTGCTGGATATGAGCGTGCCCACAAAATGATGGTGAACGTTCAAACATTCCAGGTTATATGAAAGTCCATGAGACTGACATGTACACCCTCAATGAGGAATTAACACTGCAGCTTCTCTGTTCTGCATCGAGTGTGAAATTAGCTCCGCAGGCTGTACTACTGAGATGATTTATACATTTTTAAATGGGAGGGGGTGGCTTTTGGCCTGAAGTGAAGCAGACTGTGGCAGCAGGCATAGCTGACTGACCCTGCTTACCTCACAGCAGTCAGGAAACAGAGACAGCCAATAGACATCCATCTACCCAACTGAGTCTAACCTCCTACTTGTCCCAATAGGCTGAAATACTATGGATCAATCAAGGGCATACTCCATTCATTAGGAGCAGAAGCCATTCTACCAAAAACAAAAACAAAAACAAAACAAAAAACTAGCAAGCTCCCAGCAATGAGCCTTCGGGGACCCTTTCAGATTCAAACCCTAACAAGATTTAAAGAAAACATGTAGATCCTTTGTTTTTAATGCATTGACACGAAGAACCTTTTGAAGACAACCCCCTTCCCCCCATTGCTCACACTCACTCTCTCTCTCTCTCTCTCTCTCTCTCATTTGTGAGATATCGTTTGTGAGAGATGCTTGATCCTAGGAGGCCCAGACTCCCCCCACCCTATCCGATTACACATTTGGTTGTGAAAACAATAAGTGCTTTGTGTGCTTTGTTTTGTTTTGTTGGCAGAACATAAGTAGACCAAGGGCTATTTTTGGATAGCTTTTCAACTGCACCCCAACCCAGTGGTGTGAGTTCTTTGTGAGTGTCAGACACCAGAAGTAGAGAGAGTGCATTAGTTGACACTAACTTGGGTATTTTCATCAAAGAGCTGCTCTCTGCTCACCAGCCGGGCCCAAAGTTGTTCTGATATGTCCCCACGAGGAATGTGTCTAAGCAGTAAGTGGCCAATATTTCTCCGGTGCCAATGGAGGAGAAGCCAGGATTCAGTGAAAAATGAGAACGTTTGCCATTCAGCCCATTCCAGGCTCCATCAAGCTCACCCCTCCCACTGCCTTCCCCAACCCACGCTCATTCTCCCCCTTTCGCACTGAGTCCAGGTTGGAGAAAATTACTTTTATTGGTGGCGAACCTAAATTAGGCTGAATGCTCCTCTTTCAGAGGACACAGGGTACCAGACTGGAAAGCCAGGAAGGAAGGATTGGATCTGGGCAGTGGATGCAGGATTCTCTCCTTATTTGGATGTAAGTGCTGCACTCTGTACGTACTTATTTTGGAACAAGGCATAAGCGCAGAATGGGGCAGGGCAGCCCAGTGATCAGGCTGCGCTCTCTATTTGAAGCACCGGTCTCTCGGGATCTTCCTTAGGCTGAGGAGGTTCTGGTTCCAGGACAGACTCCATTGCAGGCTGAGCTGCAGGCTGGCCTTCTGGGGGGCCTTCGGAGTTCCGGACAGGCCCTAGGCGTGGCGGTTTGACTGGAGTGGGTTGTGCTGCTTCGGGGCCTTTACGACTGGAAAGAGCTCTTTTTAGGCTTTGAACCTTCTGTAAGCCCGTGCGTCGCAGCCGCTGAGCCCGGGACTCCACTGGCTCCTCGTCAGAACTCTCTCCAACTTCATCCTCTGGGCCCAGCACCAACTGGTCCTCCGGGCCCAAGAGCTCTGGCGCTTTCTGGAAGGCGCGGGCTGGAATTTCAGTCTCCTCCTAAATGAGATGACACAGCTTTTGATTCTTTGATTTGGCCCTGGCACCTAGCCCGGGCCAGCCTGAAACTCTTCCCCGCGGTTACACCAAGGGAAGCTACTTCTTTGCATCTGCACCAGGAATTGGGGCCAAAAAAGAGGAATGGGGGTGGAGGAGCAGAGGGGTGGAGGAGTAAAGGAGCAGAGGAGCAGAGAGGGCGAGAGTGGACTCTGCAAGTCTGCAAAGTGGATGAAACCCTGTAAAGTATGAAACAGCCAGAACAGCTGCATGGGCGCTTGGGGGAGGCAGAGTAACACCCTAACAGTTAATTTCATGGGGTTGGGACTGACTAAATCTGCGGAGGAGAGCGTGGATTGGCCAGGATGGGAGTGAGAGAGGCGAAGTGGGAAGTGGGTGCGGCTCTGAGAGTCTCTTCCACAAGGGAGGGCAGCACTTAGGGGTCAGGAATGTGGAGATGGTGGACCGCTGGGCGGGAGTCCCTCCCTCGGTGATAACCTAGAGGTGGGGGTTGAGGGGAGGGGGGCCGCCTGAGGTCACTGACCTTGAAGAGCAGGACGTGCAGCTTCCCGCGCGCCACCAGCAGCCCGTGGTTGGCCTCCAGCCGCTGCACTTGAGCGGCACGGCGCACCGCCCGCTCCTGGGCTGCGTCTGCGTGCGAGCCCACGCGCTCCGCCTTGGCCAGCAGCTGCGCCAGGGTGTTGCTGGTGGTGTCGTGGCTGCGGCTCAACGCGCCCAGGCCACTCTGGATACGGCGCACTGAGCCCGCCAGGCCGCCCTGCCTCTCAGCCAGGCCGCCCTGCCGCTCGCGCAGCGCCTCCAGCATAGTGGCCAGCTTCTCCAGCAAGGTCACCACGGTGACTGCGTGCACCGGACCTCCAGCCGGCGCCCCGGGCACAGGCCCTGGCTCCAGTGCGCTCTCCCCCATGATCTCTGACCACCGGGCCTGCTCTCCCTGCGACCGATGGCTCCGATCTGGGCTGGGGCTGCCTTTCCCCGCCTCCTCCCCTAGTTCAGGCCGTGACTCAGCCGGGCGGGAGTTGGCATCTTCTGCAGTGGGAAAAGGAGGAGGCCAAGCAAGGGGGCGGAATGTCCAAAGGGGGGGTTCTTTCGAAGGCTCCGCCCAGGGATCTGCGGGGGATTGCTGTCTGGCCCAGAGGCACCTCTTTTCTGAGTTTCTGCTCCTCTTTCGCCCAGTTTTCTGGTGGGCCTCTTTCAGGCCTATGCTCACCACAGCAAAATGCAAACCACAGAAAATTTCATTTATGAATCAAGTGATCAGAGAAAGGGGTGGGTTGGACGGCCCGGGTGTTAAAGGCATAACCTAAGCTGTCAGGGCTGCTGAGCCCCAACGCAGGGCGGAGGCTTGTAAAGTTTGGAATGTTCTGCCTCAGACCTAAGACTGCCTAGGCCCAAGGCAGGGTTGTATCTAGGCGCGCTGGGCGAGGCATCCTATGATATTTTCCAGGTTTAGCCTCTGGCTTCTCTTACTGCTATTTCTTCCTACTTTGGATTCTTGGAGGATGGCTCAGCCATGAGTTACAATAAGTACTGGTTTGTCTGTTTTACTGGGGATTGGCTGTGGCTCCTGCCTAATGCCTTCAGTCCCCTGTCTCCGAAATTGCTGCGTGTGAGGATTTGAAATTGTTGCAGTAGCAGCTGGGTGGTAGAAAGGTGCAGTGAGAGGCGCTACGCGACCTTCCATCCCACAATCCCTTGCACCCTCCTTTTCCTGTTTGGGCCTGGCAGAATGGCTCCCGCAAAGAAGGGTGGCGAGAAGAAGGGCCGTTCTGCCATCAACGGTGGTGACCCGGGAATCCACCATCAGCATTCACAAGCGCATCCATGGAGTGGGCTTCAAGAAGCGTGCTCCTCGGGCACTCAAAGAAATTCGGAAATTTTCCATGAAGGAAATGAGGACTCCAGATGTGCGCATTGACACCAGGCTCAATAAAGCCGTCTGGGCCAACGGAGTAAGGAATGTTCCATATCGCATCCGAGTACGTTTGTCCAGAAAACGTAATGAGGTTGAGGATTCACCAAACAAGCTCTACACATTGGTAACATATGTGTCTGTTACCACATTCAAAAATCTACAGACAGTCAATGTGGATGAGAACTAACCTGCTGAATGTCAAATAAAAATGCAGCGTTAAAAAAAAACAAAACAAAAACAAACAAACAAATAAAAAGGTACAGTGAGGTAGGAAGAGGACCAGCTGGAGACCATCATGCAATAGAGTGGGTGTTAGAGTGCAAAGTCACCACTTAAAGGTTGACTCCTAATTTCTGGTTGTGAAATTTTGTTTGTTTTTTTTTTTTTGGGGGGGGGTTG
Source organism: Micromys minutus (assembly GCF_963924665.1). NCBI lineage: Eukaryota > Metazoa > Chordata > Mammalia > Rodentia > Muridae > Micromys > Micromys minutus. The sequence continues at coordinate 90,258,046 of NC_137971.1, read as the reverse complement.
TTTTTTGTTTTTGTTTTGTTTTGTTTTGTTTTTTACTATTTATATTGGAGTTTGATTTGCTTATCTTGGGCCCCCATATTTCTGAACCCGACAAAATAACACTAAGCGTGTAAGACAGGGTTTCATGTATCTCAGTCAGGCCCTGAGCTTTACTGTTCAGCCAAGAACGCTTTTGAATGTCTTTGAAGACATGGTGCCCATCCCCATTCATCAGAAAGCTCATGGCTGGTGTGCTTCCAACCAAAGTCGGGTTAACGTGGTCTTGGTTATAAACCGGTGATCCTGGAACTAAGGACTTCGAGGCAGGAAGGTTAAGTCTGTCCCTGGCTGCACAGGGTGACCGAAATGGCATAGCAGAGACCTGTATTGGAGGTTTTACATGACACAGACATTTCAAAAGAGAAAACATAAAGGGAAACTGTCTCGTTCAGTGCTTAGGTTAATGAATGGAGAGCTACACAGAAGGGGTGTGGCCTGGTCATAGTAGATGGGAGGGGACCCAGCAAGGCCTGTCTGCACAAGTTCTGTATCAGCTCTGTACAGCCGCTTCCTGGTTAAGGAATAGAACCCCCTACAATGACGATATTGAAGAAAAGAGTGATCTTTCTAAAGTATTGGATTTGTTTTTTTGCTTTAAAAATCATTTAGTGTGTGTGTGGAAATGTGCACGTGAGTGTAGGTGACCACAGAGCCAGCAGTATTAACTCCTCCTAGAGGTAAAGTTGTAGATGATTGTCCCCACACAGAACCTGAGTCCTCAGGAAGAGCAACAAGTGTTCTTATCTTTTGAGTCATCTCCCCAGCCCCTAATTTCTGTGATTTATTTAGAAAAGAATTGTGGTGGAAGCAGGCAGGTCTCTGTGAGGCCAAGGCCTGGTCTACAGAACGGATTCCAGGACAGCCAGGACTACACAGGGAAACCCTGCCTCAAAAAGAGAAGAATTGTGGTTTCTGTGAATTGTTCGGCATGAGACCAAAGATCAGTGAAGACTTCCATTCTCTGTCAAGTCAAATGCTCAACATGTTAAAATACACTGCTTTGTGGCATCATTTTCTGAATCCCAACATGACCCTTTGGCCATATAAATAAGAAAAAGACAAACAAATTGAACTACCTGTATATTTCTTCTTTCACCGCCGTGATGTATGGACACAGGCGAGCAGCCAGAACAGTTCTAAAAAAAAAAAAAAAGCTACAGAAAAAGTACTTGGGATTTCCAACTAAGACACTAAAACAGATGCTTTCTACAACTAAGAGTCACACTCCTTTTGAGACCACTTGCTGCTAGATTACTGATTTCACCAGTAGTCTTTTGGGTTGTTCATAAACTGGAATTCTTTGTCTCACATACCAATACATGTTTAACATTCCTGGTCATCAAATGGAACAACATCTTCGAAAGAATGCAAGATATCTAGATGAGTACATTATACAAGAAGCAACCTGGATGGTTAGCTCGCTACTTAAGAGCACTTGTCGCTTTTGCAAATGGCCCAGGTTCAGTCCTCAGCACTGACAGGGTAGCTCACAACAATCTGTAACTGCAGACCCAGGAAATCTGAGCTCTCTTTTGACTACCCTGGGCACAAGGCACACATGCGGTACACATACATACATGCAAGCAAAGCACCCATACTCATCAAAAAACATAAAAAAATCTCAGAAGAAATGCCTCTGGTCCTGGACAGTTTCAGAGAGCCAGAGAAGCATTCTTCAGGGACTTAACCCTTGGTTTGGTTGTCATAGTGGAAGCCACCAAACCTGAACTGAAACTATGAGCCAAAATGAAAGTTTTGCCTTCTGAATTTTTTTCCCTTGGGTGTTTGGTCACAGCAACAGAAAGTTAATACAGACATTTTAGGACCCCCTTTCGAGGACCTGCACTCGAGTCTCGGGACACGGGGTTACCCAATGAAACGCGAGAGACCTTCTTGCTGCAAAAGCACGAGGTAGTTTAATGATGGAGCTCCGGGCCGATATGTGTATCTCATGCAGGAGACAAAGGTATCAACCCTGAAACTCAAAAGCTAGGGGTTTCTATAGGGAGAGGGTCGGGGGCTGGGAAGAATTAGTGCGAGTACAAAGCTCACCCAACACTCACTGCAGTCAGGAAGTCAGGCACCTAAGTCCCATACAATGACCTCTTCACCCCATTCCCCCTATGTTAGAGCATGAACTCCTCCCAAGGCCTCTGATATCTACACAAGAATTAACTACACTCTGGGGTTCCGCAGTCCCAGGCACAGGGTGTTTATACAAGATAAGTTACAGCTTCACTAATGACTGTGAATTCCAGAGCTCCGCAATCGATGGTGCCCAGGTGTCTTGAGAAGGCAGTTAAGCCCTAAATCTCCTAGCTAACAACTGACAAGATACTTCTCTCTGTGTGCTCACCCCGCATTCCATCTCCTTGTATAAGAGACAGCCTAAACAAATCATATTCAGACAACTAAAACTAAGGGAAGTATAGGAAACATTATTTTTCCCTAAAGAGAGAATTCAGCATTGCAAAGACTGTCAGATTGTGGAAGGTCTTAATTATTAAAGACTAAAATATACTATGAAGAAAATACCAAAAACCAGCAACAGGATTATTAGACCTTGAATTTAATTTTCTTTCAACATCATTGTCTGTATATTTACCAGTGACAAAGATTTTTCCCTTTGTCTTGGCTACTTTTCTGTTGCTGTGACAGAACACCAAAATCAAGGCAACTTATACAAAAAAGCACCTAATGTAAGAAGGTCAGTCTATGATCAACATGGTGGGAGCAGGGAAAAGGCAGGCAGGCATGGTCTAGAACAGTAACTCAGAACCTATATCTTGATCCACCAGCATTAGGCAAAAAGAACTAACTTGGAGTGGCATGGCCCTTTTGAAACCTCAAAGCCTCACTCCCAGGGACACATACCTCCTCCAACAGAGCCATACCTTCTAGTCCTTCCCAAACAGTTCCACCAACTGGGAACCAAGCATATATATATATATATATATATATATATATATATATATATATATATATATATAGAGAGAGAGAGAGAGAGAGAGAGAGAGAGAGAGAGAGAGAGAGAGAGAGTTTACAGGGCCCATTCTCATTCAAACCACAACAACTTGTGAACCAAATACTATTGTTGTTGTTTTTGCTGCTGCTGCTGTTCCTTTTCATTTCACTGATGCACTGACAAGTGCCTGTGGTAGAGTCCTGCTAGGTATAAGGAAACACAAGTTTGATTCCATCTTGAATGCTGCGGGTCATTTTTGTTTTTCTCACTGGAGCACCTCTGATATTTCATGTTTTTTTTTTTTTTTTCTTTTTTTAATGAGATGATAGGTCTCTGTACTGAGTTTACAGCTTGCCTTTGGAGTACTCTCCTATTTGCCACACATCTTGAGAATTATCTGCTCTGGAGTTGTAGAGCAGACACAAACTCAAGTTGGGCTAAAAGTCTCAAGAGACCATGCCTACACCCATGGATCTACCCCTCCCAGAAAGAGTAGACCAGAAATCCAGAGCAAACAGCTCATGGAAGGAAACCCTCTATATGCAGTACCTGGACAGCTGTTTGATAGACAGCTGACTTCCTGCTGTGGAATGACTTGAAACATTGTTACTATTCTTTTACTAGGAACTCCAGTAAGAGTTTCCAGGGAGCTGAGCTAAAGCAGACTTGTTGCCAACCTACAAACTGAAAAGGGTGATTTATGCCATATGCTAAGCAAGCATCTGGGGGTAGGCGTGTTATTTAGACCACGGCTTCACTCTCAGTTGTGAAAATGATATTTGGAGATGTTTTGTGGTTATTTTAAATGGCTCTAACTGTGGAAATGAAACAAATGGAGATAAAATGTTAAGTGAACTTTCCTCTGCTCCATCACAATGTCCAAATATGTAATTTTGCTGGCCAGTGCTGTGGACGTTCTTTATTCTTTCCCATACAAAATATCATACTTTAAAAAGAGAGAGAGATGTATTTCATTGTCCTATAAAATAAAATGACTAATCCTGTTTTGTTTGTTTGCTAAAAGAAAAAAAAATGACAGGGAATGAGCCTCAGTGGACAGGCACTCCCTTCCAGCCTTTGTCATGGGCGTCCTGTCTACGGAAGGGGTAAGGCCATGCTGTACAATAAGGGGCTCAGTGCCACCCACAGTTTAAATACCTATGAGTTTGGGGCAGCAGGAAAAAAAGCATTTTCATGGCTTCCAGGGGTTAAACCAGAAACTAAATCAAATGGATAAACCCTGGGATGTTATAGTGTGACCAAGAGACCCAGGAATGCCTTTAATGGCAAGAAATAGGCATACTGCTTACTCAAATGACTGGTTGCTTGGGGTTTTTGGGGGGGGCTGTTCAACTTTTATAGACTGAATATTATCTCTTGGAAAGATATGCATGACTCCTAACTCCCAATACCTGCGAGTGTGACTTTATTTGGAAACTGGGCCTTTGCAGATAAAGTTAATGCTCTTGAGATGAGATCACCTTGAACTATGGTAGGCCCCTAGACTGCTGTCTTTATAAGGGAAGATACGGGGGCTCAAACAAGAAGGGGATGTGAAAGCTGAGGCAGACACTGTGCAGCAGCCACAATGGTGAGGCAACACATTAGGCGAGGCAAATGGTATATATACATTGTCCTGACCAGGCAGGCACAAGCCAAGGCCTGCCAATGACAGCCAGTACATGCACACATTAGGAGAGGCACATGGTGTATCTACATTGCCCTGCCCAGCTTTCTGGGGCATCTGATGCTGCTGATACTGATTCTGTACATCTGCCCTCCAGGACTATGAGAACAATTATTTGGGGGAGTGTTTTAGTGATTCTTTCCTTTCCTTCTTTCTTTTTTTCCTTCCTTTCTTTTATTATTCAATTTACATTTTTTATTACTATTTTTAGAAAGAGTCTTGGGGAGTCGACACTGGCTTTGGCCTTGAGTTTTCTGTGTAGGTCTCTTGATCTTCTTGAACACTAGAATTCAAGCTGTGCACCAACATGCCCAGTTCCCCACTATCCCCTACTATTAACTCCCTCCCCCATACTGAGGAAGAAACCCATGACCTAGAGAATTCTGGGAAAGCATTCTGTCATGGAGGTACATCCTTAAGCCCACATTTCTGTGGTTCTAAGCCAGGTATGTTACAATAGCTGGATACAGCAGTTTCAGGAAACTAATAGACATAGAGACACTACCTAAAAGTCCCAGGGCATGAAAAAATACATTGCAACAGCAGGCAGTCTTTTGGGAGGGAGGAATGTTGCTCATTAGCATCATTTGGGTTTGCTTTGCTTTCAGAACCGGCTCCTTTCCCATCTTGCTTAAATGTCTGCAGAGCAGCTTCCTAAGATGAAATAGCACCCCTATGCATTCACTGGCCTGAGCAGGCAAAACTGCAGACCTAGCCTCCAGCTGGGAAATGCTGAAAGTAGGTACCCTTCCTTTCCCTGTAGAGAGGTCCTGTTCCATCTGAAAATCAAGGCTATTGGTACGACCTACATGAATTCCCTCGGTAGAGTCTGAAAACATTCCCCTCCTTGATTTGTAGGGCATCGAGGGTTCTAGACATTGTGTGAGAGCTTCCCTTTAAGTTACTGTAGGAATCCATAGCAAAGTTTAGACCCCTCCCTGGGTAGTGAAAGAAAGCCAGGTGGAGCATTTGCCCAAAGCACACAGTGTGCTTCTGAGCATTACATCTCCAAGATGAGAGTGAAGTCAGGAAGCTGGAACTTCAAAAAATATAGTTGTTGCTGGAACCAGTCACAGGAGTGTAGGAGTTGGGACATTCCAAAAAATACAAAGCCTAAAATTCATTAGTGAATAGACCCCACTGAGCCCTTTTCTATAAAGGAATTCGAAGCATCTGGCATCAGAGAATCACAGATTGAATGAGGGCTCCCACTTTAGACAAACCACTAAGAAGCATCTAATAAATAGCAGCCCTCTACCTGATGTTCCTCAGCTGCACTCTGATTAAAGTATTGATCTTACCACCTGCGGTAATGACAGAACAGAGCAGGAGGGAGCCCCAAGGACCGAGACACAGTGGAGAACTGAAGGCAGGCCTGAGCAAGATGCAGGGATTCCCAATAAAGACTTAGCTAAGGACACTGCGAGTCACTGGGACTCTCTCACTTGTGCTTCCCTGTCCTCTGATCCCTCCCTCTTGGGAGTCCAGCGTTGGGGAATGAGGGAGGGGGAAGGGAAGGCCTTCTCCAAGGATCTTAGTGTTACAGATCTTTTAGGCAAGGCCTTCTCTGATGGTCTTCAATGAAACAGCTCTCAGACAATCCTAGCTTGTGCATATACCTCTGTTTGGGGTGGGTTTATACACATACACTTTTTTTTAGAGTGAACCAAGAATTATATAGTTTGGGGGAATGGGGTAAAAATATCCAGGGTGGGCAAAGGTCATTGGCTAAAGACTAAGGTACTGAGATGCCTCATTAGCATGGAGAGGCATTCCAGCACTGTCAGATGCAGGGCTACATGAGGATCCTCGGGTACATGTTGTGGGTTCCAGGATCCCCCAGATAGAGAAGAGGGGAGGCCCAGATGACCAAAAAAAGTCCACCATTTTGCACTGAGCTCAGGGCTTTCCAGTAACGTCAGACTTTGACTTTAGCAGCAGGACTTCCTGACACAGTGTCATCTGACCACACCCTCCTGTGTATTGATAACTAGACACAGAGAAGGTTAAGTCATTCACAAGCCACCTAGTATCTCTATCCGGGAAACAACATGACTTACATAGCTTGGCACTAGTTGGGAATAGTAGCAAACCTCTGTAATCCCAGTACTTGTGGGGCTGAAGCATGCAGATTGCCGTGAATGAGTCTAGCGTGGGCTACACAGTGAAAAACCAGGCCAGCCAGGATGCTGAGGAACACTGCTGAAAGCATACTGTGTCTGTTGCCATCTTGAAATCAAAGCAGCTGTGTTTCCCCACAGGAGACACTCACAAGATTGGACCCACTAATACCCTCATAGAAATGGCTCTTGAGGCTCAGAGAACACTCAAGGCTCCTCCCTGAGCATAAATAATTGTTTATTAATTGCTTTGGGGGCTACTTTATTCTAGCTCCCCATAAGTTGCCCATATTTCTATAAGTAACCGCAAATAAACTCAAAGGCTAGATTTAGATGGAATCATTTATTTGGTTTGTCGCTGATCTGGGGTGAATAAGATGTTTGTTCAAGTCTCTCCAGGAAAGATTATGCAACTTAGAGTAACACATGAGTATTTTCAAAAAACAGAAAAAGGAAGGAGTAAAGGAAGGAGGCAGGGAGGGAGGGGAGGAGGTAGAAAGCAGGGAGGGAGGAAGAGAGGGAGAGAAGAAAGAAAGGAAAAGAAAGCAAGGAAGGAAAAGCTGACTCATCTATACTTATATGTTGAGAGCCATTTGTGCCGCACCCAAAGATGGTGCCGGCTTCCCGCCGATGACTCAGCAAACAGAGCTGTTGCCCAGCCCGAGAGACAAAGCAAGCATGTACCACAGACGTCACAGCCCGCTCTCGGGGCATGCTAATGAGTTACTGGAGGGCGCACCAATCAGGTAGCAACATGAGTCTCCTGGGCATATATAAGCAGTGCATTTTTCTTCCACGTGGTCCCCTGCTCAGAGTATTGTACAATAAAATTGTTCCCAGAAGAATCCTGTTGCTGCACACCATTCCTGCCGGCGGGACATGGGGCGCACGACACTTATATACTATAAAACATGTACAACGCCACCGGGAACAACAGAGATCGAGGAACACAGGCCTACTGAGACTGTGCTGCGGTTAGCCAGGGCACAGAAAGGGTAGGCCTAGCGCACGGTACGTGCACCCCTCCGGTTGGTCCAGGGGAGCAGAACTCTGCCGTAGAGACTCGGGTCCACCCTGAAGGCTCTTGCGTGTAGACCAAATGCTCAAGCTATTTGCCACCTAAAACAGCAGAGATCCAGGGACACAGGCCAGGTACACGGGAGAGAGGGGAACCAATCACTGACAAGAAGACCACATACAATCACAACAAGATGGCAAGAGGAAATCGAAAGAACTTACCCAATGGAAACTAAGACAACCTGGCATAACCAGAACCCAGCTCACCCATCACAGCAAACAGCAAAATGCCAAACACTCCAGAGAAAGAAGACTCAGACCCGAAATCGTACCTCAAGATGATAATCATTAAACAAGAACGGGAGGAAAAGCATAAAGAAATAGAAGATTTTAAACAGGAAACACAAAAAAACAGTCAAAGAAATCAAGAACTAGAGGAAAACAGAAAGAAAGAGATGAAGGAATTTAAAATGGAAATGGAAACAATAAAGAAAACACTAAAAGAGACAACCCTGGAGGTAGAAAACCTAAAAAAGAAGTCAGGAGTCACAGATGCAAGCATCTCCAACAGACTACAAGAGATGGAAGAGAGAAACTCAGGGGCCGAAGACAACATGGAAAACATAGACAAAACAGTGAGAGAAGATGCAAAAGCCAAAAAAGCTCCTAACCCAAAATGTCCAGGAGATCCAGGACACAATGAAAAAACCAATCCTAAGGATAACAGGAATAGAACAGAGCTAAGAGTATCAACTAAGAGGCACAGTAAATATCTTCAACAAAACTGTAGAAGAAAACTTCCCTACCCTTAAGAATGAGATGACCATGAGCATAAAAGAAGCCTACAGAACTCCAAATAGAGTAGACCAGAAAAGAAATTCCTCCCGACACATAATAGTCAAAACTCCAAGTGCCCAAAGCAAAGAAAGAATACTAAAAGCAGTAAGAAAAAAAGGTCATGTAACATATAAAGGCAGACCAATCAGAATCACACCCGACTTCTCAACAGAGACTATGAAAGATAGAAGATCCTGGACAGACATCATGCAGACCCTAAGAGAACAAAAGTGTCAGCCCAAGCTGCCATACCCAGCAAAACTCTCAATCACCATAGATGGAGAGACCAAGATATTCCAGGATAAAACTAAATTTACACAATATCTGACCACAAACCCAGCACTAGAACGAATTATAGGTGGAAAACCCTATATAAAGAGGGAAACTACATCCTAGTAAAAACAAGAAAATACCTAAGCAGGAAAACCAAAAGAGAAAGACACATGGGAACAATTCTACCTCTAAAAGCAAAAATAGCAGGAAAGAGCAACCACTATTCCTTAATATCTGTTAACATAAATGGACTCAATTCCCCAATAAAAAGACATCAGTTATAAGACTGGATACATAAACAGAATCCAGCATTTTGCTGCATATAGGAAACTCATCTCAGAGACAAAGACAGACACTATCTCAGAGTAAAAGGTTGGGAAAAAAACTCCCAAGCAAAAGACCCTAAGAAAAAAGCTAAAGTAGCCATTCTAATATCGAATAAAGTAGATTTTCAACCAAAAGTTATCAAAAAAAGATAAGGAAGGACACTTTTTACTCATTACCGGGAAAATTTGTCAGGAGGAACTCTCAATCCTTAACATATATGCTCCATACATAAGAGCACCCATATTCATAAAAGAAACCCTACTAAAGCTCAAAAAATACATTGCACCCCACACAAATAATAGTGGGAGACTTCAACACCCCACTCTCATCAATGGACAGATCATGGAAACAGAAACTGAACAAGGACACAGTAAAACAAGCAGAGGTTATGAACCAATTGCAATTAATAGACATCAATAGAACATTTCATCCTAAAACAAAAGAATACACCTTTTTCTCAGCACCTCACGGCACCTTCTCCAAAATTGACCATATAATCAGTCACAAAACAAGCCTCAATAGATATAAGAAGATTGAAATACTCCAATACATCCTATCAGATCACCACAGTCGAAGGCTGATCTTTAATAACAACAAAGACAAAAAAAGCCCATATACACATGGAAACTAAACAATGCTGTATTAAACGATAGCATGGTCAAAGAATAAATAAAGGAAGAAATTAAAGATTTTCTAGAATCTCATGAAAATGAAAACACAACATACCCAAACCTATGGGATGCAATGAAAGCAGTACTGAGAGGAAAACTCATAATTCTGAGTGCTTCCAAAAAGAAACTGAAGAAAGCATACACTAGCAACTTGGTAGCACAGTTGAAAGCTTTAGAACAAAAGGAAGCAGATAAACCCAAGAGGAGTAGAAGGCAAGAAATAATCAAACTCAGAGCAGAAATTGACCAAATAGAAACAAAAAGAACCATTCAAAGAATCAACAAAACCAAGAGCTGGTTCTTTGAGAAAATTAACAAGATTGATAAACCTTAGCCAGACTAACTAGAGGGCAAAGAGAGAGTATCCAAATTAACAAAATCAGAAAGGAAAGTGGAAAAATAATGACTAAAACTGAGGAAATTCAAAAAATCATCAGATCCTACTACAAAAGCCTATACTCAACAAAGCTGGAAAATCTAGAGGAAATGGATGAATTCCTAGACAGATACCAGATACTAAAGTTAAACCAGGACCAGGTAAACCATCTAAATAATCCCATAACACCTAAAGAAACAGAAGAAGTCATCAAAAGCCTCCCAACCAAAAATGCCCAGGTCCAGATGGGTTCAGTGCAGAATTTTATCAGACATTTATTGACGACCTAATACCAATACTCTCCAAACTATTCTACAAAATAGAGTCAGATGGAACACTGCCTAACTCATTTTTCGAGGCCACAATAACCCTCGTTCCTAAACTACACGAAGACCCTACAAGGAAAGAGAACCAATCTCACCTGGGAACATTGATGCAAAATTACTCAACAAAATCCTTGCAAACCGAATCCAAGAACACATCAAAATGATCATTCACCACGATCAAGTAGGCTTCATCCTTGGGATGCAGGAATGGTTTAATATATGGAAATAAATCAACTAATCCACCATATAAACAAACTCAAAGAAAAAAAAGCACATGGTCATCTCAGTAGATGCTGAGAAAGCATTTGACAAAATTCAACACCCCTTCATGTTAAAAGTCTTGGAAAGAACAGGAATCAAAGGCCCATACCTAAACATAATAAAAGCAATATACAGCAAACCAACAGCCAACATCAAACTTAACGGTGGGAAACTTGAAGCAATCCCACTAAAATCAGGGACTCGACAAGGCTGCCCACTCTCCTTCTATGTATTCAACATAGTACTGGAAGTCCTGGCCAGAGCAATTAGACAGCAAAAGAAAATCAAAGGGATACAAATCAGAAAGGAAGAAGTAAAAACATCACTTTTTGCAGATGACATGATAGTATACTTAAGTGACCCCAAAAATTCCACCAGAGAACTCCTACAGCTAATAAACAAGTTCAGCAAAGTGGCTGGATATAAAATTAACTCAAACAAATCAGCAGCCTTCCTATACTCAAAGGACAAACATGTGGAGAAAGAAATTAGGGAAAAGATACCCTTCACAATAGTCACAAAAGCTATGAAATTCCTTGGTGTGACTCTAACTAAGCAAGTGAAGGACCTGTATGACAAGAACTTCAAACCTTTAAAGAAGAAAATAGAGGAAGTTCTTAGAAAATGGAAATATCTTCCATGCTCATGGATTGAAAGGATCAACATTTTAAAAATGGCCATCTTACCAAAAGCAATCTACAGATTCAATGCAATCCCCATCAAAATACCAACCTAGTTCTTCACAGAGTTGGAAAAAGCAATGAGTAATTACATCTGGAATAACAAAAGACCTAGAATAGCAAAATCCATCTTCAACAACAAAAAAATATCTGCGGGAATCACCATCCCTGACCTCAAGCTATATTACAAGGCAATCATGTTAAAAACTGCGTGGTACTGGTACAGAAATAGGCACATGGATCAATGGAATAGAATAGAAGTTCCAGAAATGAGCCCTCACATATATGGTCACTTGATTTTTGACAAAGGGACTGTAAACATTCAGTGGAAAAAGGACAGCCTCTTCAAAAAATGGTGTTGGTCCAACTGGCACACATCATGCAGAAGAATGAAAACAGACCCTTTCTTATCTCCTTGTACTCAAGTGCAAGTGCAAGTGGATCAAAGATCTCCACATTAAACAAGGTACACTGAAACTATTAGAAGAGAAAGTAGGGAAAACCTTAGAACACATAGGCAGAGGAGAAAATTTCCTGAACAGAACACCAATGATTCGTGCTCTAAGGTCAAATATCGACAAATGGGATTTAATGAGATTGCAAAGTTTCTGTAAGGCTAAGGACACTGTCAAGAAAACAAAACGGCAGCCAACAAAGTGGGAGAAGATCTTTACCAACTCCACATCAGATAGAGGCCTAATATCCAAGGTATACAAAGAACTCAAAAAGCTAGACACCAGAGAATCAAACAACCCTATTAAAAAATGGAGTACAGAGCTAAACAAAAAGTTCTCAGTTGAGGAATATCAAATGGCTGAGAAACATCTGAGGAAGTGCTCCACATCCTTAGTCATCAGGGAAATGCAAATCAAAACAACCCTGAGATTCCACCTCACACCAGTCAGAATGGCAAAGATATAAAATTCAGATGACAGCAGATGCTTTCGAGGATGCAGAGAAAGAGGAACAGTTCTCCACTGTTGGTGGGTTTGAAAACTGGTACAACCACCCTAGAAATCAGTTTGGTGGTTCCTCAGAAAATTGGACATAATACTACCTGAAGACCCAGTTATTCCACTTCTAGGCATATACCTACAGAAGCTCCAACATACAACAAAGACACATGCACCACAATGTTCATAGCAGCCCTATTTATAATAGCCAGAAGCTGGAAAGATTCCTTCAGTAGATGAATGGATACAAAAATTGTGGCATATTTACACAATGGAGTACTACTCAGCTATCAGAAACAATGACTTTATGAAATTCCTAAGAAAATTGATGCATCTAGTGAATATCATCCTGAGTGAGATAACCCAGTCACAAAAGAACAGACATAATATGCAGTCACTGATAATGGGATACTAACCCCAGAAAGCTCTGAACACCCCAGAAACAACTCACAGACTATATGAAGTTCAAGAAAACAAAGGCCAAAAAAAAAAATGAAAAACCATTATGCTTAATCTTTACACAACAAGAAAACTTAGACTATTTCCAGGTTACATCTTGCTTTACATGTACTTTATGCTCATTGTAACTAGTAAGATTTTAATGCACACTATCAAACCTTAAAAAAAAATCAAGTACTGACAAAAATGTATTCATATACTTTTATGCAAAAATGCTCTTAAAATCTGTACATTTATCTCAGTTTTTTTAAATAAAATTGTTCAATTAAAAAAAGGCAAAAAAGTTGAAGCCTCAGTCCTTCTTAGAAAAATAAAATAATAATAAGTGTATAGCACCCTCTCAGTGTGGGGTAAACCTAGACCTTAAACCATTAATAATTCAGGAGCTAGGAAGATAGACTTGTGGTAATTTTTGGTAGTTAAAATCATTGTTTAATCTTTACATACCAAAAACTTTTGACTATTTCCATGTTAGATTTTTTTTTCTTTACATATACTTTATGATCTTTGTAAATAGTAAGATTTCAATGCACATTATAAAACCTTTAAAAAATCAACTACTGTGAAATATATATTCATATATACTTCCACTAAATTGTTTTTAATAATATGTATACGTATCTTGGTTTTTTGAAATAAAGTAGTAAAAAAATGCTTAAAAAAAAACTGTACAAAATGGGCTATCAAGACGGCCCCACAGGTAAAGTACTGGGTAAAACTATTGGCTACACAACCCTGACCACATAAATTTGACCCCATGATAAAAGGAGAAAATCTCAAGTTGTCCTCTTAACTCCACAGGCACTCCCTCTCTTTCACACACACATACATCATACATGCTTACGTACAGACACACCACACAAGTAAACTTTTTCTTAATTTTCAAGACATTGAGGACACCATATATTATTCTTCTGTGGCTTTATCTGAACAGAAAAGCTATAGAGGCAGGAAGGCATCATGTCCAGATGGTGCTTTACTTATAAAGGTTACAAAACTGAAATTGTGACTCCTCAAAGAATAGCAACTGCTGTCTGTCTTTAATTTGGGATTTGGACCATCCTGGGGAATCCAGATTGGAGTGCCACCTGCTGAAGCTTGCTGGGCCAAGAAAAGCGAAGTTAGATCCCTGTAAGGCTGACCCCAGAAAGACAGGGTAGCTCTGTGGCTGAGATCCTGGGTAAGTCCAGTGGACTCAGAGAAGACCTGTCACTTACATGCCTCATGAGCAGACAGCCTGTGTCACTGCTGCCTGCTACCAACATCTCAGATATGAAAAACAAATGCCCAACACAAAAATAATGATCATAATTTTTAATTTTCTAGTATCTAGGTTGACAAAAAAAAGAAGAAAGCTGGGAAGTAGTTTCACACACCTTTAATCCCAGCACTTGGGAGTCAGAGGCAGGCATATCTGAGTTTGAAGCCAGAGAGTTACAGGACAGCCAGAGCTACACAAGAAAACACTGTCTCAAAAATAAATAAAGTGAGGTTGGACCAAGGAATGCACTTCTGCAATCCCAGCTTTGGGAGGTGGAGGTAAGAGGGTCAGAAGTTCAAAACCACCTTGGAATACTGTCTCAAAAATGCAAGGCAGGTCAGGGAGGAAGGAAGTTAGAAAAGAAAGATAGAAAAGAAGTAGAGAGACAAATAAAATTAATATTAATAGGTTTATTTAACTTCGTATGTTCAGAATGTTATTAACTCATAGATAATTTTACATTTAAAAGTATTAGTTAAGGGACTAAGGCAGTGATTCTCAACCTATGAGTCTCAACCCCTTGGGTATCAAAAGCTTTTTTCACACGAGTCACTTAATGTCATCAAAAACCCACGGATATTTACATTATGATTCATAACAAAAGCAAAAATTACAGTTAAGAAGTCACAACAAAAATAATTCTATGGCTGAGGGGCCACCACAACATGAGGAAAGGTCACAGCATTAGGAAGGCTGAGAACCACTGAGCTAAGGAGATGGCTCTGACGTCAAAGAGAATCTGAGTTTGATCCTCAGTATCATGTATAAATCTAGGTACAGCGCCATGGGCCTATGGCCACTGGGGAGGCAGAGAGGAGGTTTCCGGGAGCTGGTTAGTCAGTCAGTCAAGGAAAACTGGTGAGCTCCAGGTCCAGTGAAACCCTGTCTGAAAGAATGCCTGAAGAAGATATCTAGCCTTTTCTCAGGCTGCCGGGAAGATGGCGGACATTCAGACAGAGTATGCTTACTAAAAGTAGCCTACAATCTTTCAGAACAAGAAGCATGTTTTGCTGGGAGAAACTGGCAAGGAAAAACTTCCTCGGTGCTACAAAAACATCAGTCAAGACACCTAAGGAGGCCATGTAGTGCACCTAGAGAGACAAGAAATGCCCCTTCACCGCTAATGTCTCCATCAGACAGCGGATCCTGTCTGGTGTCTTAACGAAGATGAAGATGCAGAGGACCATTGTCATCCCCCGGAACTATATTGATTACATCTGGAAATACAACCACTTTGAGAAGCGGCACCAGAACACGTCTGTGCACCTGTCCTCGTTTCAGGGATGTCCACTAGATCAGCGACATTGTCAGTGTTGGAGAGTGCAGGACCCTGAGCAAGACTGTGTGATTCAAAGTGCTCAAGGTCACCAAGGCTGCTGGCACCAAGAAGCAGTTTCAAAAGTTCTAAGGAGACTCTGACCAGTGCTCTAGAACAAATAAAGTTATTTTCCAACTTAAAAAAAAAAGATATCTAATGTCAACTCTGGCCTGTATATTCACAGAGAGACAGACAGAGACGCAGAGAAAGACAGAGAGACAGAGACAGACAGAGACAAGACCCAGAGACAGAGAAAGACATACAAAGACAGAGGAAGACAAAGACAGAGAGACAGAGAGTCTATCTGGACTCCTGGAAAAGGAAATCTTTATCAATTAATCTAACTAAAGGAATTCTAAGGTATACAATTGAAAGGTATTTTGATTAATCATTTTACATCCTTCCATTTTCTGTAACATTTAAATGCTGTTTAAAATAAAAGAAGGGCTAGAGAAATGGCTCGGCAGTTAAGAGCACTTGCTTGTGGGGCAATGGACCTTACCACCAGACAGAAGAACTGGTAGGGATGTAGCCAAAGTTCAGAACTCCAATAAAACTCAAAATTGAGAAGACCAGGAGTTCAAACTAGTTTTCCCAACCACATTCCTGTCCTGGAGCACTTAACCATGACCACCCCGCTAAGAGGACCATGACAACCGGTCATGTAGCATAAAGCCTTGAGTACTCCATGCTAATGAGGTATCTAAGAGCCCCAAGTGTCTAATCAATGATCACCCCTTCCTAGGCATCTCTTCCTGCAGAAGGTATTGAATCTCTGGTTCTTCCTGAGTAACTCATTTGCATCTTCATGTGCCATGAATAAAGCAGTTTGGACAAGCAAAGACTGTCTCCTTCATCAGGGACTGTGGTGGGGAAGGCCTTTGCCATACAGAGCCAAATCTAAATCTCTCACAGAAGGCCTGTCTTCCACACTCCTGGCGCTCACTCTGGGAACCCCAGGCTCATCACAGTCCCACTGCCCCATTCCCAACTCCTGGAGGTCCCCAGTAGCGTCTGGGGGCACAGGAGTTTGAGAACCACAGCATCTGTCCCAGCTCCTCGCTGGTTTTCATTTGGAGAAACATGGGCTGGGACCCCTATCTTAGACTGTGTTTTGCCTCCCCTGAGCAACACCCATAGGTGCTCCAGCACCCCAGCGTTGATGCCTATTCAGAGGAGGTAGTTCAGTCCCCAGCACCAACATGGTGGCTCACAGCTCTCTGTAACTCCCATTATAAGAAGTCCACTGACTTTCTCTGCTCTACAACCACCAGGAACAAACATACAGGCAGAAAAAAAAACAAAAACAAAAACAAAAACAAAAACAAAAAAAACGTTCGTACATATAAAGTGAAAATAAATGAGTCTTTAAAAAAGAAAAGAACATTTTAACTAATATTTTTCAGAACCTGTTTTGAAAGAAAATCCCCATCAACATCCATATATCCAGTGTTATTTAGTAGCATAATGAAACACAAATCTCATCTTGCTAATGAACGTTGTCTTATATAAACAGGTAACTTTTTTCCAACACAGTTTTATTGAAACACAGCCATGCCCGCTGGTTTATACACATAAATGTAACAGGTCACATCCGCTGGTTTATACACATAAATGTAACAGGTCACATCAGTGATTCGAAACCTTCCTAGTGCTGCAAACTTCTAGTACAATTCTTCACGTGGTCACCCACAAACATAAATTTATTTTTGTTGCTACTTCATAACTGTAATTTTGCTACTGTCCTGAGCCATAATGTAAAAATAACTATGTTTTCCAGTGACCCACTGGTTGAGAACTACTGGGCTAGATGAGCCACAAAATTCAGTAAGAGTTAGTTTAAACACTGGCTATATATATACTGTTGGTGCAAACGCAGACAGAAACATTTTTAAATGAGATTGGCTGCATTTGTATCACTTTATTAAGAAGGAACCTATGTCAGCACCTCTATGTAAACAATGACAAAGGTCAAGGAAAACACACCGGGGACCATGTAGACAGTGATATACATTGTCCCTTATATAGTCAATGTGTAACAGTTCAGGAAAGTTTAACCCTTATTAAGCAAACATTTTTGCATACACTGCCTTCTTTTTACCTTTCTGTGCCTTTATCATTTGTCTGACTTTAAGCGATTCTCCTGGGGTGATCTCCTGTGCCTTCCCAGGATCAGCCAGTGCTTCATCGTATTTGAATCCTCGCCGTCCTTGAGCTTTTCGGTACCCGTGCTTTAGTGTTTGAAGAGCCTCTGAGCAACTGTCAATTGCCCCCTGCCAATTTGACATCTTCAGTTTACAAGCACCAATATTCAACACTCAACCTAAGGCTTTAGGTTGTAGTCTGGATGTATCTGCTTTCTCAATGACTTTGAACTATCCATGTACCTTAATTATTTTTCTTCTTTTTTGGGGAGGGGGGTATCTCTGTGTTTACATTTCAGATGTTATTCCACGTACCTTAAAACCTTTGCATATTTTTAATAGCCATCTCCCAGTTCTGAGACTTAAAAAAAGTATTTCCGATATTTTTAAGTCTTCAGATATTAATAAAATTCTATCTACATCTTTTAATCTATATCTGCATCCTCAGGGAAATCTGGATGACTGTCACCAGAGCCATCTTTGGGGAATATTCCCAGTCATCCCCTTCTTTCATTTTTCCACATTCTGCAATAACACACAGTTTGGCAGGTTTTTCACCAATCACCTCTACATTTTCCAGCATCCTTGACACACCTAGTCCCTTTACTAATTGACCAAATACCACATGATTCCCATCCAAATGAGGAGTTGGAACTCTTGTGTTAAAGAACTGAGAACCATTTGTACTGGGGCCTGCCTTTGCTGTGCCCAGCAAACCCTCCCAATTATACTTATAACGAAAATTCTCATCTTCAAACTTTTCACCATAAATACTTTCTCCACCTGTTCCATTCTGATTTGAGAAGTCTCCACCCTGAGTTATAAAGTTCTTAATAATTCGGTGGAAAGGGCGTCTTTTAAAATGGAGAGGTTTTCCAGCTTCAAGTCCAGTGCATTTTTCTTCTGCACACAACGCACAAAACTTTTTCTGCAGTTTTGGAAATAGCTGCAAACAATTCTATAACAGTCCATCCAACTTGCTCCAGCCCGTGTCCACATCAAAGAAGACTCCTGGGTTCTTGGACTTGGAGGGCTGACTGCTGGGGACAAGTGGGACATTTTCACTTCAGGCACTGGAAACAGGAGTACCTCATGCACGGGAGGCAACAGGTAACATTTTTAAGTTTTTATGGAACATTTAATAAACTCCAAAATATCATCTTAATAGATTTTAAGAGTACCCAAGTCAGCCAGGTGTGGTGGTACACATCTTTTTCCCCATATTTTTATTGCTTATCTTATTTACATTTTTTGTCTGTTTGGGGTGGGGGTTGTTTTTTTTTTTTTTTTTTTTTTTTTTTTGTTGTTGTTGTTGCTGGTTTTTTGTATTGTTTTTTTTTATTGGATATTCTCTGTATGTACAATTCAGGTGTTATCCCCTTTCCACCAATCCCATTCTCCTCCCCCTCCCATTACCTCCATGAAGGTGCTCCCTCTCCCAACCACCCTCTCCTACCTCAGCATTCTCCCACATTGGGAAAACAAGCCTTCCATGGCTCAACATCCTCTCCTCTCACTGATGCCAGAGAATGTTATCCCCTTCCCATTTTCCCCTCCACAAACCCCCTTCCCCCACCCCTGGCCTCAATGAGGGTGCCTGCCCACCCATTCCTGCCTCAGCGCCCTAGCATTCCCCTATGCTGGGTTATTAACCATAGTGCCTTGGTGGTTGATCTTAATCCCAGGAGGCAGGGCTGGTGGATCTCTCTCTCTGTAAGTTCGAGGCCACCCTGTTCTAAGAGTAAATTCCAAGACAGCCAAAACTACATATGAAGACTGTTTTGTTTTGTTTTGTGTTTTGTTTGTTTTGTTTTGTTTTGTTTTGTTTTTAAAGTGTCCAAGTCTCTCAGTAGTGTACTGCTGATTGGGCCTTTTAGTGCACCCCTAAAACATTCTTAACCACCTACCTGCACATGCACAGCTTCACTTACACAAAAGAAAAGTAATAATTCTAGAGTGCAATAGAAAAAGGGGGAAAGCAACATGGAGTTATTTTGATAGATTCTGTCTCCATCTTTGGAAGGAGCAAGGTTAATTCCTGAGGGGTCTCTAGACTGCCTTTAAGCTTTCCGACTGCTCTGCATTATTGGGTACCTTAGGGAAAGGGAATTGTGTTAGGGGTTGGCATCTCAATTTTCTGGAAACAGAGACAAACTCCCTTGTAATGCCAGCGATGGGAAGATGTCAGACATGGCCCTGGGTATTGTTTCAAGTGCTCTGTGGAATGAGGTCTTTCCTTTTGAAGTACTTCTACCCTTTCAGAGAGGTCTGATTTGGCTTGGTTTGGTTCAGTTTGGTTTGGTTTGGTTTGGCCCGCTTTGAGGATTTTTTTTTTCCTGCATGGCTTCTTATTCTGGTAGAGGGCTATGAAGACCTGGATATAAGGCTCATCAGTCCATCTGCTTTACTCTTACAAAATAGGCCTGGCTGTAGGATACTGTTATGGTTTAAGCTTCCAAGCCTGCGTGTCATTTTGTGAGTCCAAAATTTGTGACAGTAACTATTAACCTCGTTGCTTTTACATTTTCAGGTTTAAACTCATTTAAAGATTTATTTTACTTGTGTGTGCATGTGTGTGTGTGTGTGTGTGCGTGTGCATGTATACACACATGTGCATGCAGGTGCCATAAGAGTCATCTCATGTCCCCCAAGACTGGTTCTATAGGTGTGCAGGTGTTTGTGACCCACCCAACGTGGCTGCTGAGCTGCACCGTAGTATAGAATCCAAGGGAATTGAAGGTAAATTTCTCATAGTGATTCTAAGGAGAAAGATGGGAAGCTGGAGGCCTCTACAGTAGAGAAGGTTTGTCTACCCCGTATCTTCAACAGCATCTAATGGATGCAGCCCATTTAGCATCACTGCAACCCAGCTGTACCCAGGCAAGTCTGAGACACACCCACAGAAGAATTACAATTGCTGCTTTGAGTCCCTGTCTTTCCCTGTCTGGGATTTGAGCCATCACTTGCATTCTCTTTCGTCTGGGAAATCTAAAATCTAAAGTTTGGAGATACAAGTCCCTACTTCAAGCATAAAAGTCCAAGCTACAGTAGCTAGGTTCAGGAAAGAGACTTGCTCTCATGATTGTCTCTGTTTGTTTTTTTTTTTTTTTTGTTTTGTTTTGTTTTTGTTTTTGTTTTTTAGGTTGCCATTCAAGGTAAAAATACAAATGAAGGGCTGGAGATATGGCTCAGTGGTTAAGAGCACTGACTGCTCTTCCAGAGGTCGTGAGTTCAAATCACACCAAACACATGGTGGCTCACAACCATCTGTAATAAGATCTGATGCCCTCTTCTGGTGTATCTGAAGACAACTATAGTGTGCTTATATATAATAAATAAATCTTTTTTAAAAATTCAAAGGAGAAAGGTTTTTCTCCTTGTGGGTCTCACCTCCAAGGAAATGCCTTGTTACTGGGGACTACACCCTTACTCTCGGGGATATGGCTACATATGGTGGTCAAGCAGGGAGGGGTGGAGGGAGGAGGGGAAGGAGAGAGGGAGGGAGAGCAGCTCGTGTGTGTTGAAGCAAAAGTGAGCAAGGAGCAGCTATAGGAGAGTATGGAGCACTGTTAACTAGAGCCCCAGAGGGGAAAGATCCATTGCCCCAGCCAAACTTGTGTTCCTTGTTTCCCAGAAACAGAAATGTGTTGGAATTTCCATAAAGCGAAATAGGCTCAGGCATTTGTCCCAGACCACAGTTGGCTTGGTTTATTGTTTGTTCTGCAGAAGAATCCTGACTCGATCACCAGGTAGGCACCCTGAAGGCCTTCATATCACATCCATACTCCAACTTTGAGCCCTAAAGGAGGGATGAGTCTCTTGAGAATTATCTTAGATTCAAGGACAGAGCAAGAGAGAGCTTCCATTGTTACAGTCACAGTCCTTGGATTGGAGCACATTGCTTCTCAGTCCATTCATGCTGTCCTGTCAGGACCCTGGGATACCAAAAGAACAGAAGAATGAGAGTAAGAAAACAGTGTCAACGGCATGAGAAAGTCACACACACACACACACATAGTGTGTGTGTGGTGTTCAAGGGACTCATTGGTATTTCAGATCCCAAGCAGCCACATGGGCCCCATTGTCATTTTTAGCACCATAATGGCCACCTGGTGTGAGTACCACCATCTTAGTTACCCACATGACTGCCATCATATTTGTTTGCCCTCATGGCTGCCCTCTTCCAGTGATGGATAGACACTTCCATGCATGCATAAGCTGGATTTTCCATAGGCATGAGTTGCCTGTGGAATTTGTACATCTTCTGATCTCAGCCGGAATCTGTCCAACATCTGTGGGTCTATATGGGCTTCCCACTTTAATGGGGACTTTCCTCAACAGCTGCCTCCTAGTCTCAAGTGCCAAGTTGGCAGCCTCCAGCCAGTATGCATGTTTCTTTGGCCTGGCATAAGTTTGGCCTGTGTTCCAGTAGATAAAAGTAGAAAGTCCAGGCATGCCATTGGCTCTGGGCCTTAGACACCATAAATTGCAGAAAGGAAACAAAGAGACAGAGAGAGGTTGGATCTGCTCCCTCTGGGTTACCATCTGGCCCACCATTTCCAAGTGCTTCAAGGAAGATCCACAGAGGAGAAGGGAGGAAGAATCAGCATAAATCTTACAAATTCCTGGCTGATTCTCTGGCTCCTGTAAGTGTGGTCAGAGGGTCTGGAGGACACCTACTAAGATTTCCAGGTTCTTGGCACAGGAACACATGGATGGGGATAGGAGAAGCAGTTTGTTAAGAAAAAGAAAGGAACCAATATTATACCTTCATCCCAGGACTTGGAAGACACAGGCAGATGGGTTTCTAGAATGGCTATGCTCTGAATAGTGAACTCCAGGCCATGCAGAGCTAAATGAGGAAACCCTGTACATAGTTCTTAGAGTTCTTAGGATTTTCTCCCAAGTCCTCTGTGTGGGGGGAGGAGGGGGAGATGCACTTCAAACCTCTCAGGTTCTACAGCAGAAATGGGCAGGAAGGTGGCTCCAGAGGTTAATACAGCTGCTGACTCAGACTCAGGGCTATCAAATCCTAAAGTCATTATTAGTTGATGAGATCTGTTCCAGACCATAGAGATACACACAGGAGACGTACACACAGCTTAAATCCGACTTCCTGCAGCCTGCACTGTTGAGCCTCTCAGCCTGTGGTCCTCCGGCTTGCCACAAATGTTTCCTGTCATCCAGGGACTGCAGCAGATTAAATCCCAAACCCTGACTCATGGCTTCCCTGTTCCCATGCCCTCTGGGTTGTTCAGTTTTAAACAATGCCTTTTCTCTGGAGTGGTGCCTTCCTACGGTCCTCTGAGTCATTGAGAGTGACAACACAGGTCTCCATCACTGACGTGTGGGTTTAAGACTTCTGAGGCCAGAGGACTAATTCTGCCAGTAGTAATGTCTGCATCGCTTCACCAGAATTGCTTCTGCCTCCCCTCCCCCATCTCCCCACTACCCTGCAGGAGCCTGAAGGCTGGAGCTCGGATCAACTTGACTAGCTTCCTTTCCGCATCTCCTACATCCTTTTCTCAGCATTTTTCAGCTGTTTATGACCTGCCAGCATGATTCCTCTTTCTCTTCTTTTTAAAATGGATTTATTTATTTGTATTTATGTGAGTGTTGTGGCCTGCGTACATGTGCACCTGATCTCCCAGAACAGAGTGTCAGACCCCTGGAACTGAAGTTATCAATGAAGGTACGAAGTTATGAAGTTGTGAGCCACGACAGGTACTAGGAACTGAGCCCATGTTATCTGCAAAAGCAGCATGTAATCTTTTTTTTTTAATTTTGTAATTATATTTATGTACAGAAAACTTAGTGCATATTTAACCCAGTTTAGTGGCGAGTTCTTTAGCTTTTGCCTTTTCCAGCTTGGCAATGAGAGCCTCAGACTTAGGACCCAGGACATTGCCTCCCCAGTGGCGGCGGATCTCGTCATATCTGTCATTATAATTGGTCCTAATAGCTTCCACCAGCTTAGCCAGAGCACCCTTGTCTTCTGAGTTAATGTGCGTGAAGGCAACAGTGGTGCATGTCTTCCTGTGGACCAGGTGCTCCAGCCTTGCCTTTCCCTTGATGATGCAGTAGGGCACCCCCATCTTTTGACACAGGGCAGGCAGGAAAACCACCAGCTCAATGGGGTCTACATCGTGGGCAATTGTTCTTGTTCTCCACCAAGGCAGCGACTTTATTAACTCCTGCTCGGAGGACAGGTGGTCTCTTAGTTGAGACCTTTGCCAGCAGCTTTCTTCTCAGCACGGGCCAGTAGCCTTGGCTTCTTCTCTTGCTTTGTCTCTGGCCCGTACTTGTGGACAAGCTTAAGCAGCTGGGTAGCTGTTTGCCTGTCCAGGGCCTGGGTGAACTGGGTAATGGCAGGAGGTGCTTTGAGCCGCTTATAGAGTATGTCTCTTTGTCACTGCAGCCTGATATAGCGGGGCCATTTGACGGAGCATGTTAGATCTCTTTTGGGCTGGATGTCCTGCCCAATGCCAAAGTTCTTGGGCCTTTTCTCAAACAAAGGATTGACCACCTTTTTGGCCTCTTGCTTCTTGATGATGGCAGGGGCCGGAGCCACCTTCTTTCCCTTGGCCTTCTTTTCTTTGGGCATCTTGCTCGGCTGGAGGAGAGAGCACAGCACCTAATTTGAATGGCTGAGCCAGAACCAGGCCAGGCAGAGGCAGCTCCTAGCCTGCCTTTAATCCTGGAATTCCTCCACACTATTCCTTTAAGTACTTATAGTGTCCTCTCTAGGGAACATTCGGGCCCTAAATGGTAGCCACTCTCCTGACTTCTAACAGGTTTGATTATCGATACAACCCATTTGAAGGCATTTGTGTAGATTAAAATCAATTAGCCCTCACAATCTGGTGTCATGGTAAAGCGACAGGGATATCAGGTACTGGGCTGCTGACTGGGATCACACACTGCTGAAGTAGCCCAGATGGTATCCAGCCCAAGCTCCTTAGAGAAGCCATGCACCAAAAACATCACAGGGACTTCCAAAGCAGCCTGAATCTAGTGACATCCATATTCTTTGAACACAACTGCTGTGCCAAGCATAGCGGCCAATGCTTGTAATCCTGTTCTCAGACATGGAATCACACCCTGTTCTTAATTTGGGTTACTGTTGCCTGTGATGAGACTCCATGACCAAGAGCAACTTGGGAAGGAAAGGGTTTATTTGGCTTTCACTTCTCCACATCTCAGTTCATCATCAAAGAAGCAAGAAGTGGAACTCAAACAAGGCAGGAATCTGGAGACAGGAATGGATGCAGAGACAATGGAGAAATGTTACTTGCTGGTTTGCTCCCTGCAGCTTGCTCCACCTGCTCACCCCCCCCCCCGGATATTTTATGCATTTACATTTCAAATGCTATCTGCTTCCCCCCCTCCAATTCCTTGCTCCCCCCCTGCCCTTGCTTCTGTGAAGATGTTCCCACTCCCACCCACCCATTTCAACCTCAAAACTCTGGCATTCTCTTACTCTGGGGAAAGGAGCCTTCATAGGACAAAGGATTTCTCTTCCTATTGATAGCAGACAATACCATCCTCTGCTACATATGCAACTGGAACCATGGGTCCCTCCATGTGTACTCTTTGGTCGGTGGTTTAGTCCCTGGGAGCTCTGGGGCGGGGGAGGAGGAGTCTAGTTGGTTGGTATTGTTGTTCTTCCTGTGGGGTTGCAAACCCCTTCAGCTCCTTCAGTCATTTCTCTAACTCTTCTATTGGGTCCCCATGGTCAGTCCAATGGTTAGCTGCAAGCATCCTCATCTGTATCAGTATGGCTCTGGCAGAGCCTCTCAGGAGACTCTACAAATCCATATCAGGCTCCTACAAATAAGCATTTTTTGGCATCAGCAATAGTGACTGGGTTTGGTGGTTGCATATGGGACGGATCCCCAGGTGAGGCAGTCTCTGGATGACCTTTACTACAGTCTCTTCTCCACTCTTTGTCCCTATATTTCCTCCCATGAGTATTTTGTTCCCCCTTCTAAGAAGGACTAACGCATCCACATTTTTGTCTTGCTTCCTCTTGAGCTTCATATGGTCTGTGAATTGTATCTTAAGCAATCCAAGCTTTGGGGCTAATATCCACTTATCAGTGAGTGCATATCATGTGTGTTCTTTTGTGATTGGGTTACCTCACTCAGGATGATATTTTATAGTTCCATCAATTTGCCTAATAACTTCATAAAGTCATTGTTTTTAATAGCTGAGTAGTACTCCATTGTGTAAATGTACCAAGTTTTCTGTATCCATTCCTCTGTTGAAGGACATCTGGGTTCTTTCTAGCTTCTGACTATTATAAATAAGGCTGCTATGAACATAGTGGAGCATTTGTCCTTGTTAGATGTTGGAGCATCGTTTGGGTATATACCCAGAAGTGGTATATAGAACCCAGGACCAAGGAGCCCCGGGTGTCTCCACCCACAATGGGCTGGGCCCTCTCACATCACTAATTAAGAAAATGTTCTACAGGCTTGCTGGCAGTTCAATTTTAGGGAAACATTTTCTCAACTGAGGTTCCTATTTCTCAAATGACTCTAGCCTATGTCGAGTTGACATATACTATCCACCACATACTCTGTGTCCCAAATCAGGGCCTGCTGACCATCATCCTCATAGGTCAGTTTAGAAAGCCAAATTAAAAAGTGGGGGAAAAAACTGGAGATTTATTCAATGTGACCACTAAGAGAAGAGAGACAAACATTCCAGCAAACCCCTGAGTCCTGAAGAAAGGTCAGAGTTTAGCTAGAGAGCCAAACATATGTACATCTAAGCAGACCCAAGATGCAGTTCCATCTGCCACTGATCCATTGTTGTTCGGACTTCAGTCTGATCCTGTAAGGTGGTCTGGTCGTACGATGTCACAGCTGTGTCAAAGCTCTTTCTCTCAGACAAGTCCCCCTACAGCTGGCACTTTTTCTTTCTCCAGGCCCCAGCTTCCTGGGAGAATTCCCATTTTCTTGGGGTTCCTGGTTTCCAGAGTCTGAGAGTCAGACTAAGAGGTGCAAGTGTCTCTTTATGGTTCATCTACTCTACCGGGCTAGTTACAATACCAGGATTCTAGAACCATCTCTTCAGGCAGGAGAATGAGTGCTTCAGGTCACCTCTAGTTACACTGTGAGTTCTAGGCCAGGCTGGGCTGCATGAGAGCTTGTTTGAAAAGCACAGAAGGAAGGGTGAAAGAAACTCAGCATTCTCTGCACAGCTTTCAGATTATTTTTTCCCACAGGCTTTCAACTCACTGAAGGAGGCATGGGGACCAGATGGAGAAGGGATGTACCAAAGAGCCAGAGTTGTAAGTGGGGGAGTCAGGATCCAATCTAAGACAAATATCACCTCAAATGTAAATTGTATCTGTCAGTCTAGACAACGGACCAGGCAGACACTGCAGGAAACCAAAAAGTGAATCAAGGAGAGGCAGGAAGCAGAGAGGGCAGGGAAGAGAAGACTCAATCTGAGGATCTAGTGGAGTCTGACTTTTGGCGTATTTTGATTGTCCTGACACCTACGACAAACTGACTAGGAGCTGAAGAGCATCCATCCAGTGCAGGAGGTCAGGGCATGCATCAGCAACCCTGCATCTGAATCCAGGTCATTCCACAACTTGGTTGTGTACCCTAGATCATTCACTTAATCTTGGTCTTGCTACTTGCATAAAACAGCAATGATGTCAGCACACCATTATTCACAGAGTGAGTTGTTTCCCATCCCACTTAGACAGAGATTGAACTATGTTGGATATGAGAATGGCTTTCTGAATGTTGGATGCCTAGAACAGTGCCTGACTAGGAACAGGGAGGACCTCAGATGGAATTGGCAAGAAGGAGAGAAGCTGTGAGCGCTCACTGTGAGTACCAGCACACACCCCTTACTCACTGGGTGATCCTGGATGCATCACTGAGCTTCTCTCATTCCAGACCACTCCTCATATCACTTCCAAAGAGATGACGAAGGTGAAAGAACTTGCCAAAACGGTATTATGGCATAGTCATGGAAATATGGATTCTGAAAGTAGGAGGAGACCCTCGTTCCCCAACATGGAGCTTTGTCGGCATTCATTGAGAGTCAGATAACGACATTTCCCCCAACATGCCCCCTCATGGTCAGGTCATTCCACTACGTCTGACTCCGCCAAGCTATAATCCCTTTCTGTAACTCAGATCATTGAAGACTGAGACGGGGTGGCATATATGAGTTCCCTGCCTTGTCCAAAGTCCTCAGACAAGAACACATCCATTATACAGGAATTCATCCAGAGCCATAAGAGAAATGTTCCAGGATTCTCTCCCAGCCTCTCATATTCTAGGAATATCAAAATCTTCTGACTCTTGAGTCTCCTATATAAAGTTGTGCTGATTCACAGATAACCCAGACATCTTGCCATACACCTTAAAGCACTATTAGATTTTTTTTATAATGGATGACACAATCTAAACACTATGTAAACAGCCGCTATACAGTATAGTTTAGAGAAGAATAAGAAAAAAAAAATGTCAACAGAGAGACTCAACCGTCACCGTTCGTGAGTAGGAATGAATCACTAGATACATCGTTCAGATGAGCACCGGAGAGGTCTGAAATTACAAGAAGCTACAGCAGGATTGTGCCTACACATCGCTTCATTCAAATGCACTCAGTAGAATTCTCAGCTAAGTACATGGCCATTCAAGGTTTGTTTTTTAATTCAAGGAACTTCCTGAGACTTTTTTCTAAATATTTTCACTCACCAGTTGGCCGGCTCTGCAGATGTAAAACTCAAGCATACAGAGACCCAACTGCTGCACACTGGCAAACACAATCTATCAACTCGAGGCTTGCAGTCCGACCCATTCTTATAAATTCTTACAAAGAAACCATGGGTTCGTTTAGCTTTAAACTGTCTAATATAACAGCCAGTTGCTATGTGTGGCTATTTGTTTTCAATGTAACTTTGTAGAATTAAACAAAACATTATCTTCAGTCACCCTACCCTCTTTCTTTGGTTTTTAATTGTATAGTGATTTGTTTTTGTTTTTATTTTGTTTTGTTTGTTTGTTGGAAATAAGGCCTCATCGTGTAGCTCTTGGCTGTCCTAAAACTCCCTGTGCAGAGCAGGCTGGCCTCAAACTCACAGAGATGCCTGGCTCACATTATCCACGTTTTAAAGTGCTTAGCTGGCTGGGTTGACGGCACATCCCAGCTACTTGGGGAACTGAGGCAGAAAAATTGGAAGTTCAAGTCCAGCCTGGGCAATGAAGTGAGATCCTGTTTCAAAAGCAAAAAATGAAAACTGGGCTACCTCAGTGGTAGGGAACTTGTCTGAAATAGGCTAAGATTCTGCCGGTGATTTATCAGCTCTGAAAATGAAACAAAACTCAAGTGCCTAATGATTCATATGACAAATGACAGTAGGGATGGATATAGGCATCTTTATATTCTATATTATAAAGGTACATTGGAACTACCAAGAAGGTTCAGTAGGTAGAATCATTTTTTTACAAAGTCTGACATCCTGGGTTCAATCCCTAGGATCCTCATGGTAGAAAAAGACAGTTGACTCCTCGTGGTTGCCCTCAGTGGTTAAGAGCATTTGCAATTTTTGCAGAGGACCTGTGTTCTGTCCCCAGAACCTACAAGGCAGCTCCTAGTCAAGTGTAACTCCAGTTCCAGGGGAGCCAATTGCTTCTTCTAGCTTTTGAGAGTACCAGACATACATGCATGAAAAATACTTATAATGTAAAAATAAATAAATAAATATTAAAACAATGTTTTAATGCAAAAACAGGACTAGCAAAGAACACAAGAAAGTACCTGGTGATGCAAAGCTGTAATCCTAGCACATGGGAGGTGGAGGCAGGAGGATCAAGTGTCCAGTGGCATCCTCTGTAAGCAGACAATTTCTGTCAGGTTGGGTTACATGAGATCAGAGATGGGGGATTATCTGGTAACAATTCATAGAAGGGTGACCCATACATTGTTTGAAATGTGCTTGAATTCTTGGTCCCCAACTGGTAATGCTGCTTAGACAGGTTGAAGAATCTTTAAGAGGCAGATCCACTCTGAAAAAGTAGGTTACTGGGGTTGGGCCTGTGGGTGTTACAACACAGCCTCACTTCTATCCCCTCCATTTCCTGATTGCAGATGCTCAGTGAGCAGCTGCCTCCCACTCCTGTTGCCCTAACCACCATGATGGACGCTGTCCAATGGCAGTGTAAGCCAAAATAGACCCTTCCTCCCTTATATTGTCCCTATCAGATAAACTAGTGGCAGCAAAAATAAAAGTATACTATACCATGTTTGGTAATGGATGCCTGTAATCTCAACACTCAAGAGGCTGAGGCACAAAGATCATGAGTTCAAAGCCAACCTGAGATACATAAGAAGACCCTGTCTCTAATTGATTTACTAATTAAAATGGAAGGAGAAAACAGGTTCCAGCCAGCTGTCCACACATGCATGTCTAACATGGTATACATGTGCTCCTCTCATAAGTAAAATACAATTAAAATGTTTTAATTGTCTAAAACATCCAAAGCCAATGGGATAAGGAATTTTTTTTATTAACTTTAAGTGAAGCTTTTTGCAGTGGGGAGGAGGGACAGTGTCTTAGGGTTTTATTGCTGTGAAGAGACACCATGACCAAGGCAACTCTTATAAAGGAAAACATTTCATCAGGACTGGTTTATCGCTTCAGAGCTTCAGTCAGTTATCATCATGGCATGAAGTGTGGTAGCATCCAAGCAGAGGTGGTACTGGAGAAGTCAAGAGTTCTACATCTTAATCCACAGGGAGCAGAGTGGAACTGTGCACTGCATCGGCATACCTTGAGCATATATATGACCTCAAAGCTCTTCACATTGTCACGTTTTCTCTAGCAAGGCCACACCCACTAATAGTGCTACTCCCTATGGCCAAGCATTCAAACACATAAATCTATGGGGGCCAAACCTACCACCACAGACAAGTATACCTACATTCCTGCACTCACAAGATAACAGGATGATCTCTATTTGGAGCTCTACCTGAATTACACTGTGAATTCAAAACTAAGTGGGGAGGCCTCAGTCCTTCTTAGAAAAGAGAACAGAACTCTCATAGGAGGAAATGCAAGGTCAAATAGAGAAACAGGGATTGGAGAAAAGATCACTCAGAAGCCACCTCACCTGGGGATCCACCACATATGCAGTCACCAATTCCAAGCACTACAGCTGGTCCCAAAAAGTATTTACTGGCAGGAACCAGACAGAGATGCCCCTCTCAGGGACTAAGCTAGAGTCATATAGATACGGCTGAACATGTTTGCAGCTAACCAGCGGTTTGAACTCAGGGATTCCAATGAGGTTGCTAATAAAAGGACCTAAGGAGCTGAAAGGGGCTGCAACCTCATGGGAAGATAACATTATCAACCAACCAAACCCTCCAAAACTCCCATGGAGTAAAACACCAAGCTCTGTGTGCATTTTGAGAGACCTATTGATCCAGTTGTGTATGTAGCTGAAGATAGCAGTGTCTGGCATCAATGTGAGAAGAGACTTTTGTTCCAGAGAGGGCACATTTTCCCAATGTAGGGGAATGACAGGCAATTGGTGGAGAGGGAGATCAGAAGGGAGTGCACCTTTGTGAAGGCAACTGGAGGGAGGCGTGGGAGCAGTGCTGGGTAAAGAGATAACATCTCAGATGTAAATATAGAGTATCTAATAAAAAGGGGGAAAAAGCATGAAATGTGGAAATATTACAAATGTCAAGAAAAAAATTAAGAACTTGCCACGATTGTGGGAGACCAAAAAAACGTGAGAGAGCCCAATAGGATTCAGTCTACAAAGAAGGAGCAGGAACAGGGAGATCTTCCCTTTCTTTACATGTTCTCTACAATCCTTTTCATTGTGTTATATGCAGAAGTGCTTTGCCTGCTTGTGTGTTTATGCACCGTGTATATTTCTGGTGTCCTCAGAGACCAAAGAGAATATCAGATCCCATGGGACTGGAGTTACAGACAACTGTAAGCCATCATGTGGGTGCTGGGAATTGTACCCAGGTCCTCTAAAAGAGTAGCCAGTGCCCTTAAGCTCTCCGGCACTTATAATTCTCTTGTCCAGTACCTGTAGAGGTAAGTACTGGGATTAACATGAGGCATCCCACTCAGAAAATCTGAACCACTGGTAAATTAGCCTAGTGCTGTGCTAAGGTTTAATTTACCTTAACCAAAAGATATATAATTTTTTAAAAATTTATGCACACACACACACACACACACACACACACACACACACACACACACACAAATACCCACAGCTTTCACATCAAAATGAGTAGAAATAGTTTATTCTAAAGCGAAATATGAATGACCATGACCTGGAAATGCAGATCCAGGTTACCTTAGCTAGCATGTTCCAATGTGGAAGTAGCTTTAAGAAGTTTTTATAGTAACAGAACAAAGAAAGATACACATCAAAGCATTTTTTAAATGCTGGAAATATTAAATTTGACAAACTGGAAATATCAGTTAGGTGAGTTACAGCAAAGCAAGAAGAACTTTGTTATAAACCTCAGATATTATCTAATGGCAGTCTTAGCCTTTGGATTGGTGGATGATAGAAGTCTGTTTGTACATCCCTAAAGGATTACCTGAAAGTCTAAAGGATTTTAGGTCACCCATGGAGATCTTGGCAATAGATGGGTACCACACAGACTAAAGATAGCCCAGTCCCCTTCCGGTTCTCCACAACCTATCAGTCATCCATCTACAATGGTGAACTCAGTATGGTTTTGGTTTTCCTCAGGAAACTTTATTTCACAAAGTCATGCCAGCCATTTTTCTCATACTTCCTAATATCTTCCCAAGTCTTAATAGATTCTGGTCAACGATCATTTTTTTCTTTTCTTCCTTTCTTTCTTCCTTCCTTCCCTCTGTCTTCTTCTTCTTCTTCTTCTTCTTCTTCTTCTTCTTCTTCTTCTTCTTCTTCTTCTTCTTCTTCTTCCTCTTCCTCTTCCTCTTCCTTTTCCCCTTTCCTTTCCATCTTCCCCTCCCCCTCCCTCTCCCTTCCCTCTCCCCCTCATCCTCCCTTCTCCCTCTCCCTCTCCATCTTCCTTCTCCTCCTCTTCTTCTTCCTTCTCCTTTTCTTTCTCCTCCTGTTCTTCTCAATAAACTGGAAACATTTCAAATGCCACAGGCCTCCTAGACTGCTCTACCCAGTCTTCAGCATTTTGATCCATGCTTCTGCAGCCTGGGAATGATGCCCACATCATTCTGAGGCTCAATGTTTACAGCTTTACTTGATGAATTCATATATCTTCTCGAGATTGATAGATTGATTGTAATGAGAAAAAACTATATCCGTTCACTTAAGTGAAAATGGGTTTACTGTAACAGAATATTCACACACACACACACACACGATTTCTCAAAAGAAGAGCTCAAACTGCTCAATTAACTGAGTCTGTAGTCTTTCCTGAATTAACAAAAGTGGGTTTATTAAAAAATAATGTGTCTTATTCATCATTCCAATGGATTCCCAGGCAGAGCAGGAAGGAAACCAAACCTCTTCCTGATAATGATGCTCACTAACATTGGGGAAAAGGCAAGATGTCCTTCTAATTGAGGAAATATATCCCTTTCTATATGAGTACAGATTGTACTCTCTGGAAGGTAATGTCTATTCCTGGGAGCAGAGTTTCAGCTAAGATGCAATTCCATTAATCAAACAAACTGACCCGATTCCTGCTCACACATGTAAAAGCAGCAAAAGGGAAACCTAAATAATAGTTGCAAAACATGTAATAGCAAAAAGGAAAATCTAAATGTGCAATGAACCACAGACCTGGATGCTCGTCCTACACTCTCCCCCACCCCACTCCACCCATGGATATACAGTTCCTAGGACCCATGGAACAGTGAGCGTCGTCTTAACTAGTTGAAGTCCTAAGGCTCCTTCCTCAAATTGGCACATTCAACTTTGAGACATAGTGTTGGAAGAGGGCAATCTGAGGAGTGAGATTCCTTTCTGTGGGTAGGTAAAGGCTTTTCCCAAGGAAGGCTGTGAGTTCTAATGCAGCAAGCTTCCAAAGAAGTCCATGGAGAATGAAAAGCCGTGTGCCCAAGCGCCTGTGAGTGCTAGACCTGTGAAAAGTGACAGGAAAGTCCAAGATGGACTGTTTTATTGGCTCCTCTTTGACACTGGCCAGATCACCTTTCTAAAATGGCCTCAACTCCTCAGTGAGGTGACCTGCACATGACCCTTAGGCAGTCCATAGCACTGAAGACACTGGGAAGAGAGAGCTAGTTTTGCTCTGCACAGGCCACACAAAAAGCTTTAGAGGGGTTTTAACCTTCAACATAGATCATTAGGCATCATAATCCCTGAAATTTTTAGGAAGGAATGTTGCTTCTGGGTGGGGTTCTTTCTACACAGGGCAGTCTCCACTCAGCTGTGTTGAATCTCTGACCTCAGCCAGCGAGAGTCACAGGTCACGTTCAGCTAGGTGAGGGTAAGGGGCTCTCCTCCCCACACCCCCTAACCATATCATTCCATCCTGCTTCTGTGAGACGGGATGAAAGCTTTTGTATCTTTTTGTAAACTTGAGGACTTTACACTCTAAAGAGGACATGGGGAGGCTACGTATTCAAAATGACCACAATGCAGTATCTGGGTATTAATTCCCCTGATGACAAGTCCAGAGTTTCCCATACTCCCATGTACTCACAGCACACACCCACTTAGTACTCCCACATTGACACCTTAATTTCGTGACCAATCTTGTCATTAAGCACCACCCTTTCATTAGTTTTTTTATGAAGAAATATACTCTTAGCCAGAGTGGGTGGCATATGCCCACAATCTCAGCACTCAGCTGACACAGGCAGGAAGGTCAGGAACGGAAGGTCATCTTCAGGTGCACAGTGGGTTTGACGCTGTCACAAAGACAGAAAAACTCTGCTGTGCGGTAGTCTATTTCTTCCTTTATCATGTCTTCATCACCCCCAACCCCAGGCCCCAATCAGCGCATGCTTTTCCTTTCTCCTGAAGTATGCTACCTACCTAGAAATCTCTGACTTAACAGCTTCTGTCTCAAATGAGCTCATCAATTAATGTTCCTTATAAAACCATATTATTGTCTCCTGAGCAGATCTAGTTAGCATATCTCCACTGTCTCATGAACTTACTATCAAATAGACTAATGCACAGAATCAGGGGCACAGAAAACTCTTGAACTATTAAACAAAAAACCTAGCGGGGCTTCTCCCTCTGATCCTCTAGAGCTTCCTACTCACACAGCTCTGCCCCATGCACCTGGTCCATTCTGTTTGCCATAAAACTAGACTTCCTGAGCTACTTACCAGCAAAGTGAACGGTGATCTCTGTGAATGGGCTCTCTCCTGTAATCCTAGCACCCTGGAACCTGGGACAAGAAAATGGCAGTGAGTTCAAGGCCAACCTGGGCTACAGAGAGTTCTGAGCCAGCCAAAGCCACAAAGAAAAACTCTGTCAAAAAAAAAAAAAGAAGAAGAAGAAGAAGAAATGAAGGAAAGGATACATTTTAAAAAGGAAAGTTATGCAGCAAATAAGATGGAAAGGGGGAGGAAAGAGAAAGAGAGGAATGGGGAGAGGGGGAGGAGAGATGCGAGGAAGAAGTGCATGGTTGTAAAATAGGCATCTCAATCCAGCAAAGTCTGCTAGAGAACAAGAAGAGTTAACGTTTTTAATAGGATTTCTTGAGAGATGAAGAGCAACAATATCTAACCTGTGGCCTTGGCTCAGGTCTAGCCAGCGATTGCCTAGAGGAAGAGAAAAATAAATATAATAATCCTGGCCACATCTTGCAGGAACTGTTTCTCATTATTATAAGGTACGTGTGAATGATTTAAAGGAGAAAATGCTGTTGTCAGTTCACTGTTAAAGCGATCTCAGTCTGTGGTCACTGGATTCTTTTGCTTCTGCACCAGTGTGAGGTGAGGCTAAGCATCATGTCAGGGAGCTTGAAGAACAAGGCTGCTCACCTTGTGGCAACTATGAAACAGGAACAGACAAGGACAGTACACCCTTCAAAAGCATCATCCCTGTGGCCTGTTTTCTGCAACAAGGCCCCATCTCTCACCACCTTCCAATAATGACATCAACTTTAGAAATCCACTGGTGGGTGAATTCATCCATTAAAGAAATAGGAGCCCTCATAATCCAGTCACCTGTAAACATTAGGCCCACCAACTGGGTACCAAGCTTTACCACAGGAGCCCGAAGAGCATCTCATGTCTAAACCATCGAAGTTGGCAAGGTTGGGCAGTACTTCCCATCAGGTTGTGGGACCCCTTCATCATGGGGTCTCCTCCCAGCAGTAGAAGACTAAGACATACATCTCAACACATTCAACCTTGAAGGGAAGTAGCTGGTAGACGAGGTCAGGGATGAATAAATGTAAGAACTTCGCACAAAGTTTCCTCAACTACTCAGTCTACACTTGTCTTTTAACTCTGGTCATCGTATGCAGCAGGAGTGGAATGTGTTGTATCTGAGCCTCAGATCTTGAGTCTTCCTAGCCCTACCACAATAAACCACTGCAGATTAGCTTACTGCATAAGGACAGACACATGGCCCGGGCTCCAACGTCACTGCTGCCTTTAGATAGACAACAACCAGACATAAGGAAGGCCATCCTAGGCTCCCAGCTGACCAGCCAGATGGCTTACAGACTCATGTACGAAAATACATGGCTGTCATTTTAAACCGCTGAGCCTCAGACTGACTTGTTATGCAACATTAGATAACTGGCAAGACATACAGTGTATGTGATTACATACAATACATAGCCAGGCTTGGTTACTTACACCTCTAATGCCAGCATTGAGTAAATCAAGGCAAGAGGACCATCATGAGTTCAAGGCCAGTCTGTGCTACATAGAGGTATAGGCTATACAGCAGAAACCAACAAGAAATATATCAATTAATTCCAAGTTTAAAACCTGGGTAGAATGGTATACTCCTGTAACCCCAGCACTGAGGAAACAGAGGCACAAGGATCACACATAGTTGCATATACACTGAGAGCCTAACCTGGGCTGCATGATGTTTTATATCAAAGATAGACAGGTGGATAGGTAGGTAGTAGGTAGATAGATAGAAAAATAGATAGACAGACAGACAGACAGACAGACAGACAGATAGATAGAAATAACATCTATACAAATGTTTGTGTTTACAGAAATAGAAAAGCCAAACTCAGATTAGCCATATATCTCTTTGAGGAATACTGGATATTAAATGTCATAAAAATTCTGGCTAGTACCAGTTAACTGGTGATTTCCATTAAAATATGATTCCATACTATGGGCTGAAAGTCTGTCCCTGCTAACTGGCAGCTTGACTTTTGTAACCAAGTAAGATCTGCCTGGAGAATTCCATCCTTGAGAGCAAACCTAACTGGCTTCCCTTGATCCTATCACCAACTCATTCCCTACTCTGTTGGGTAAAGATTGGAAAGACTGAAGAAAGGTAATTGATTGATACATCAGACACATCTTGTCACCCATGCAGATCTTTCAGGCTCACCTTTTTTCAGCCAATTAAAGTGAGCATTGTGCACATAGATATCAATAGTTAGCTCACCTTTTCTTCCCAGGGAACATGTGGTGGTCTGGATGAGAATGAACCTGTAGGCTCATGTATTTGAATGCTTGATGCTGAGTTGGTAGAACTGCTTGGGAAGGTTTAGAAGGTGTGGCCTTGTTGGAGAAAGTGTGTCACTGGCAGGAGAAGGGGGCTTTGATTCTCTCTCTCTCTCTCTCTCTCTCGGAACAGGATATGAGCTATAGATACTGTTATGGTATCATGCCCGCCTGCCTGCCTGCTGCAATCCTCTTCTTCATGATAGTCATTGACTCTAATCCTCTGGAACCATGAGCCCCAATAAACTCCTTCTTTTATATGTCACCTTCATGGGGTCTTCTCCCAGCAGTAGAAGACTAAGACATACATTTCAACATATTCAACCTTGAAGGGAGGTAGTTAGTGGGTGAGGCCAGGAGTGAATAAATATAAGAAGAACTTTACACATAGTCTCCAAAGATGCTGGAAGATGAACTTGGTTGCTCACAAAACATCGTGAATTGAATGGAAGCTGGACATTCTCCACCCCACCCTGTTTCACTATCTTCTGCCCTTTTTCCTACCCCTTGGGATCTCAGCCTGTAGTAAAATTTTTGGTTTCTTTAAAAAACAGAGAAATATTATGTGAGTATGGTTTTTGTTGTAATCCCAGGTATGAGACATAGGGCTGCTTCAGATTATCTACAGTAGCTAACTATGTCTTATTCTCTGGCAGGGATATAATTTTTGCCAGCGGAAAATAGTTTGTGTTTGAAATTCTGGGGACCAGAGCCTCAAGAAAGGAGGCAGCTGCTGCTCCCTGTGTTGCTACCACCCTTGATGCTGCTGTTGTTGGTTTCTGGTTGCTGGTTGGAGATATCCTGATTACAAAGATCAAATTTGCCACAAGGAACTCAATACACCTAATCAGCAAGAAGTAGTCTAGCACAGCTACCCCCCGCAACTTTATTTCTCTCCTACCTAGTATTGGGGTTTAAAAGGAATAAGGGTGGTGTAGGGAAGGGTATTAGAGGGGGAAACCCCAATAAAGTAGCCAAAAGTACGGTTACATCAGCCCATGAAGACTACCTATCCTGAGAGTGCTCATCTCGGGTACTGACTGATGTGTATGAACCAGCGAGAGATCTAGAACTCACAGGAGAATGATGTCCAGGATAACAATATCCAGGATAACATGGCTCCCACTCTGCCAACCTAGTGCTCAGAAATATCTTCTGTGAGAGGATGCTTCTGGTTAAGTATGCATGAAATGTAGCAAGTCCCTCTGGGCCCCTTCTCAGGGATCCACTAATCTCTGTTCTAAATCTTGACAGCAGCTCTCCACTCTTGCCTTCCAAATCACCGATGAAACCTTAGATGGATACCACTCAGAAAGCAGTGTAAGTCCACCCTCAGGCAGTGGCATTCAGACTGCGAGTGAATGGTTTTCCCTCCGCTGACACTTTCGCTGGTGGCTGAGGGCTTTGCGGAGACATCAGCCTGTCAGTCCTGTCTACCCAGTTTTTCTGTCAGCAGGTCACAGATAGGATTTCACTGAGGGTGGCATGAATTCTCATCCATTTTAATGGATGAGTTTTCTACTTTAAAAAAAAAGAAAGTTAATCTCTATTTCTTTTATCTTGAAGATTTTATTTATTTTTACTTTATGTGTATGAGTATCTGCCTATGTGGATGCCTGTGTACCACAGGTGCCTGGTACCCATAGTGGCCAGAAGAAGATGTCTTCTTGGATTTGAATAGACTTGGAGTTGAAGTTATAGATGGTTGTGAGCCGCCATGTAGGTGCTAGAACCTAATCTAGGTCTTCTGCAAGAACAGCCAGTGATCTTATTCTCTAAACCATCTCTCCAGCCTCATCTTATTTTATTTTTTTATTGGTATAAGGTAGTGGGCTTCTGCATTCCATACATAACTTGGTTGACACCTCCTCTTCTCCATCTTCCTGCCTCCATCCCCATTTATGAACCCGGTCTTTCCCCTTCCGCATTCTGGTCACGTGTTAGCTGAACCATCTCTACCTCTCTCCCTTAAAGCCCCGCCCATCGTACCTTCCCATTTACAGCATTCTCTTCTCTTTATGTATTTACTTCATACTTAGCTAAGCATATGTAAGAACTGGGAGCTGAGATCACATATGAGAAAACAGGAGCCCGGGTCACCTCAGGCTCATAATTTAATGATAATAATATTAATAATCATAACCCAGCTTCACCCATTTTCTGAAATGTTCATAATGTCATTTTTCTTTGTGGAGGAATAAAATTCTGTTTTGTATGTGCAGCATGTTTTCATCTTCGAGCCCATCAGCTGACAGGCAGCTAGGCTGATCCCATTGCCTCCCAAACAGCGCTCCACGTTCGGCGCTCCACGTTCGGCGCTCCACGTTCGGCGCTCCACGTTCGGCGCTCCACGTTCGGCGCTCCACGTTCGGCGCTCCACGTTCGGCGCTCCACGTTCGGCGCTCCACGTTCGGCGCTCTGTGCTCGGCGTTACTGTTGTGGGAGCGCCGCTGTAATGAAACCCTATAAGGAGCATCACCCAGTCACCTCATGGAACTGAAAATCCAGCGGAAGAGCTGACACTACACCAGTAAGCATAAAAATATGTAGTTATAATTATGACAAATGGTATCAGAGAAAAATGCTAAAGGAGACAGTGGGATTGGGTCAGTGAGCACTTGCTATGTAAACCTGACAATTGGAGTCTGAGTCCTGGAACCCACATGAAGGCAGATGAGACCTTGACTCCACAAGATGTCTTCTGACACACACAAATGCACACTCACACAAGCACATACACACACACACACACACACACACACACACACACTAACAATAGCAATTTTAAAAGAAAACATAGAGAAATGGCTCAATCATTAAAAACACTGACTACAGACAGGCATGGTGGCATATGCCTTTAATTACAGCACTTGGCAGGCAAAGGCCTGCCTGATCCACATCATGAGTTCAAGGACATTGGACATAAAGAGACCCTGTCTCAAAAATAAATAAGCCAACAAACCACTGGCTATACTTGCAAAAGACCCAGGTTATGGCAACTCACAACCATCTGCAGCCCAGGAGATTCAAAACCCTGTTCTTGCCTCTGCAGGCACCAGGCACATATATGGTGCACAGGCAGGCAGGCAGCACACTCATACACACACACACACAAAATAAATCTTCTTTATTAAAAAGAAAGATGCTGAGGTTGGTTTGTGAAAAGCTACCATGAGGAAGCCATATTTAAGTTAAAAGAGTAATTTGTCTGGGTGACAGGTGGGTATAGATGAGCCAGAAGAACCTGCATTTCCATGGAGACCATGTGTCACCGTCACCGGGAGGAAAGATTATCACTGTTGCCTGCCAGGAGCTCTTTCAGCCTGATTGCTAGATGGGGACAGGAGGGACTGAGGGAAGCAAAGCTGGTGTGTCCCAGAACTTTGTGTGCAATTGTGACGTGCACAGTAAGGGGTATGGGAAGATGGGGAGGTTAGAGAAGGATTTCCAGAATCTCACTTGGGTAACCCTGTGGAGGGTGACCTGCAAAGGGACAGCTTGAAGTCAGGAAACCCAGTGAAGACAAACCAAGTTGCGTGGCCACAAAAAACCTCTCTGAGCTCCTCATGTGAACATTGGTGGGGGGGGGGAGAAAGAAGCTGATTTTGTGTCTAATGCAACAAAATTTTACAAATGTCAAACATTAAGCAAACTTTATTTTCATAAACTCCTCATTTCTCTCACCGTTCACATCCATCTCAACATAAAATGCCCCTTCATTCTCCATCTTAAAGACCCCTCGAGCTTTTTTCCTCTTCCCTCATACATTTCTTAATCCTCATAAATGTTAGGGGCTGGGGATAAGACTCCGTTGGCAATCTGGGGATAAGACTAGCAGGCAGTAAGTGCTCAGTGTGTTTCCCAGCACCACATAAACTAGGTATGGTGATGCTGCATGCTTGTGGTCCCGGCACTGGGAAAGTGGAAACAGAAAGATCAGAAGTGCAGGGCCATCCTTGGCTATATAGTAACCCCAAAAAGACATACAAACATGGGTTGGAAAGATGGCTCAGTGGTTAGGACTTCTGGAGGTCCTGAGATCAATTTCCAGCTCACAACTATCTGTAATGAGACCTGATGCCCTCTTCTAGTGTGTCTGAAAACAGCTACAGTATACTTAGTTACAATAAATAAATAAATCTTTAAACACACACACATTAACAGGATGCCTGCGAAGTCTGTCTTTCCTTGTATCTGCTTCACAACTTGGCCGCCAAAGTAAGGAAACAGAAACCTGGCTGTATCAATTGCCTACCTGCAGCTCTTCATCTGCTAAGGACAGGCACCAAAAGCTGATTTATGGACTGTAATGGTCTCAGTAACTTTCTCATCTTATTTTTCTTTCTCCTTACCAGCCCCCAGTCCCCAGTCTCCCTCACCCTGGCCTTATGCACAGGACATTTGAATTTGAGGAAATCTACCCATGTTCCAGACCCTTTCACACTGCGCAACCAAGGCCTCTTTATGACATCCCCATGGCCCCACACCTCTCCCTCATCTGTGCCTCACTGAAGGACCATGTTCGCACTGCAAGGAGCCTCTTCAGTGTTTTCTCTCATACCAGAGTTCACATCCTCCTCAACCCAGATCCTTCCCTGGGCTCCACCGCTTCCTCCTACAACTCTTAATATGTTTATCATAATTACGTTGTTTGAATTAAAATGTGACTTCCATGACTGTCAGCTCCTAAACAGTAGTGACTACCCTAAGACAACCCACCCTTGTGTCATTAGGGCCCATCACGGATTCTGTCATAATTCAAATGATAGATGATTTGATGAACCAAACATAAATGTCACGCTGCCTTTGCAACTAAGTTGTTGGTTGTGGCAGGCCTCGGCCTCTGGGCAGTCTGTGCTTTGGGATTTACCATCAAAGCTGATTCCTTCCTGCCCTCCAGGGAGACTGATGTGAGGAACAGTTAATTTCTCTCCCATGCCTCACCTGCTTACACCTGGGCCCCACCTTGGGACCTTAGCCAGATGCCCCTCCAAGTGTGGCACTGCAGTGCCATCTGCTGGTCTTTGGAATGACTGCAGGTCAGGCTGGAGAAGGAATTTGGGGGGATTTAGGGTTTCATCAAGCCCTTATGCCCCCAGCTATTGGATCCTGTACCAGAAAGACCCCATACACTCAAAACAGGGAGTTCAAAATTAATGGAAGTTTCCTTATTTAGATTTTCCACTAATCAAAGGCTCGCCTTTGGCCAGTGACCCTAAGTCAATGCCCCAAGAATTGCCCTTGGTACTTTCAGACAGAAATGAACACTCAGGACCACTGGCTACACTCAGGAATTTCAGACAACCCTGGGGATGTAACTCAGTAGGATATTTTCTCACATTCTGAGATGATCTGAGCTGTGTCTAGTGATTGGGGGAGGCATCATAAGGGGCTCCCTCAGACTTTGATGATAATGCCTCCTGCAAGCTCTCTTCATACCACTGTTTTCCACTTCGGGCCCTCAGTAATCACAGACCTGTCCTAAGTCCTCAAGTGCAGAGCATCTTGTCCAGACTCCTCATTAGCCCAGTGCCCCACCTTAAGCATGACCACCCAGACCTCAGTCTCCTCAAGCCTGTGTTTGACCAGGTATTTACAGTCCCCTCAATAGCTGTTTTCCCTCACAACCAGGGCCCCTCACTTGAGCCCCTCTGGTTTCCCCCCAGGTCTCTGCTGACAGAGACCCTTTCTCAGATGCAGTGTCAGAGGAGTTTCTTCACTGGAACCACACAAAGAAGCATATGGCAGCATCAAAGCAGAAACACCCAAATAAAACAGAAGACACCTTCTTAATGAATTTACTTTTGTATTTTAAAAAATTGGTGAGATAAATGAAACTTTATTGACATTGCTTGAAGATTTCATTGACTCCTTTATGATCGATAACAGTTTTGTTGAAGATAACATAAAACCAATTATCAATGTTAAGGTGTTTAAAACTTTCAACAGTTTTGATTCATCCTCAACCCCGTAGGGACCTGATACCTATCACATGAGACTTGGTGGCTAAAGATCTTTCATTAAGGGTCCAGCAAGTTGTGATGAACTAAACAGTCCCTTCAGACCACCCAACTAACTGTTTCCGCTTCCTTCTGGTCCCACAGGAAGTTGAACTCTCCAAGATTCTGACTCCTACTTGTCCCCGGACTCTTGGTACAAACATAGGACACAGCTGTGTCCAGACCTCTGGAGGTATAGACTCTGCCGATCTAATTGGTATCAAACCCAGAGATTGCTTCCCAGGAGGCCAGCACCACCTACCCCTGCCCAGCGGCCTAACAGAGATTAGCAAGGACTCTCTGGAATGCATCTAATCCTGTGACACTAATCCTCCAGATTAGTCACAGATAAACACACCAGCCTCCACTTTGACCCCAAATCCTCTGAGGCTGTAGCACAGGATTAGAAGTAAGTGTGATTTATGAGAGTGATTAGAGTCAGATAGAAAAACAAACAAACCAAAAAGCCAACCAAACAAGCAGTGTCTGGACATCCCATCCCCACCCCAAGCCTGAGCCATCTTTTCCCTCTATTTTGGTCCATGCTTGGCCGTCCTGCTCTTAACTGCACAGAAGGTCTAATGGCTGGGGTTTAAGGCGCAGGAGGAAAACAGTGAGTTTAAATCTGCCCTAATTCCTCCTCTAGTCTGACCACCAAGGAACTCTTTTAAACATTACATTGTTTTGGTCACCAGCTTCCCTGGAGCCTATTTTTGCCTTTCATACATATTAGTAAATAGAGCCTCCAGTTGAGAGCTCAGATCAGAGAGAAACAAAACCGCCCCTTGTTAACCAGAGGTACAACAGGGATGCCACTCATTCATTCATTTATTCATTTACTCATTCATTCATTCAAAGTGAATTTACTGAGCAGTACTGTACATA
The DNA here is from genome assembly GCF_963924665.1 of Micromys minutus. Lineage (NCBI taxonomy): Eukaryota > Metazoa > Chordata > Mammalia > Rodentia > Muridae > Micromys > Micromys minutus. The sequence goes on along the minus strand of NC_137971.1, from coordinate 90,213,809 downwards.
GATCCCAGGTTAGGTTTGGAAAACAGACAGTGGATAAAATTGAACCTACCTCCCCGTGGAAGACACAGATTTTAGACTATGTGGATTTTTGTTCTCAGTGTGTATGAGTCCCTCCCACACACCCCACGGCCCAGTCCCACACATCACTGCTCCCAGCCTTCACTTGGATGCCAAGGATCCAAACTCGGGTCCTCATGTTTATCCAACAAGTGCATTACTCACTGAGCCTTTACCCCAGGCCTCGCATGGTTATTAATGAAAACATGGTTATTCGTGGAAAGCTGGTTCTTCATGAAAGCATGGTTATTAACGGAAAGGCGCTGGAGAGAAGGCTCAGCATTCACAGCCCCACCTAAGCTTCCAGAGGACTCAGGTTTGGTTCCCAGCACACAGGGCAGTTCACAAGTATGTAACTCCAGTTCCAAGGGATCTGACACCCCATTGCAGTCTCTGAGAGCAGTGCACACACGGCACACAGACGTAAAAACGAGCAAAACACCCACACACATGAAATATGTATACATGAGCTGCCTCTGAGTGCAACGGGCTCATGCTTTCTGCTCTGGATGATAATGGGTGAAGAAACATATCTGTCGAAGGTGCATATCTGGCCACTCCTTCTGGGAGATTCTGGGAGAACTTAAAGAAAAATTTAACTGTAAATAAAATTCCTTTGGGTTCATTTGTTTGCTGTAGTTTGAGTTTCAACACCATCTCACTGTGTAGCTCAGGAAGGTTTCAAAGTCACCAATACTCTCGGCTGCCCAGTGCTGGGATCGGACATGTGCAGAATCACTAGATAAACAAAGTTTTGGGGAACATCTCAAAACTGCCATGCAAAAAGACAAAGCAAGCTATTTAAAGAGGCCCAGAAAATAGGGCCAAGAATGTCAGGACTGGAGTGAGATATTTCAGCTATTCAGGCTAAACAGAGGGCAGGCTGAGTTTAAGAAACATAGCTGCAAGTTGCTGGAAGCCAGGCAAACCAGCGACCCACACAGAGGCCTGAAATAAAGGGGGCCCAGCAAGGGGCACACAGGACTCCCAGGCAAAATGGTTTGTTGATCATGTGTTCGTATATCCACTGATCAAAATCCACTGCTGTGCTGGACACTCAGAAACATGGTGGTTAATTTCTTAAAATGTGATTAATGA